>NC_044990.1:84511243-84811243 GCF_008728515.1 Papio anubis | reverse complement strand
CCAAGTTCTCCAGCATACTTTGCCAGAGAGGCCGTGGGGAGGGCAGCACTGGTAGCTGGTAGGAGTATTCCAAATGGAAAAGGCCAACTTTGCAAATGCAGGCTTTGGGGGATTGTCTATGAAGTGCAATCAGTGAGTTCCAGCAGTTCACAGGGTGCGGCAAGAACTTCCTTGACAGAAAGAAACGTGAAAACGATATGCATTTAACACTGTGAGATTTAGCAAATGAAAATACAAGTTGTTCAGTTAAATTTGAATTTCAGATAAACAACACTTTGCTTTTAGAATAAGTGTGTCCCAGGCATTGAGTATGTTCAATGCAGTATTTGTGGCATGCCTATTCTAAAAAATGATTGTTGTTATTTAATCCAATTCAAATTGACTGGATGTCCCATATTTTATCTGGCAACCCTATATATAGTTAAATGTGTAAATGGCCAAGAAGTCATCAAGCAAAAGGCATTCTTGATACTTAAAGCTTGATTTTGAGAGTTCAATCATTTAGCAACTACATTTATTTTTTGTAAAACACATCACTGTACAAAGGGCCTAGAAAGTCAAGCCTTCAGCTCCCAGCAGTTCTTTGAGAACAATTCACAAAGCAAAGTGCCTTTTCCTCCCCTGGTCTTTCTTCCTGTTATTAGGTGTGTCACTGTAAATTGTTTATCACACGTGTCTCCACCTTCTGTAAATACTGTAGCCAAGGCAGCTTCACTATCATTGAAGTCTGACTCAATGAAACCCTGCAACAGTCACAGTTATTGTTCCGGCCAATGAGATCTTCACTCACAGTTTGAATGGAAAGAAAATAGCTTCTGCAGGGTAATTGATCATCCTTCTGTATCAAGATCCGCAAATGCTTTTCCCACAGTTTTCACAGAACCAGGAAGAGCAGGATGGTTTTGTTATTTTGTTTTGTTTTTAAATCCAGTGATGAGGGGTCTGACATAGTAGCTATTCCAGTGGTTAGCAGTGGTGGTTTCCAAAAAGCTCTCTCTGAACGTCTGTTTACGCAAAATGTAAAATGAACTCACCCCTGAGATGTGCACTTTTTAAAGCTGCAAGTGAACAAAAGCTATATTCTCTGTGTTGTGTTTTTAAAAATGATATACCCATATTTTTAAGGAAAATTCCCTTGTTAAAGTGCAGTAAGGCAGATTTTATTCAGAGCCATCGCCATAGGAGTAGGGAGCACTGAAATAGGGTTTTGCAGCAGAAGAGAGAGGGCAGGCTCAACTTGCAATACAGTAAGGAAAAGTAGACATTTTCAGCCAAGAAACAGGCTGGAGGTCATTGGGTACAAATTAATAAGAAGAAACATTAGGGGTGAAGGGGGATTTTGGTTAAACTGACCTAATAGGATTCTCACTGAAGGCAGGCTAAAGTGATCAATCACCTGGGAGACGCTGGAGGATGAGGAACCTGATGAGATACTGATAGTGATCAGATACAGAGGGTGAAGGGTTCTGGCTAAATTGACTTAGCAGGATTTTGGACCATGCAGAAAACACAGAAGCCCAAAATTCAGGACCAGTTGAGAAGAGAGTTCAGAAAAGCCTGACTAGAGTTTGCTTGCTCAAGGAGAGAATCTTTGTCAACACACACACACACACACAAACGCATTCACAGCCTTAAAAAGCAGGCTTGTTCTTTTCCCTGCACTAAGATGATTTTATTTTAATCAGGGTTCTCACTTTTCTAGGAAGGGCCACACCTTTTGCTTTCTTCTGACTCTTTATTATTCATAAAGAACATCCCATTTGTATTATTCCATTCTCACACTGCTGTAAAAATACTACCATAGACTGGGTAATTTATAAACAAAGGAGGTTTAATTGACTCATAGTTCTGCATGGCTGAGAGGCCTCAGGAAACTTACACACATATGGTGGGAGGGGAAGCAGGCACCTTCTTCACAATGTGGCAGGAGACGGGGTAAGTATGTGAAGGAGGAATTGTCAAACACTTATAAAACCATCAGATCTCATGAGAACTCACTCACTATCATGAGAACAGCATACGGGCAACCACCCCCATGATCCAATCACTTCCCACCACATCCCAAAAATAACATGTCGGGATTATGGGGATTACAATTCAAGATGAGATTTGAGCGGGTGGAGACAGCCAAACCATATCATTCTGCCCCTGGCCCCTCCCAAATCATGTCCTCACGTTTCAGAAGACAATCATGCCTTCCCAACAGTCCCCCAGAGTCTCAACTTATTCCAAAATTAACCCAAAAGTCCAAGTCTACAGTCTCATCTGAGACAAGTCAAGTCCCTTCCATCTAGGAGTCTGTAAAATCAAAAGCAAGTTTCATTACTTCCAACATACAATGGTGGTACAGGAGTTGGATAAATGCTCCCATTTCAAATGGAAGAAATTGACCAAAATAAGGTGGCTACAGGTGCCACACTAGTCCAAAATCCAGCAGAGCAGTCATTAAATCTTAAAGTTCCAAAATAATCTCCTTTGACTCCATGTCTCACATCCAGGGCACGCTGACACAAGGAGACGGGGTGAGTATGTGAAGGAGGAATTGTAGGCTCCCACAGCCTTGGGCAGCTCTTTCATGGGCTGGCATTGAGTGCCCACAGCTTTTCCAGGCACATGGTACAATCTGTCAGTGAATCTACCATTCTGTGGTCTGGATGACAGTGGCCCTCTTCTCACAAATCCACTAGGCAGTGCCCCAATGGGGACTCTGTGTGGAGGCTCCAACCCCACATTTCCCTTCTGTACATGAGGGCCCCACCCCTGCAACAGACTTCTGCCTGGACACCCAGACATTTCCATACATCCTCTGAAATCTAGGTGGAGGTTTCCAAACCTCAATTCTTGACTTACATGTACTTGCAAACCCAACACCACATGGAAACAGCCAAGGCTAGCGGCTTGCAGCCTCTAAAGCAATGGTCCAAGCTGTACCTTGATCTCTTTTAGCAACAGCTGCAGCTGAAGTGGCTGGGGGATTAGGGAGGTCCTGGGCCTAACCCATGAAACTAGTTTTCTTCCTAGGCCTCTGGGCCTGTGACAGGAGGGGCTGCCACCAAGATCTCTGACATGCCCTAGAGATGTTTTCCCCATTATCTTGGTGATTAGTGTTCGGCTCCTTACTACTTATGCAAACTTCTGCAGTCAGCTTCAATTTCTTCCCAGAAAATGGTTGTTTCTTTTCTATCGCATCATCAGGCAGCAATTTTTCCAAACTTTTATGCTCTGCTTCCCTTTTAAACATAAGCTTTAATTCCAAACCATCTCTTTGTGAACACATAAAACTGAACACTTTCAGAATAATACTGGTCACATCTTGAATGTTTTGCTGCTTAGAAATTTTTTCCACCAGATACCCTAAACCATGTCTCTCAATTTAGAAGTTCCACAGATCTCTAGGGCAGGGGCAAAACCTCCGTCAGTCTCTTTGCTAAACCATAGCATGAGTCACCTTTACTCCAGTTACCAATAAGTTCATCATCTCCATCCGAGACCATCTCAGCCTGGACTTCGTTGTTCACATCACTATCAGCATTTGGGCAGAAACCATTCAACAAATCTCTAGGAAGCGCCAAACTTTCCCACATCTCCCTGTCTTCTTCCGAACCCTTCAAACTGTTCCAACCTCTGCCCATTACCCAGTTCCAAAGTCACTTCCACATTTTCAAGTATTTTTATAGCAGTACCCCACTCTCTGCAGTACCAATTTACTGTATTAGTCTGTTCTCACACTGCTTTAAAGATACTACCCAAGACTAGGTAATTTATAAACAAAGGAGGTCTAACTGACTCAGTTCCATGTGACTGGGGAGGCCCCAGGAAACTTACAATCATGGCAAAAGGGGAAGCAGCTACCTTCTTCACAAGATGACAGAAGAGGGTGTGAGGGTGTGAAGGAGGAACTGTCAAACATGTATAAAACCATCAGCTCTCGTGAGAACTCACTCACTATCACTAGAACAGAACGGGGGAAATGGCCCCCATGATTCAGTTACCTCCAGCTGGTTTTTCCTTGACATGTGGGGATTATGGAGATTATCAGAACTACAATTCAAGATGAGATTTAGGTAGGGATACAACCAAACCATATCACCATTTTTATTCGAGCTCCTAACATCTCCATCACTTTGCTGATAATGTTTAAAGTCATTGGTTTCAAGTGAAACTTTGCAGTCTGTAAAAGTGTCACTGGTTTTAAGAGAGACTTTGAAGTCCTCCCAACTCCTGTCCATACCTACCTGATACCCAAGGAGCCCTGTCACCTGCTGCCATCTTGGATCACTGGTAACCAAGGTTCTGCCCCCACAATCCATAGTCCTCAGGAGCATCTTTTGCTCACCGTGGATGGCTGTGGCTCTGGGGACACTTTTGGATATTCACTTTACAGAAGACTACGAGGTCCACCTCTGTGAAACTGTGGGCACATCTTTACAGTGGCCATTCCAAAAGGAAAGGGGGTAAGCCTGCCCTTTCTTAGCTGCATTATAGCTTATGCTGACGGTATGTCTCCTGGAGGTCATAGTTTCTCCCTCGAACAGGAATACTGCCTTTAGCAAATGGGTGGTAAATAAACTGGATTTCCACAACAGGTAGCACTGTTCCTATGGCCAGAGTGTTTAAAGCTATTTTCATGTTTCTCCATAGTAATTTTTCTCGAAAGGAACCCTGCCTTTTTCCATACAGCTGGGCCCTGTGAAACCACATTAATTTTTTATCAGATGTACAATCTAGAAATGTTGTTTTGTTTTTCTTTCATTTTTTAATTGTGAGAAGTCGTGAAGGTACACTCAGTGAAGAGAGTGGTGTAACGACCCATATAACCTCTGCTTAGACGTAATTATTGTTAACATTTTGCTGTATTTGCTGCTTATATTTTTGTCACTATCTGTAATACACATATCACGAAATTTTATTCCTAAACATTTTAAAATATACCATTAAAGTCTTAAGGCATTTTCTTACATAATCATAATTATCATGGTCATACATAAAATTAACAAAAATTCCTCAACAGCATTCAATACCCAGTGTCCTTCATTGTCCTCAAGGTGCCCTTTACAGGCAGCTTGTTCAAACTTTGATTAATTCAGTGTGGACATGCATTGCATTTAATTATTTTATCTAGGAAAGTCAGCCTCCTTTCAACACCTTGGCTGTTTGTTTGTTTGTTTCTGAGTTTCACATTGATTGTTGACCAGTCTGAGTCCAGACTTTGTCTACAAGTAACCAGAGACCCAAATCAAAATGCTTCATAAAATATGGGAATTCGTTATCCTATGTAACAAGAAATCAGGAGGGAGGCCAAGGCCACAACTGGCAATCCAGTGGTTAAGCCAGTGGCTCAACAACATAATCAAGGTCACAGGCTTTCTCTTTCTTCTCTGCTATCTGCATCATGCTAGCTTTCATCCTCATGCTCATCCTATGGAAGTTGCAAGAGAACTGCAGCACTTTTAAGCATCTTAATCCCATATGTTTAGACAAATCAGAACATTCCTTCCAGTGCCCCTTTTATAGAATGAGACAAACTTTCTCAGAAGTCTCCCAGCAGGATTTTCCTAATATCTTTTTGGCCAGAATTGTGTTACATGCTCACTCCTAAACCAGTCATAGGCAAAGGGAACAGAGCAGCAATGACTGTCTTCAATACATTAATATTTACCCCCACAGGGGCTAAGGAGGGACTGAAACCACATGGCCTCATGACACCTGAACAATGTAGGTTATTTGTGGTAGTGAAGTGTGGAGGGAGGCTGGTGGTTAGGCAGTCAATTGCATTGCAACGAGTCTTGTCCTAAGAGGCCTCGTGTATTCTCAGTTCCACATAATATACATATTATTAAATTTTTCCTTCCAGATTTGGACATCAGTCATTCTCTTGATGCATATTCACAATGAAAAGCAAAAATGCATCTGATGTGCCTTATTTATCTGGCTGCAATGATCAGGGGTTAGTAGCCCACAGACTAGCTGTAAGGTGCATCTATATTATGACTGTCCAACGCATCCCTCTTCTGCAGTGTAGGGATGTACCTGTCTCAGTCCCCGTTTTGTTGCTTACAACAGAATATCTGAAAGTGGATAATTTATAAAGAAAAGAATTTATTTCTTACAGTTATGGAGGTTGGGAAGTCCAAGGTCAAAAGGCCATCCTGGTGAGGGCCTTTCTGTGGGTGGGGACTCTCTGCAGAGTCCTGAGGCAGTGCAGGATATGACATGGTGAAAGGATGGAGCATGCTGGCTTAAGTCTCTCTTTCTCTTCTTACAAAGCCACTAGTTGCACACCCATAGAACTCATTAATCCAGTAACCCATTAGTCCTTAATTTATAAATGGATTAGTCCAGTCATGAGGATAGGACCTATTTAAGGCCTTACCTCTTAACACTATCACTTTGGGGACTAAATTTCAACATGAGTTTAGGAGGGGACAAACGTTCACACCATAGCAACATTTGTTTTGGGGAAAATTCATCTCAAAGCAGATGCTATTGGATCTGATTTGAAACCACCGGATCCTTATTTTGCCTACAGCAAAATAGAGCCCTAAGACACCGATTCAACTGTTCATGACCTGGAGAAACCTGGTAGAGGAAGAGAGCAGTGAGAGAGGGAAGACAAAGCAGCCAATAACAGTAAATAATCAAGCCACTGCTGCTGTGCGCAGCTGCATCCTAACCCTGCAGGGGAAGCTGGGAAACAGTGTGGAACTTAGCTGGGAAGCATTGCACCTGAGGAGTCAGGGGCTGGCACAAGGGGAAGTAAGAGAGAACCTGGTGCTGGGTATGCATGGAGAACAAGACCATGCACCAGGATGAACGGCAGAGGGTGTGTACTGATGAGCAGTGGGGAAGACAATCTGGATGGGATGGGGCAGTCTGGACAGATACAGGCATCCAGAGGATAGACACCACTGAAAGTTAGGTTGAGAAGCTTGGATTCAAGTGGCAGGCACTTACATGCCATTGACACCTTCGGAAATGAGGAATGAAGTCCTGGGCTTGGATGGAGACTAAGAGCAGAGAGAAAAAGATAAAGGAGAAAATCATTTTGGAGACAGAATGAATAGGACCAGGGCCAGATCCAGGGCCAGTTGACCCTGCAGTCACGCAGCACCCTGAGCTCACAAAGGCTAGTACCTAGCTTAATGCTCCACTACTCCCCTCTTGAGATTCTTAATCTTATCTTTGAGTGTGTTTTCTATGTGCAGTTTGATGATAAATGAAGCATGCTGTGGAGTGGGGGACCTTGCAGCCTTGGCTCACATGCAACCTACCTTCACCACTTCCCCTGCCCAAGCTGGCAGCACCACATCTAAGGTCAATGACAGAATGAGCCCCCACCCAGATGTTAGCTTGACCCAATGTGGAGGTCATGCATTGGCCATGGATTTGGCATTGCCTTTGGAAAGGAGGTGTGCCTGCCTGCCTCAGTTCCCTCACTCTCGGCTAGGACATGAATCCCAAGTTGGTGGGCAGGGAGTGTGAGGGTGGTAGCAGGATGCTTTTGAGGGTCTGCCTTTGCCTGTGGACTCTTTCCTTTTTCAGGAGGAAATCAGACATTAAATTACAAGAACAACAAAAACAAACATTAGCATTGCAGCTCAAGAAAGAAACCACTGAAGAAATGAAAAAGCTTTGTATTTTAGCATCTTTAACAACTCTATTTTTCCTGCTTTTTGAAGAAAATGCCCCGATGTTTTCATTTGCAAGGGGTTTTGCAAATTATGCAGCCAGTCCTGGACAGGAATGGGTACCTAGAGGAGGGGGAAAGAGTGATAAATCAAGATGGTGCTAAAGTTTCAATGGTGGATGACGGGGAAATCTGACAAAACTCAACATGTTTATGGAGAGAACACAGAAGACAGGTGTGGGCTCAGAATTAGAGTGCCTGGATTCAAATACAGTGCTATTCAGCAGCAGCCTGTGACCTTCCTAGACAAGTGATTTAAGCCCAACCAGTTTCATTTTCTTCTTCTGTCAAATGGAGAAAACTAATATGTTACTTATTTCTCTCTCACTTCTTGTAAGGATCCATGGAAAATGCTGAGCTTTCTATCTGCCACATGGCAAATTGGTATTGTTATTGGCCACCTGAGAGGTGCTTTTCATCTAGTTACAGGAGCTTCTGCATTCTGAGTCATTCATGGGTGCCAATATGCCTGATTGGAGTTTTCTGGCAACTTCCTTCCCATGGGACTTCACTTTAGCCAAGCCAGAAAGAAATACCATCTCCATTTTCCACCTCCTCCCACCTCCTGACTGCCTTCTATTTTCATAAACACAACAGCTTTGCTTCTGATGATTAATAGTCTTGGGGACTGGTGCAGTGGCTCACACCTGTAACTCCAACACTCTGGGAGGCCGAGGCAGGCGGATCACGAGCTCAGGAGTTCAAGACCAGCCTGGCCAATATGGTGAAACCCTGTCTCTACTAAAAATACAAAAATTAGTCAGGTGTGGTGGCATGCACCTGTAGTCCCAGTTACTCAGGAGGCTGAGGAAAAAGAATCACTTGAATCCAGGAGGAGGAGACTGCAGTGAGCCAAGATTGGGCCACCGCACTCCAGCCTGGCTGACAGAGCGAGACTCTGTCTCAAAAAAATAAAAAATTTAAAAAAAATTGTATTGGATCCTGGACAATTCCTAAAGGAGGCTGAGAAGGACACCTTTACAGTGAATGGGGTGGGCCCACACAGACCCTTCAAAAGATGTCTACAAGAAATACCAAGGCTAGCATTGTTGTGAGTGTGGAGAGCAAATGAGGGAAAGAAATGACTTTCAGCACTAGGCAATACATGGTAGCTATATCTGTTATGAATAATAATATGAAGAACTAGAATTGAAACATTAAGATTAGATGTGTTTCTACCTCATTCTGCCCTAGACAGCTAAATGCGGCATAATAATGTCCTCTCAGATAAATGTTGGCTATAAAATTCAGTCTTGAATCTCTAATGATTCGATTGGTACAATTACAGGAAAAAACCAAATCATAGCTCTGCTAAGGACCTGTGGAGTCCACTCAGTGTGACCTTTCATTTTGCAGTTAAGGAAAGTAAGGACTAGAGAGGTGCAACATCTTATTCAAGATTAAACAGAAACCCATCAGTATCATCCAACTAGAAGCTGATGCCATTTTCGTTGTATGTTATATGAAACACGTATCTGTTAAAAGCATTATGATGATTTTAAAACACACCTGCACATTCTTTTAATTCTTTCCATCCAGAAGTTGAGCCTAGTTCTCCTTCCATTAAATCTGGGCCAATTGTAGGGACTTCACTGGTAACCAGTAGAATATAGCACAGCTTTTGAAGCTATGATAAAAGCCTCTACTGCTTCTATCTAATTCTCTTGGGTCACCTGCATTTGGATCACTGAGCTGCCACAAGACCACCAAGTTGTGAGGAAGCCCAGGTCTTATGAAGAGGCCACATGAAGGTAAAACAGCTGATAGCCTCAGGTGAAGTTTCAGGCAACAGCCAGCATCAACTGCCAAACTGGGTCATGCTCCCCATTCCAACTTTGACTCTTCTCAGCTCAGCCCCCAGACATTGTGGAACACAGACAAGCCATTCTCACCGTGTCCTTCTATGAACTGCTTACCCACAGAATTTTTGAGCATAATAAAATGGACGACTTTTTTGCCACTGTGTTTTACGGTGATTTGTTAACCAGCAGTTGAAACAGGAGCAGTATTTTTGTTCTACTACAGACTTTTGGATGGGAAGCAGAAAAGAAAAATTCATTCCTAGTCTATTTTACTTTCACTCAAGGCCAACTAAAGCCAGAATACTGTATTTGGTTTGAAAAGAGAAATGAAATAAAACCGGGCTCTGCGTTTTCACTTTCTGCTGCACAGATTCTTTGAGGAACAAATAGAACGCAACCCCAAGAGGCTTTTCTTTTTTAAATGTCATGAGATTTTTCAGAAGATGATAAACGTTTGCTTGGCAGTATAGCTCCCAAGCAAATATCAGTCAATTAATCACACATATACAAAAGTTTTTCTGTGGAGAAATTTTTATTAAAAATACAAACACTTTAAACGCTAAAAATACTTTCCATGCTTTAAACATCTCTTAAAAAGTATCTGAAAATATAAGTAAACAAAGGGTTCCTCTGCTCTAAAGTACAATACAGCGGATTTACTTTTATAATGTAAACATCATTTTTTCTCCTAATGCTGAAAGCCAAGTAAACACCAAGGTGGGCTGAGGGCTTGTGTGGGTCAGATGTGCTTTTGGCAGCCACTGAGTTTGCCTGATGACAGTCTAGAGGGCAGGCAGACACAGTCAGCAACACGGAAAACCAGGGCAGTGTACTCAGTATTTTATTCTTTTCCTAGGGCTGCTATCACAAATCACCTCAATCTTGGAAGCTTAAAACAACAGAGATGTCTTATCTCATGGTGATGGAGGCTAGAAATCTTCAATCCAGGTGCCAAGAGGGTAGAGGTCTCTGAAGTTTCCAGGGGAGGCGCCTTCCTGGCCTTTCCGGCCTCTGGTAGTGGCTGGCAGTGCTTGACATGACTTGGAGCCACACCACTCCCATCTCTGCTACGCGGCGTTCTCCTCTGTGTGTGTGTCCATGTCTCCTTTCCTCTTCTTATAGGTACCTGTCATGTTGGATTAAGGGCCCGCCTACTCATGTATGGCCTCATCTTTATTCAATTACATCTGAAAAGACCCTATTTCCAGATAAGGTCATGTTCACAAGTACCGGGTGTTAAGACATCAACCTACCTTTTAGGGAAACACAGTTCAACCCACAGCAGTGTCCTAAACAAAAAAATCTAAATAAATGGCTGTGGTGGCAGGAGGAGATGACGATTGATCCGGGGCACCCCTGCTGCTGCTCTGCATGTGGCCTGAAGACCCTGGGTGTAAATACCGACTGGCTGTGAAGCTGTGCGAAAGTGATTCCCCTCACCAGTCTCAGAGTTCTTACCTGTGAGTGGGGGCCGACTGAGACTACTGGCCCTGGGCAGGCCCTGTGAGCACATCCTCCTGCGAAACGCTGACACCCAGGCTGCACCCCAGCCAGCTGAACCAGAGCTTGCATGTTACCAGATCCCTCGATGATTCTGTGCACGTTACAGCTTGAGGCTACCTAACACTGTTCTTGGTGCATAATGATTTGCCAATAAATGCTAATCTCTTCTATTCATAAACACCACAAAAGCACTTCAATAAAACAGCTGAGTTTACATTTAATTTAATAACTATGGACTGCAATAAAAGGGAGAAGGGAGGAAAGTAGGCCATGTTTAAACTAACTTCCTCCTCCAGAAGGAAACTGACTAACAAACAACATGCTGGGTGAGACACTAACTTTTGGGACTCTTTTGAATATCTCAGCTTTCTTTTTTTACTTAAGCAAAGATTGCTAGGCTGAGATGGGAAAAAGCCATTCAGAGAGAGGAGGTAGCTCAGACAAATTTTTGTAAAAGGTCATGTTAACTGAAAAAAAAAACCAGGGGAGTTTAGAGATCATTAGTGTATAATTCTAATGAGAATTTAAATATATATGCATGTTAAAATATAAAAACAACCACCAACCAAATAAAAATGCTTGGAAGTCATCTCTTCCCCTCTCTGAATGACAACAAAAACAAGCTGAAAGTCAATAACTTTTCTTAGATCCATCACAGAACTGAAGTGGAGGATAAATCGGCACCCTGAAAACTGAAGAGATGGGTGAAGAGGGAGAGCACAGATCAGCTCGCTGGAGGCAGAGACCACTGGAGCTGGTGAGAACATTTGAAGGGTGCCGCTGACCAATCGCCAGGGGCTGAGGGTGGACTAACTTGAGAGTTAAAAACTCTTGGGGACACGAGAGCAGTGTTGTGTGACACACTTTGTTTTTCCTCCAGGAACCCCACCAGGTTCTCATGGTGAAGATACCCCACGTGTGGCCAGGGAGAAGGGAAAAGTAACCATTTTGAAATATGCCCAGATCACTCTCCACCACAAACACCAAGCCAGAGCTTTATCCTATGTGGGGCGAAGGAAATGACCCAACTGTAGCCCCCTCTAGCCTGCCTTCTCTGGCACGAGAAGAGAAAAACCATTTGAGAAACACTGGTGAAGGTCACAGCCCAGGGACATAGTCTCACTGAAACACTGAGACCTGGTCGTAGGATCGTGAACTGGTTCCCCATCCCACACCTTATCCCACATCAACAGGGCTCCCGTTTAATAGCAGGGTTGCAGCAAAATAAAACTTCAAGGACCAGACTTATAAGAAAAAGTTCCTAAGAAACCCACAGACAATAGGGGAGCCAAAAAGCAGGACAGAGGACAAATAAGCTTCTGACACGTACAGCTACAAGGGACAGTAAGCACAGCCTCAGTTCTAGCCAGAAAAACATCAAACTTCTCACCAAAGGCCTGTCTACTTGAGTTGCCATAACCCAGTACGTCATGTCTGGCTTTTCACAAGAAATTACAAGACATGACAGAAGGCATGGGAAAAAACCATCTGAAAAGATAAAGCAAGCATCAGAGTCAGACTCAGATATGGCAGAGACTTCAAAATCATTATATCAGGAATTCTAAGTAACTGTGGTTAAAATGTTAATGAAAAAATTGGACAACATGCAAGAACAGATGGGTAATGTAAGCAGAGAGATAAAGATTATAAGAAAGAAGCAAAGGAAATCTTAAAAGAAACCAAAACCAATTCCGTAACAAAAATGAAGCAATGCACCCTGATGCGCTCATGAATGGACTGGACACAGCCAAAGAAAGAATCAGTGAGCTTGAAGAGACATAAATAGAAACTTCCCAAACTGAAATGCAAGGAGAAGAAAAAAAATATTTTAAATGAAATAGAATATGCAAGAATGGTGAGACATAAAAGCCATAACACACATTAATGAATAGCAAAAGGAGAACAAAGAAAGTGAAGGAGCAGAAGAAATATTTAAAGATTATAATAATGACTGAGAATTTTCCAAAATTATTAACAAAAATCAAACCATAGATTAAAGAATCTCAGAGCACATCAAGCACAATAAATACCCCCAGATCAACACCTGAGCATATCATACTCAGTCTACAGAAAAACAAAGACCCAGAGAAAAATCTTGAAAAAAACCTGGGGTGGGGATGGCATGGTAGGGGACACCCACCCAGAGAGGAACAAAGATGGGCATTCCAACAGACTTCCAGGCAAGCGAGAGAGTGGAGTAAAAGATTCAAAGATTTGAAAGAACAAAAACCCATGTAAAATTTTGTATCCTGCAAAATTATCCTTCAAAGATGATGGAGAAATACTCAAATCAACAAAAACTGAGGGAATTTGTCACCAGTAAAT
This sequence comes from Papio anubis, assembly GCF_008728515.1. Classification (NCBI taxonomy): domain Eukaryota; kingdom Metazoa; phylum Chordata; class Mammalia; order Primates; family Cercopithecidae; genus Papio; species Papio anubis. The sequence goes on along the minus strand of NC_044990.1, from coordinate 84,797,926 downwards.
CTGCCTTGCAAGAAATGTTGAAAGAAGTTCTTCAGAGGAAAGGAAAAAGACATAGGTCAAGAACTCTTCTCTACCTAAAGGAAGAGAGTTGGGGAAGGAATAAAAGAAGACTCTTAGGTTGTGCTTAGAAGCCCTTACTGCTGACAGTGTTGAATTTTACCTGTGTTCTTAGAAAACAGAGGAGGCTAAGAAATTTCCCATCCTTTGTGTTAGAGGAAATGACTTAACTTCAAGATCCCTCTTCCTTGTATTACTTAAATTAGATTCATGGAAGCCCCCTGCATTAGTCTGTTTTCATACTGCTATAAACTGCTGAAGACCAGGTAATTTATTATTTTCAATGGCAAAAAACGCCATTACTTTTGCACCACCCTAACATAAATGAAAGATTTAATTGACTCAGCTCAGCATGACTGGGGAGGCCTCAGGGAACTTACAATCTTGGCGTGAGGCCAAGGGGAAGCAAGGCATCTTCTTCACAAGGTGGCAGGAAGGAGAAGTGTTGAACGAAGGGAGAAGAGCCCCTTATAAAACCATCAGATCTCATGATAATTCACACATTATCACAAGACCAGCATGGGAGAAACCACCTCCATGATTCAATTTCCTCCATCTGGTCTCTCCCTTGACAAGTGGGGATTATGGGGATTACAATTCAAGATGAGAATTGGGTGGGGACACAAAGCCTAACCATGTTACCCCCTCCCCGCCCCAATATGACAGGCCAGACATGGGCCTTCCAAATTCTTATTCTTTGCCTCATAAATTAGCTTAACTATTTTTCCCTTGAAATTAATGGAAATAAAATGCTTGTTTATTGAACTTTGGTTAAGTTTCTCTCCTTTCCCCAGGTCCCAGAACCTTGGCCCACCATCAGCCTAAGCCAGTCTTCATCCACTCCTAACAACAGGCTGGCCTCCAAAAGAATGTTCCCTGACCCACTATCCACTCTTGGGACCCCTTCATCCACTTCCTCACATCCAGTTCTTTCTCAACTTGTTTATTCCTCCTATAAAAGAAAACCCTTTTGCCTAACTCTTGAGATGCCTGCAGATCTCATGTGTAGAGTGTTCTATTTATTACAACAGTCTCCCCACACCCCACCACCATCCAACCTCTTCCAATGATACTTTTGAAGAAAATCTCTCCTAAGTCATGGTTTATTTGACACTGTAAATTTGGCCTCTCGCTTTGGCCTGGTTCCATGTCAGAGCCTGCCAAGCTCACACTCCCATCTCAGGAATCAGCTCCAGTTACCATCCAGTCCAAGCAAGTTGCTGGGAAGTATGTCCTTAGCCTTCTATGCTCACAGCACCAAGAGCTTTTGCTGCCTTCCTTTTCAGGCACTTGAACAGAAATGACAGGGATCTCCAGGTTTGTTGCTGCTGGAACCATCAATATGTGCTTTCCCTAGTCAGGAGGTAATTTTTTCCCACCTCTTGAGTAAAGAATTCCCTTTTTGACAAGCTTTTTTTCTTCTTGTTTGTTGTTTGTTTTTGCATACAGTCATACTCACAATTAGCCTTGCATAGCATAGGGCCTCCTGACAATGGTTTTAGATGAATTGTTGATCATTTGGCTTAGGAAAAAAAAATGTACGATGTGTGCAGAACTACACATTCTGAATTGAATCATAAGATAAGTTTTTGGAAGCTAGAGTTCTCCAGATTTCCAGATTTTATTGCCAGAGCAGTGATGAAAGCGGTTTACTCATCTTCAAATTATGTAATATTCTGTAATTTTTAATTCTCTCTAAAACTCTTCAAAGAACCCAGGCTGCTAAGAAAAGCCAGACAACACATTCCATATGGATTTGCTCATTACGAATGTTTTGTTGACCGCCTCCCATCATGTGCTTCTAGGTCCTAGGCCTGCGATGGATGACCCAGGCCTTAGACAAGGATGCCCACTCCACCCACCCCCTGCCCTGAACCAAAGGAGCTCACTTTTTAGCTAGAGAGATGAATATTAAATAATTAATGAACATTTTTTTTAAAGTTTATTTTCATTGTATTGAGGTTTTCCTTTAAATTATTGAACACACTTATATGTCATTTTTAAAACTTACAAATAAAGTGCTGCCAAGGAGACAACCTGCCAGGGGACTGGGAGTCAGTGGGATAGGGAGAAATGGGCATAAACTGGTTGTCAGACAGCTCAGGAAAAGTTAGGTAGGTGAGATTCTAAGAAACAACACTATAGAGAACGGGACCACGGTGCCCAAGGACTCCACCTACACTGTAAGTGTAGACATAACTCTCTGAGCAACCAAGATGGTATTTTCCATTAACAAGGCAATCAATACTTATGATGCTTCATGGGCATGTTGCAAAATACATCTCAAATTTTGAAAAGTTGGCAAAAACAATTGAGGATCGGTAATTTAAGAACTAGGAGTATATTAGTCCATTTTCACACTACTATAAAGAACTGCCCACGACTGGGTTACTTATAAAGGAAAGAGGTTTTTTTTTTTTTTTTGAGACGGAGTCTCACTCTGTCGCCCAGGCTGGAGTGTAGTGGCTGGATCTCAGCTCACTGCAAGCTCCGCCTCCCGGGTTCACGCCATTCTCCTGCCTCAGCCTCCCGAGTAGCTGGGACTACAGGCGCCCGCCACCATGCCCGGCTAATTTTTTGTATTTTTAGTAGAGACAGGGTTTCACCGTGTTAGCCAGGATGGTCTCGATCTCCTGACCTCGTGATCCGCCCGTTTCAGCCTCCCGAAGTGCTGGGATTACAGGCTTGAGCCACCGCGCCTGGCCAGGAAAGAGGTTTAATTGACTCACATTTCCGCATGGCTGAGAAGGCCTCAAGAAACTTACAATCATGGCCCAAGGTGAAGGGAAAGCAAGGCACCTTCTTTTTAAGGCGGCAGGAAGAAGAAATGAACCCAGGAGGAAATACTGCGTATAAAACCATCGGATCTCATGAGAACTCACTCACTATAAAGAGAACAGCATTGGGGAAAACCACCCCCATGATTCCATTACCTCTACTTGGTCTCTCCCTTGACACATGGGGTTTATGGGGATCACAATTCAAAATGAGATTTTGGGTGGGGAAACAGCCAAACCATACTAAGGAGGAAAGATACATTCATGAATCTCCTATTTTTTACATTTAGACTGTTCTTTGGAATGATCTGGATTTGAATGATGTGTTATTTATATTTGGCTATCCTAATTATTCAAACATGAACTGAAGAAATACTTTTATTGGAGAAGGGAATGGAGGAGGGAGGCAACTAAAAATTTTAAGAGTCTGAAAACAAAACAAAACAAAACAAATGAAGCCAAACTTATACTCAGGATAAAAAACCATGCAATTCTTTTCTTTCAAGGTGTATTCGGCATATATTTATCGAGGTTAGCTAAGCCATAGGGTGTCAGTGGACAGAAAACAGTCAAGATGCCTAGAATTTAGATTCTGGTGGCAAAAAATAGTCAATAAAGAAAGACATGAGAAAATAAGGTGAGTTCAGGGAGTGTGAAATGTCAAGATTTTGGTAATTACACTACAAAATGCAGGTATAAAATATGTGTGTTCCTTATTCCTTCAATGCCTCCTCAGAAATAATCCCTGGTAAATTAGGGGCTTTCATGCACATTTTTTCCTTTTTTTTTTTTTTTAATGGAGGCAGCCAAAAGACACGGCCAGAGCCTGAGCAGGATCAATATCATCCTCTTTTAAAAGCTCCACAATCCCCTATACACCTACATCCAATCTCCAGTGCTCTTATAAGAACAGGACAGACATACAGTAAAGATGGAGACAGGGACTAAAAGCCAAGGAATGCCAGCAGGCACCAGGACCTAAGTGAGAGGCAGCGAACAGATTCTTCTCCAGAGCCTCCAAAGGAACCAACTTTGCTGACATTTGATTTTGGACTGCTGGACTCTAGAACTGTAAGTGAATACATTTCTGTTCATTTAAGACATCAGTCTGTGGTACTTTGTAGGGGCAGCTCTAGAAAATTTATACCTAACTCAATGGAAATAACTATCTTTATCATTAGACATCATTCTGGATTTTATATATATGTAATGTACATACATATTAAAATTCCAGATGTATGCATATATCATATCATATATTCATACCATGTATGGATATATAAACCACATATCTCACTCCCACTGGTTAGATAGGTACAGATATGTACAGACAGATGGTTAGATTGACAGAAATATTTCTATTATAATGGGGGTAATTCTATACATTCTATATTAAATGTGATTTTACTTGAATGTATCTGAAGTAAAAGAATAGGTCTATCCTTCTATTGCACTGTTTTCCTATTTCTGTGCTAAAATCTTGTCGTTCAGTTTATTCAATTTTGTATAGAGCAAACCCGTACTATTTGCTACGCTCTAAATGTTTGTGTCCCCTCCCAAACCCAGATGTTGAAATCTAATCAGCAATGTGATGGTATTAGGAGGTAGGGCTGCTGGGAGATGATGGTATTAGGAGGTGGGGCTGCTGGCTCTGCCCTCATGAATTGGATTAGTTCCTATCTTAGTCCATTCAGGCTACTATAAGGCTACCTCAGACTGGGTCATTTATAAACAGCAGAAATTGATCCCTCAGAGTTCTGGAGGCTGGGAGTCCAAGATTAAGGCACTAGCAGATTCAGTGTCTGGTGAGACCTCACTCTCTGCTTCATAGTGACACCTTCTTTCTATGTCTCCAGATGGTAAAGAAGGGGTGAACAAGCTTCCTTGGGCTTCTTTTATAAGGCCATTGCTATGGCTTAAATGTATGTGTCTCTCTAGAATTCCTATGTTGGAGGCTAAAATTCACTATAATAACATTAAGAGCTGAAGCCATTTTGGAAGTGATCAAGAAATGAGGCTCCATCCTCTTGAATGGGATTAGTATCCTTATAAAAGAGGTTGACAGGAGTGTCCTAGTCCCCCCCGCTTTTTTTTTTTTTTTTTTTTTTTGCCCTTTTGCCTCCCATCTCTTCCCTCATGTGAGGATACAGTGTTCATCCCCTTCTGTGGACCCAGCAACAAGGCACTGTCTTGGAAGCAGATAGCAAGCCCTTATCAGACACTGAATCTGCTGGTACCTTTATCTTGGACTTCCTAGCCTTCAGAACTCTGAGAAATAACGTCTATTATTTATAAATCACTCAGTCTAAAGTATTCTGTTATAGCAGTGGAAATGGACTGAGATAGGCACTAATTCCAGTTATGAGGTTAGAGCCCTCATGACCTAATCAATATCCCAAAGCCCCAACTTTTAATACTATTGCACTGGTGATTAGGTTTCAACATATGAATTTGAGGGAACACAAACTTTCAGATCCTAGAAGTGCCACTGAAAGACAGCTCAGAGAGCTAGCTCGCCCCTTCTGTCACATGAGGGCACTGTGAGTAGGTGCCTTCTGTGAGTCATCTGTGAATCTCTGGGTCCTCACCAGCAACCAGATCGGCCGGCACCTGGATCTTGGATTTCCAACTTTCAGAACTGTGAGAAATAAATTTGTTATTTATAAGCTGCCTAGTTTATGGTATTTTGTTACAGCAGTCCACACAGACTAATACACTTCTCTTCTTTGTTTCCAAGTTTTCTTGATAATTATGTGATCTTCCACATAAAACTTAAAATTAATTAGTTCTAAAACACATATCCCCAAGAGAATTTGGGACTCTCATGAGAATTGCACTAATTTTGTAATTTGACTTGGGAAGAATTGACAATATTTTTGATACTGACTACTCATCTAAGAATACAGCATGTTTTACATTTACTAGGGCCTTATTACTGCCTTTTCAGTAAAGGTTTATAATAAAGATTGTGTAACTTGTTGAAGTTTATTCCTAAGTCTTTTATGGTTTCTGTTGCCATTGTGGAGAAAATATTATTTCATTTTTTAATACGTTTTTGCTTATTCAAATAATTCTGGTTTTTCGTCTACTCAGTTAAGCTTTATTATTGCACTCAATTTTAAAATTGAGGCACCTAGATTTTCAAGGGTTCCTGTCATCTGCAAATATTAACGTTGCCTTTTCCTTTTAGGGCTCAACAATGACACAGTTTGTTGTACCACATAGGGACGACGCTTTTCGTGGCTACGGTTGAGGAGGTGCTGGTTATGTGCAAGGGCTTTGCACAGTATGACCTAGGTGTACGTCCCTGCTCTGTCACCTACTAGTTGTGTGACCCTTATTTAACCTCTGTGGACCTCAGGGTCCTATCTCTGAAACGGGAATAATAGTAGTACTTAATTCAGAATTGTAAGAATTAAGCACTTGTTAATACATTAAAGCATTTAGAAGGCACATTAAACCCTATAGTAAGTAAGCATTAGGCTACATTCATCAAAACCTGCTGCATACTTACCTCCTTCAAGTCTCATAAGCACTTCAGAAAGTGTGGTATCTCCATTCTACGAACGAGGAAAGTAAGCTCAAGACAGCAAGTGCAAGTCACTTGGATATACATTTCAGGGCTGCCCCGCAAGACCAGCTCCTAGAAGATAACGCAATCAATCAATTTCTGCGAGGCAGGACTTAAATCGCACTAAACCGTGCTTAATTCATTCAACATGGCGTTGGCACCTTACCAGGAAGGAAAAAAACGGAGTACGCCAAGGCGAAAGGGAGAGCCTCCATCTACTGCGTCTCAGGCTTCCGCCAAGACTGACGGAAAAAAACGAGTCCGCTCGGAAGCGCTCGCCTGCCTTCGGTAAAAATCGTCAGAAGGCGGGGCCCACGCTTCGGCACGTTCCGCGCAGGGCATTGTGGGAAGGGCGGCCGGTGCAGCCGCAGCTGCCATCTTAGGGGCGCCTTGCGCTGCGGCTTTCTCGGTGGAGGCGGCCTTCCTGGCAGCGGTAGACGTCGGGAAAAGGCAGAAAGTCCGTTGGCCGACACCTTTCTTTCCTCCGGCCTCTGAAGGACCGCCAGCCCGCGTCCGAAGGCGGAGGCGAGGGGAACTGGCCGCGTGAGGGGCCTGAGGCCAGCGGTTAGAGCGTCGCCCGGAAGGATGGGCCGGTCTCGGAGCCGGAGCTCGTCCCGCTCCAAGCACACTAAGAGCAGCAAGCACAACAAGAAGCGCAGCCGGTCCCGGTCGCGATCCCGGGACAAGGAGCGCGTGCGGAAGCGTTCCAAATCTCGGGAAAGTAAACGGAACCGGCGGCGGGAGTCGCGGTCCCGCTCGCGCTCCACCAACACGGCCGTGTCCCGGCGCGAGCGGGACCGGGAGCGCGCCTCGTCCCCGCCCGACCGCATCGACATCTTCGGGCGCACGGTGAGCAAGCGCAGCAGCCTGGACGAGAAGCAGAAGCGAGAGGAGGAGGAGAAGAAAGCGGAGTTCGAGCGGCAGCGAAAAATGTGAGTGTCCGCGGAGGGATGGACCGGGGCGTGCGGAGAACGGGGCGCTGGGCGAGGGCGTGGGGCCGGGGCGGGACGGCGCGGGCTGGGAGAATGGCGGGGACCGAAAGGGGCTGGGGACCGGGTGCGGGAACGGGCCGGAGAGGCGGCGGCGGGGCCAGCAGGCTTGGCTTTTGGAAGGCCTGGGGTGGGACAGACCCAGGAGTTGTCCGGGAAGAAAATTCGAGGGCTTGAGCAGAAAGGGCTTAAATAGGAGAAGACGATTTTGGCGCGTGAGAGGAGTGGTGTCCCGGAAGTAGGGGTGGAGTTCGGAGTGAGGTCGGAGAGCTGCGTCGGCTAGTGAGGCTGGGAGAGCTGGCCTGCAGATGTGAAGGGTGGTGAGCGTTTGCTGGTCGGCTTGAGAAGAAGAGAGAAGGGAGTTAACCTTTGAGATGCGAATCACAGCTGGCCAGAAGCATTCTTCTATTGAAGCTCAAATTTGGGACAGAACTTAAGTGCTCCCGAGAATCATACACTTTAGGTGGTCCGCCAGAAAAATGCATTTTCACTTTAGTGTATTCCTATTGTTAAGGTGTCTGGATTGCTTTTTTCCCCTTGAGCCTACACCCTTACCCCTTTCTTGAGATGTTAAAAAAAAAAAAAAGGCACAGACCTTAAGTGTACACTGCGATGAGTTTTTTTGGCATTTGAATTCACCTGTGTAATCACCATCCCAAAGCCTACCCTTTTTTAAACTTGCTTTCTATTTCTCTAGCAAACACGTGGAGTTTTGTTGTTTCCCTTGCACTGTACTTCTTCAGAAAACACTGGAATAGTTGCTTTCGTTTTGGCGTTGCTCACATGAAGAATAGTGAAAACTAGAGTTACAATGTGTTTCCGAAAATGTCAGCTCTCAAGTATTTCTGGCTATGAAAGTAGATGTGGATAAATAATCCCAAACTACAGGAACTTTTGAGTTTTAAAGTTTAGGGATTTGTTGTGTGTTTTGCTTTAAGATCATCATACTTTGATGCTCTGGGTATTCAGTTCCCAAAAACCACATTGAAAAGTAGATTTGAACAGTCCTACTAACTGCCTATTTAACCAGCCATACTTGGTCAGTTTGGTCAGTTCTTCAGTGAATATTTAGAAAGTGCTCATGAAGCAAGAACGTTACTGAATTTATGATTTTCTCGAGGCGAGTTTATGTGTACTGAATTGTCCGTAGGGTTTGTAGTTTTCTGTAGTTGCGTTTGTGTTAGGTAGATTTTCCAGCACACATACAGCTTGTTCTAAAATAAAGTTACTAAAAGGTAGGACTGGAGCACTAATACTACAGAGGAAGCTGTACCTGGAGCTGTTTTGCTTCCAACATTCCTTTAAAACACATGCAACACTCATTTTTCCTATACTTAGAACTGTCAGTGATGTATATGAAAACAAAGGTAAAGTAATTATTTCAGATTAAACCTTGATTTTGTAGAATCCAACTTTTGGGTCTGCAACAAGGCCCTTAGCTGTAAAGTTCTCAAATAGCTATCAATAGATGGATGTATAAAAAGTTACCTAAGACATTGCTGAGATAATTTCTTCATGTGAAAACAAAGGAGTCCTCCATAGAGGAATGACTTGCCTTTCATTAGAAAGCTAAGATTTGTAGGAAAAATGAAAAGAAACTTGGTATGCAAAGAATAAATAGAAGCATTTAGCAGGCTTCACATGGATAGCAGAGAAGAAATTCAGGAATGAAATATGGCAGATAGAGGCTGTATGATTCTCTGGTTTGAGAGAAGACACAAACTGCCAATAGTATTTAGGAGGGAGAAGGGGCCAGGGCCAGCAGCCACCTGTATCCTAAATTCCTCGGTGCCGTGCAATAGGCGTTACTTAATATATTCTAATGCCTTGGAAGCAATGCAAAAGAAACAGTGGAAAGACTTAAGTATTGGAGCTTTGGGAATGGAAGGAAATAGTTTTCAGTCTACATATCCTGTTGGTTAGTTTATTCATTTAACTGATGTTTATTGAGCATTTAATAAGTGCCAGGCACTGTGCTAAGTGCTGTTAATATAAAAATGATTGGCCCTTCTCCAAGAGCTTGATCTAGCTCAAAGACAGATCATTAAATAGGCAATAATACAATGTAGTAAATTTAGTGACAGTAATAATGAACTGTGTAAAGGAAGTATCCTGTAGGGTGGAGGAGATAAGACTATGACAATGACAGGCAAAGTATAGGACATATGTGGAGCACAGAAAAGAGCCTCCTCCCCCGACTCCTGCCAAAATAGAGGAAATGGTCTCAAAAGTGGAATAATCAGGTGACTGTTGACTTAGAACACGAAGTTCTATAAATATTTAAGTCATGGAGTGACTGGAGAGGTAAATAGAGGTAAATAGAGTTGTTTTATGTCATGTTAAAGAGCTTGGATTTCATCGTAGAAACAGGAAGGATTTTAAGCAGGTAAATGACAGGGTGCCTTTTTTGTTTTGATTGTTGTATAGGATGGAAAGTAAGAGGTGGGTACAGAAGTTTACACAGGAGTAGTGAGGATGGTTGTCGGAATGGAAAAGAGGGACAGATTTAAGGAACATTCAGGGTATATTAAATGGAATGTGGGACTTCAGAAAAAGAATGTTGATTCTCATGTTTATAGTGTGGCTATTGCAACTCATCTACCAAATGTTTCAGTAACAACCGTGTGGCAGGTACTGGTAAAAATGTCAGAAACTTTGTGAATAGCGAATATGGGAGAGGGAAAGGGAGTAAGAGAATGGTGCCTCCACTGTGAGCACTGGTTTTGGATACATTGTACTGAGTTTATCCAGAGTTGATCATGTGAGACTGAAGCCTAGCTAAGAGGGGCTTCTCTGAAAGTCAGTGAAACCTTGAGAGTATATGGAATGACCCACGGAGAGTGTGGAGAGAGGAGAGCGGTTCATTCAAGGGACTGAAAGAACCTGAGGACATGCCTGTATTTGCAATTGGGAAGAGGGAGAAAAGCCCATGGTGGAAGCGGAAAGGAATATGGTAAGAATGCATAATGTCAGGTGCCCTTTCAAGAGGTCTACTTAGATGGAATGAGACTGTAAAATAAGAATCAACCGCTGGGTTTAGCTAATTAGGAATTCTTTGGTAAGATTGGAAACCTTATCCACTTACAATTCTGAGTTGTTGAATAAATCACCTACCTCTAATCTCTTGCTTATTGTGAAAATTGGAAATAGTGTATTTAAAGTAGGTGATACTTGGCATATAATAGTTCCCAAGAAGTAATGTTATTTAATGTAACTTACTTACATGGAGCCAGACCAAGCCTGATGAATTTAAGAAGTGATCTTACAAGTTGTAATCTTGATGCTTAAAAGGTAGGCCTTTACATTTTTTAAGACCTTTGCCATCAATTTTGAATAGGCAATTCACATGGTTCAAAATTCAGTTCAAAAGATCTTCCTCTCATCCCTGTGTCCCAGCCATTCAGTGTGGTTCTTCTCACCCCTCCCCCACACCAGTAGCACCATTTTCTTAAATGCTCTTTTGAGATGGTGCATGCATGTTGTATTAACTGTTGAAAAAATAGACAACTGAAAATGTGCAGCAAATCAGGAAAATGTTAATGGCATAGTAACTTACTCTAGCCTGGGATGTCTAGGTTCCGATATCCTCTGTGTTCAACTGGATGACAGATAAAGAGCCTTCTAAATTAGAGTGTCTACACTGAACTGGGATCTATATGAGTGATTCTTAGAATTCTTGGACAGTTTATTGTGAGAGCAAAGAAGAGCTTTTAGGAGAAAATTGAGTATATGAAGCCGCATATTTTTGGAGGTTAAGGCTCTGACAGAACATTAAGGCATAAGACCTAGTTGATGTTAAGAATATGTATTTATTTATTTATTATTTTTGTAGAGACAGAGTTTCACTGTGTTTCCCAGGCTGATCCTGAACTCCTGGGCTCAAAGAATCCTTCTCCCTCAGCTTCCCAAAGTGCTGGGATTACAGGTGTGAGCCACTGTGCCTGGCCTATAGTTTTTTCTTTCTTTCTTTCTTTGGTAGTTAAATCTGTGTGCTTGTCTTTGCCTCTCTCATTTGTCCTGCAGAAACCAATATAGGGTAGTAGTATAGTGCTTGCTTGAGATCATTAGCTTTGGCATCTACATAGGTTCAGAGAAACAGCTCGGCAACATCCAGTGTGCGTGAGTCCAGAAACTTAAGCTCCTTGTTCTTAGTTGCCACAGTAAAAATGAGATACATACCCAATGCATAGGAATAATTATGTGATTTAAATGATTATATGGTATATAAAGCTTTCGGCACAATATTATATGTTACTTATTAAGTAATAAGTAAATGCTGTTTGCTAGTAATTATTAAGCGATTCCTAGAAGTAAGCCCCTAGGATTGAGCTCCTACGTTTTAAAGATGTTTTAAAATAATGGTGTCAGTGACTCTGTATGGAGTAATACTCTTAACAGTGATGAGGTGCTATAGCCTTACTGTTTTGTTTTTAATCGTTAGCATTTTAAAGTTCATTGTGACTAGTCTTTTTAAAATACCTGAGAGCACAGATAAAGTGGAACCTAGTATTACACCATTTCCATTGGAAACCTGGAAGATCTTGATTTAATGCTTCCATCAGTATAGCATATTATTGGCAGGAGAATGGATATTCAGCAGAGAAGCATGAGGAAAACATTAGAGAAAAGAACATCATGAGGGTGACAACTATGGCAAGGGTTTTAAGGAGTGAATAGGCTGTTAGGTGATACCTATTTTGCAAGACACTAATGACCCACTCAGGAAAATTCAATGCCTCTTATGGGAGTAGACATAATAGTGGTTTTATCGTTGATTATGATGATAAATTTGCCGTCAGTAAAGATGAACTCATGCTTAATTCAGTTGTATATGTGCTCATTGGTTTGCTGAATTCAGTGTATGGCGAGGGCATAAAATTGAGCTTTCCATCAGCACTGGTTCTAAAATTTGATTTAAAATTTTTTTTCTGATTACTGAAGTAGCATTAATTTTACCAAGAAAAACAGCGAAGTTATGTTCTTGCTAACACTTGAAGGCAAACAGTTTTGGTGTGGAACCCATAACCTTGCCTGTTGCAAAGCTTAGTTTTCATGTTCGGATGCCTTGCAGTTCCTCCAGGAAAAAAGGGAGATAAGCAGCTTTGTGAGAAACTGCACTAGGTCATTCATTTCTCATTCTCCAGTGTTTCAGTTGAGCATGGGACTTTCCACTTGCCCCCTCCCTGTGGGCTATAAAGTCGCTGAGCTGTAGTTAGATTTGACTCCTTAGCAGCATAGCAGCCCACGGCCTGCCTGTACTGCCTGTTATATGGGCCCTCTGGTTTGATGTCATCAGTGGAAATAGAAGCAGGGAACTGACAACATTCTGATTTGGCTTTTGCTGTAAGTAAATTTATTTGGCTCATTTTCTGCTTACTGGCCAAAGCTATGGAAATGAGGCCCTGTTAGCCACTGCACTTCTGCTGAGGGATGGCTTGACTGCCAAAAATAACCTTGAGTATGTATCAGTTCTCTTCCACCTTCGTCAAATTCTTAAGTTGGCAACTTTTTACTCCTAGGGCCTTCTTTCTACTTTGTGTGGAGTTTTAATTGGAACTGTGTTACTTTATCCTTTTTTTAAATAGTACTATGATCCACTTAGTATTGCTAGTTACAAGTCACATCGTACTGGCTTTGAAATTTTAAATATTAAGTTTCTTCTTAGGCTTCTCTACATTTACTAATTTCAGAAGAACCAACTAGCAAAAGTGTGTGTACACACACTTTATTATGAGAAATTTACATATACGCAAAGGTAGATTACTATTATTATTGTGTACTCATTATCCAGATTCAACAGTTGTCAGCCTTATTTCATTGATTAGTTCTCTTTCCCTTTGGATGAAGTAGAGAAACAACATTTTATATTGAAATGTGGTTTAATTTCTATTGAAGTTGCCATCTGGTTTCCTTTGGTGATTGATTTTTTTAGTGTTGGGGAAGATACCTGCTCTCTTACTGAGCTGCTGTAGATAAAGGCTTATTGAAACCACTCGAATACTGTATTTAATTGGAAGTTAAGGAAAAGGAGCATAGTTAAGTCTTAGGCTTTCATACCTTTTTTTAAGAAAACTTAGTTTTGGAAGGGAAAAGGGAAATATTTAAGAAACAACAACAGAGTCCTGAGAATGGGTGTTGCAAACGTCTAGGACCTTAAAGGTACTTTCTCTAGTACCTACTGTCTCCTTGACAGAAGAATGTAGAGGATAAATGTAGAAACTGAAATGAATCCGATTGTTTAAGACACATTGGTGTTAGTGTGTTATCACTGTGAATAAGTAACAGGAGTTGAAAATGAGAGCCCTTGGGTGAGAATTGAGTCATCCTGAAGAATAGAGTTAAGTTGAAGTGGATTGGGGTATTTAAAGGTCACTTAGAAACGATAAAGTCTTTACTAAACAGGTAAATTGAATGACTCTCATATATATGTATGTCAATTGAGTCATCAAAAGATAAAGGTTGTGGGTTTTATTTAATTTTGAGGGTTGTGAGAAAGTTGGAACGTGAATCGGCCTCTGAAGATTTAGATTTACTGCAAGAGCCTCAGAATTTATTCATTCAGCACAAATTATTGTCTCAGAGTGCTATTAAGTAGAAATAGTGTGAACAATATATGCAATATAAAAATTTTTAGTAGTCACATTAAGAAATCGATGAAATTATAGTGTATATTTTTATCCAAAATATAATTTTTAACACACAAATAAAAATAGGAGATCATTTATATTCTTTTTCTTCACACTAAATTTCAGTTCGGACCAGACACGTGACCAGTGGCTATCACTGAATATCATTGGTATAAAATGTACAGAATTTCCACAGTGGTGCCTTGATGAATGTCAGTAATTTCAGCACAGCATTTTATTTTGAGTAAATTGGTTTATAATATCAAAATGGGATTGGAGTAATTAAAACTGTAGTATCATGCTTTATTGAACTTTTTCTGGTAATAAAAATATATTTTTACCCACTTTCGTATTTCTGGAGGAGCTTTTAATTGAAAATCAATTAGCAAAAGGAAGAAAAGACAGTAGGAACTATAAAGCTAAAGAACTTCAGTTCAAAACTTAAGTTGGTCATAATTTCAGTGAAAACTACGCACTATTACTCCAGCAGTCTGAATCTCTTCAGTCTGTGTGTGTTCTCTCTTTGCTTAGCGGGAAATGAATTCAGCCAGTCTGAGTTGCCTGCTACGTAATTTCTGCTTACTACTTTGTAAGCCCCAGACGAAGGGATTGGCAAATGAGCAAATCTATATATTTTAACAACTTGTCCTCTGATTATAAAGTCGATAACAAGTAATTTTCTGTGTCATATTTATCGTTCCTAAATTAAAACTAATGAATTAGGCTTTTTGTATATACCAGTTCTCCTGTATTTAGAATATGATAAAGGAAAAAAAGATTTTATATTCATTTGAATTTCTGTATTAGTTAACATCTTGGCATCTGTCATTTCCTTAAATGTGACGTGAAAATGAATTCTGAAAAAATCACTGAATAATATCAGGCTCAATGGCTTGATAGACTTAAAACTAGTTTTGTTTAAATTTATAGTTTTAAAAATAAATATCTAACTCGTTTTTTTCGCTTTGTTTGCTAGTCGACAGCAGGAAATAGAAGAAAAACTCATCGAGGAAGAAACAGCACGAAGAGTGGAAGAATTGGTGGCAAAAAGGGTGGAGGAAGAACTGGAGAAAAGGAAGGATGAAATTGAACGAGAAGTTCTCCGAAGGGTGGAGGAAGCCAAACGCATCATGGAAAAGCAGTTGCTCGAAGAACTCGAGCGACAGAGACAAGCTGAGCTTGCAGCACAAAAAGCTAGAGAGGTAACGCTCGGTCGTTTGGAAAGTAGAGACAGTCCATGGCAAAACTTTCAGTGTTGGGTTCTGCCTCCTGCTCAGTTCAGAAAGAGATGGAATACAGACTATCTAATTCCTTTCTCGTCTAAACTTAACATTGCTGCGAAAGTTAATTTTTTAGCCTATTCAGAAGTGCTGACTGATAACTTAAAAGTTGGAAGCTTTCATAAAACCTATTCAAGGATACTTTTTGATTTAATGGAACTGGCTATTTGAGAAGTGTTTGAAACTTTTGCCATGGCTGCAGGACTTACATTCTTTTTTGGGAGGACGGTGGGGAGACAGGGAGTGGTAAAGGGAAAAGGTTAAAAATCCACCTGTGGTTGTATATTCTTCTGTTCTATCACTCTGTTACCTAGACTGTGAGAGGCTTTTGCCTTCAGTCAGATTAAAAAGAGCAGGGCCTAACATTGAGTGATAGCACCTGCTTTGATAAATAGGTTTTCTCACTCTTCTTTTTTTCCTTCTTTTATCCCTCACTCCCTCCCCTAAACCCTGCTTCAGCACAATGGACTAATTCTAGCATTCCGATCATAAGGCCCTCCATTTTCCTAATGTGTTTCAAGGAATCTTTTTAGGAAAAATATCCAGATTATTTATCCACTTTTTTTAGTATCTACTAACAACTCCTTTTTTTCTCTAGAGAGTTATGAAGGAACAGGTTGTCCTTGTCTGGAGTCAAGCTAAACACATGATTTGTTTTATCAGCAGCTGGAGCAGAAGTTGAAAATGTCTTTCTGTGAGACAGTAATTTGCTACTGAAGCTTTATAGCTTGTTTGCACTGATTACTCCAGGATCCAAAAACTTGGTGAAAGTCACTGAAACGCTCAAGGCAAATTACTTTACAGCCCTGAGTGTCTTATCACCATAGTTTGCATACTGAATATGAATCCAGTTGGTGTGTGACGTAGGAAATCCTGTAGTTGTTTTCTTGAACTGAAATATTTGACTCAAAATAATTAAGACTCATTGTCATTTTTCATCTTGGCATTATTGTGGACAAGTTGACATATTAAATCTCTTTGCTTTCTGGTAAGCTTAGCTTTTAAAATGCATTTTCCCTTGTCCTGTCTTTAACTAGATATGCATGCTTATATTTATAGTGGGTTTCACAGACTATAAAATTGAATGTATGAAATTTTTATTTATATCAGTGCTTTTAATAATGAAGATATTTTTGGAGTAATGGTGCTGTCTTGTAGCGAGTTATTAATCATAGTAAGATTTTTTTCTCTTCATTTGCTTTTTTGTTTCATATTAACAATTTTTTTTTACACGGACACAACTCTCTGACAGTCTTTCCAAATATTAAAATCATTTGAATATGTATGCTGTGATCTGAACACTGCCCAAGTCATCAAGCAGTCTTCATACAGTTTGCATTACAAAATCTCATTAAATTCTCCAAGAAAAAAATAAGTTGAAGAATTTTATTTCCTGACCATGCATCCCCTGGATTTCTGAGTTTCAGTTCAGATTGTAGATGACAATATAAGCTGCCTTCCGAAATTGTCAACATCTGAATGTTAAGTCCATTTTCCCCATGGAAGAAGCCCGTAGTTCCATGAAGTATGGATTACCATTTGTATTTTTCACTAACAGTAAATGTATTTTTCTTATTAATTGTTTGCCTTAGGAATGATGAATTACATTTTTTGTTCCTTCTTACCATAAACATCTGCATTCCTCAGCTCAGCCTTCCTTGTATGTTGTTTCTTTATAAATGGTTGAGCTGCTGATGCAGGTATTGCCAAGCTAACAGTACAAATCATTTTAAAGAGGAAGCTGGCGCGTATGGCAGCCGAGGAGCACACTCTGCAGGACACTGGACAAGACAGTAAATATTCAACTTTTAATGCTGATTAAAGGAGTATAGGTAAAGAATACGTAGGTATACATAATTGGTGAGACAAATATTCACTTTATTTATATTTTATATATTATTTTTTTAATTTGGTAAATACTATCCAGTTTTGTAGTTGTCCTTGTTGATTTGTGTGATATTAAAGTATTAGTAATAATTGCCAGGAAACTATCATTAGGGAGGGTTTAGTTGGTTGCTGTTTGGACTGGGAGGGATGATTTAAATTTAGTGCTAGAAACCAATTTTAGTGACTGCACAGTTTATCATTTGTCAGACAGAAGGTAGCTATAAAGCTACCCTGTAAGTCATATCAAAAAAGTTCAGAGGAAGATTAGTAAATATTTATCAATAAAAATAAACATTTTGTTTTTCTAATATCTTAACATATCCTCCCCTTTAGGAGGAAGAACGTGCAAAACGTGAGGAGCTAGAGCGAATACTGGAAGAGAATAACCGAAAAATTGCAGAAGCACAAGCCAAACTGGTAAGTGTAAAGCATTATGTGAAAAGTGTTTTGTATTTTGCTTTATTTCCTTTTTTCAGATTTTGTGGACTTTTGTGCTCTATAATTTGACTTATTTTTGAGGGGGTTCTTTGGACTAACTTTAAAGGCTTTTTGAGTCAAGGATAGAAACAATTGCGATTTTTACTTCCAATCTGGACAGAACTCCAAAATTTGCAGAGATTTTAAAAAACAAGTTTTCTGGGGAAATTGTTTTGTTCTGTATCCCCAGTTTTATTTTTCCTAACCTCGTTCACATTTCTCATATGCCTAAAAAACTAATAGCAACAACAACAAAAGCTTGGGGGTATATTTAAACCACCTGTAATATGCAGCATTTTACTTTGTATTAGTTGGCTTGTTACCAGGAGTAGATAGTATTTGTTTGATAGTAAGTGCACCAGAGTAATTTCCTATTCCTAGTTTATAATCTTAACGAGAAATATAGAGTCTTCGGTGATTATGTAATATAAAAAGATGGGGGTGAGGGGAAGCAAGTTGTAAGCTCCAGTTACGTGGTATAAAGAAATTTTGTGGTTATAAATACACAGAAAAATATCCGGGTGGGTCTAATTCGTTAACGGTGGATCCCATTGAAAGTGGGGATGAATAAGAATGTAAAAAGTTAATATGGGCAGTTGTTTCTAGAGCATCATCTTCTTAAAGATAGTGTCCTCTGGATAAGAGATAAGGCTAGAAATATTCCACATAACTTAGTGAGCATGGCACAATGGATTCTTGATAAATATCACCTGGTATTTGTGAAGGCCATAATGGAATCTATTGGAAAGCTATAATCCACTTTCCCAAAGAAAATCTTAAAATCTGCTACAGTCGAAAAGGCAATAGCAATGTGAAATGGATGAGTCATTCTAAGTGACATTGCTGCATGCTTATGAGTAAGTATGTGATAACTTTTTTTTTTTTTTTTTTAGTGATTCCAGGATTCCATGTAAGGAGAGAACCTCAGTGCAGTTAGGAAGAAGAGGGAAAGTGTACAATCTGAATTTGAGGTTAGAATGTTGAGCTTTGAAGGGTAAAATACACTCTGGTTTCCTCTTTTGTGGATGTTTCAGAAAAGAGGAAAAAATATGGTTGACAGTTAAATCATTGAAGCAAAATTATTGAACAGGTGGAACTAGACCTCCTTTTAGGACATGTTAGAGAGACTGGATAGCTGTGCTGGGTCCATTATGTGGGTGGCCTGGAAGCTTGGTGTGCCCTGCCAAGATCTTGATCCCTTCTGACCCTGTGGTAGCTAGGGATGGCTTGGCCTCCTTACATTATTCTTACAGTCCTCTGTTTTTTGCCCACATGAAAAATAAAAATATGACTTTTGGTGTGTGATCACTGGAAGAAGTATTGGTAGTCATAATGTAATGCTTCTCAAATGGTAGTAAATGTTCAGTTTTTGTTTTTTAATCCCAGTTTGACTCAGACCTCTATTTTGCAAAATACAATTAAGATGAATTACTAGAAAAATGAGGTCGTATTGCTGTAAAAACTTCTAAAACACTTATATTGATTTGTCCTTGTTGGGGATTGATTAGTTTGTACATTGTAAGTGGTCTATGGGCCATGCGTAACATGAGCACTTTTCCAGATCGCACAGATTTAGATTTGATCAGAGTGACACTCTTCTCATTTCGTTTTGTTTTTGAGATGGAGTTTCGCTCTTGTTGCCCAGGCTGAAGTGCAGTGGCGCAGTCTCGGGTCATTGCAGCCTCCACCTCCTGGGTTCAAGCTATTCTCCTGCCTCAGCCTCCTGAATAGCTGAGATTACAGGCACCCACCACCATGCCCGGCTAATTTTTCTATTTTAGTAGGGATGGAGTTTTACCATGTTGATCATGTGGTCTTGAACTCCTAACCTCTGGTGATCCACCCATCTCCGCCTCCCAAAGTGCTGGGATTACAGGTGTGAGCCACCACTTCTGGCCCAGAGTGACACTATTCTGATGGCATGCTTGTGATAAACTTCAGGTAAAAAACATATCTTAGGGAAAAAGAGGCTTGGATTTGAGAAAGTTGAGTAAGAATTAGAACATATTTAACATGTTTGCTTACAGTGTTCAATAAAGTTGGAAGCATAGTGAATTGGTACTGGAGTGTTTTTTTTTTTTTTTTTTTTTTTGATAGAGTCTCCCTCTGTTGCCTAGGCTGGAGTGCAGTGGCACAGTCTCGGCTCACTGCAACCTCCCCTTTCCAGATTCAAGCAGTTCTCCTGCCTCAGCCTCCTGAGTAGCTGAGACTACAGGTGCCCGCCACCACACTCAGCTGCTTTTTGTGTTTTTAGTAGAGACGGGGTTTCAGTACGTTGGCCAGGCTGGTCTCGAACTCTTGACCTTGTAATCCGCCCTCATCGTCCTCCCAAAGCGCTGGGATTACAGGTGTGAGCTACCACGCCTGGCCAAGAAAAGTTTTTTATTTGGTTCTATTGGTAGTCATATGCTGGCAGGAAAAGTAGGGTATTCTTTGTGTAGGAGGAGACAAAAAATGTGTAAAGATGGCAAGGAGGTACACATTGAGGCCCACTTACACTTTTATTGCTTTTTTCCCTCCCTTTCCTCTCAGTTTTGAGCACTATTCTTTAATCTTTGTGTATGTTTGTTGGGAAATATGTAAAATATATTCAAACTCCTATTAAAAGTACTTGATACCATATAAAGCAAGAAGAATTAGAAACATTCTGGCCTCCAGAAAATGATGAAGGATGATCAAAGGTAACTACTAAAATCTGTATTGAGAAAAGCAACTTGATGAAAAAGTAGACAAGCCATTAAGTGCTTTTAAATAATTTAACACATTTTGGAAATAAGGACAACTCCAAAAAAAGTTTGTTACCATGGAAATATTTGGTAAGTGGTATAGGTAGTGTGAGATAATGACGTAATTGCCCTGGGTGGCCTGGGAAACCTTCCTAGAAGAGGTAGTCCCTTGAGCTGAGCCCTGATGGATAGATGGAAGTTCTATTAGAAGGCGGACAAGAGTGTGAGGAAATGAAACAGGGCAAAGGCCTTTGGGGTAGTAGAATAAAACAAAGGCAAGGGCATGGAAACTTGAGATACTGGAAGAAGTAGCTGTAGTAAAGTAGCGGCCATCCAACCTTATGTGTGCTAAGAAGTTTTTGTGGCAAGCGGATTACAGAAAAGACAAGTTGATAATGAAAGTACCCTGGAAGTGGGGAAAGAGATTTCTTAAACATTTTAACTGAAAAAATAATACAATGATGTTACAGATCAGTAAAGACTAATTTCCTAATTAAAAAGGAGATTTGTGCACAGGTAGGATGAGAAGCAGCTACAACAAATTTCTGAAAATGTATCTCAACCTCAGTAGAGAAGCAAAGAAATGTCCCCCTCTTTTCTTTTTCCTTAATAGAAATCCCCTAAAGCCATTGTTTTTCACAGTGTCCTCTGTTGGCAAGGTTATGATACAGAGACCTCTTTACCTGATGATCATGAGAATTTAAATGGGTTATAATGGTTTCAGAAGACAATTAACAGTAAATCAGTAAATATAAAAAAACCTTAATTCTGTGTCTAAGAATTTATCTCATGAGATAGAGTCATTTACAAATGAATTTACATACAAAGATATTCTCAGATTATTTAAAATAGAAGTGTCCATGTTGTTTAATTAATTATTATTATACAATGGATTTTTCTGTAGCCAAATAGTATTTGATAATTCAGGGGAAATACAAAATAGGATGGAGGTAGCTAAATACAAAATTTATATATCCAATATGATCCTTTTATTTTGAGAAACATGTACTTGCACATTTTAAGAGACACACAAATAAGCCAAAATGCTAAAAATAGTTATCCTTAATTGTTAGTCTTATGTGTAACTTTATACTTTTCTTCAGTTTCTACATGCTACAAGTAATGGATATCACTTTTTTGATCACATACAAATAATAGTAAAGAAATTAAAGTCATACTTTTTTTTTTTTATTATACTTTAAGTTCTAGGGTACATGTGGATAACGTGCAGGTTTGTTACATATGTATACTTGTGCCATGTTGGTAGCCTCTTTTGACAAAAGTTCACAGATTGAATCCCGTAATGACTGATAAGGAATGTGATAGCCTAGCCACAAGGAATGTGTTAGCCTAGCCACACGAGCTCACCCATATATGAAAATCATTGTTAAATGCTCTAGTCCATGGCTAGTTACTGTGTTTTTCAATTCCACATTGTGTACCAAGATACTTGGTTTGTCAACAGAGACAAAAAAGTATTAACCAACAAACATACTTTATTTACAAAGTAAAAGCATCCAAATATGACTTGATTTGGCTTTTTGGCAGATTGTTCTTGAGTTAGTGTTGGCGACACATAACTATCTTTAGGTATTTGAAGGGTTGGTAATACAATGGAAAATTTTAATTTTCTTTTGTTAAAAATAGTGCTTAAATTTTTTTTGAAGTCTTCTCCATGGTGTTTTTATGATGTGACTTGGAAAATCTCAAGATACTGTTCCGAAATGTATGTGAACTTTACTTTTCTGGAGAGGGAAACAGACTTAAAAATTGGGGATAGGTTTTGCTATAGAATAAAATACTCTTCCAGAAGGTTGTGTCAGGAGGAGGAAGAATCCTCAAACCATACCCTTGTCAAGATGTGAAAATACAAACCATGCAGCCTGGTTAGTGAATCTGGTGTAAGCACCTAAACTATGATAATAGACTGATAGTTTTTAAATAAAATTTTAGGTAACATACTGGTCAAAGGAAGGACAAATTACTTTTGATGGGAGACGGGGGTGTTTGGGGTTTTAAAGTATATGCAAGTTATACATTCTAGATTTACAGATCTCTTTACTAATGAAATAGTTTTCTTCAGTTGCCAAGTTCATTGTGTTATATACCACTTTGTATTTCACCAGTTTGGTATCTCAGCAGTTTGAGAGAGGAAAATATAGTGCCATGTTTTAAAGTTGCTTATATATCAAATGTGTACCACATACATAAGTTTAAAATTAACCAGAGTGTGCTTTGCAATGGAGAGATGGCTCTGAAAAATGTAAGCAGGGATTTCTTTTAAATGAGTTTGTATAGTAGGCTGAAAAATCCCTTCTGTCCTCTCTCCATGAAAAAGAGTCTATATTCTAATGCCTGGAATTTGAATGTGCCCATATATGACAAGGAGGGCGGGGCTTTTGCAGATGGGATTAAGTATCTGCAATGGGGAGTTTATTCTGGATTATCTGGTGGGCCTTAAATGCCATCACATGTATTCTTTAGAGAGGCAGAGGGAAATTTTAGCATATAGCACAGACAGGAGAAGAAAGCTAAGTAAAGACAGAAGAGAGAGATTTGAAAATGTTGGCTTTGAAGATTGAAGTGATGTAGGCTGAAGCCAAGGAATCTGGCAGCCACCAGAAGCTGTAAGAGACAAGGAGCAGACTCCCCCCTAAAGACTCCAAAAGGAGAGTGGACACCCTGCTGACACCTTGCTTTCAACCCAGTGATACTGATTTCAGACTGCTGGCCTCCAGAATAAATTTATGTTGAACTATTCAGTTTGTGGTAATATGTTACCTAAAAATGTGGAAGTGGTTTTGGAATTGGACAGTGGGTAGAGGCTCCAATTTTGAGTCACATGATAGAAAATGCATACATTGCCTTTAAAGACTGTTGGCAAAAATACGGATTTTAGAGGTGTTTCTGGTTAGGGCTCAGAAGCAAATTAGGAACATACTGTAAACTGCAGGGAAAGAGATCCTTTCTATAAGTAATAGAAAGCTTGGGTGAATTGTGTCCTTCAGTTGTGTGTGAGGCAGAACTTAAAACTTTTTCGTATTTAGCTGAGAAGAATTCTAAGGAAGTGTTGAAGGTGTAGCCTGGTTTCTTCCTGTTTATAGTAAAGTGGCAAGAAGAGCTAAATTGAAGAATGAACTGATAAGTATAGAAAGAAGCACCAGCACTTGATGTTGGGAAAATCTCAGGCTATTCAGATGGCAAAAGATGTTCACTGTTAGAAAAACTGGCTCTGGAAAGAAGGCCAAGGGTATTGCTAGACAACCTTTTGTTTGTGTTGAAGAAACTATGCATGTAACTCATAGGTTCCCGTACTATTTAAGTAAAAGCCAGAAATAGATGAGATTATCCAGGAAATATCTGTGGAGAACCATGTTTAATGATGTGACATGTAGGGGACCTCCAAAGTTTCTGAGAATGTTGTTTCAGCAGAAACTGCCAACTGGGACTGAAAAAGACACATGACATGATGAAGGAAGGTGTTTAGACTCCTGACAGAATCCACGCACATAGGAAAAATGATGTGAAGACAAACACAGAGATTTGAGGATATTGACCTTGGAGTTAAGTGTCCACATACCAAGAAACCTTGGCAGCCACCAGAAGCTGGAAGAGGCAAGGAACGTATTCTCCCCTAGACTCTGTGGTGGAAGTGTATCCCTGCCAACACTTTGATTTTTGTTCCAGTGATACTGATTTTGGACTTCTTGCCTCCATAATAGATTTCATCCAGTTGCAATTTGTCACAGTGGCCACAGGAAATTAACACAGTTGGAAAAAGAATAGGGTATCTTGTAGTAGAGTGATCATTTCTGTAAGTTGAAATGGCACAATACTTAGGAAAAATAAGCCACCAAATGTAAATGTCAAACATTTTAATTTGAAGTGAAGTTTCGGATAAGTCAGATAAGGATTTTCGGAGAGCGAGAGGTTTTTTAATGATTGATAATATAAAAAGCTGGTTGAAGACCTTATGTTAATGTATTTGAGACAGTAATTTTAAAAATAAATTTCTGGACATGAGTGAGTGTATTGACATTGTGAAGGATGGGTTTGTAGGACACAAACTGGAAACACGAAGTCACTGAAGGCCCTTCAAAAGATGGGGCCTTGAATCACCAAAGTAGTAGTTCTTAGAAACTGTAAGAGAGAACTGATAAACTTGGTGAGTGAAGAGGTATGAAAAAGTGGAGACGCAGGGGGGAAGTCTGTTGTAGGAACCAGAAAAGACCCTCCTGATGTAATCATTCCTAATAAACTCATGCCAGGTATCCCCAGGCATTTAAGGAATACTTAGTGCACAAAATAGTGAATGACTAAGACAGAAGAACTGGTGAAAAGAGAGAATGTAGGATACGGAACATTAAAAGAGCCACATCTAGATAATACCTTTATTTGTCAAATTTTAGAACAGAAAGTATAAAGAAAATCCCGAAGCCATCAGATTTTCCTTGGCAAAATTATGCAGTGGTCTCTCCAGAGCTCTCAGGCAGTGCTTTTTGTACATAATATTGCATACCAAGCTCTACCTCAATCACTTCCTCCTTTTGAAACAGTTGTCTTCACTTCAGGTAATGTGGAATCCATGGAGATATTATCTAAGGTTGAAGTTTCAAAAATGATTTGTTATAAATGTCACAAGAGGGGAATTAAGAATAAAAAGGGGTAAAGGGAGTAGGTGGTGATATGAATTTAGATGGTAGCTAATGATATCCCATAATGATGGTTTGTCATATTAGAAACCCTGAGGAGGTAAGCGTGAGAATAAATATGTTGTCACAGGGATGGAGGGGATCCTTGTGTTTCACCCTTCTGTTATTTAACGTCGTACATGGAATACCTTAGAAAAATTTACTGACGTAGTTTACTAAGTGTCAGAACTAATCGTATCAAATATATTTTTTTCATTTTTATTCATTGGTTATCTAAAGTGGGATATACATTTAAAAAGTTATATGGAAGGGAAGATGAATAAAGGAATTAAAATTAGAAATGGCAGAGTGGAGAGTGGATCAGGCTATTTATCTTGGAAGGTTTAAAATGTAGAAATCACATTTCTGAAGAGTGACATAGTTTCTAATTGTGCTGTTTTTCGTCCATTTCTATAATCACTCTTGATAACAAATATTTATATGTTTGGATTTTAAAAATTTTATAAAGTTATGTATATTTCAAATGGAGAATAGATTTCAATATCTCTGCTACAGGGAATGTTGCTAAGGACTGCCTTGATTAAATTTATAGACAGTTTAAGACGGAGAATGCTTATAAAAGTAATCTTTATAAAATCAGTAGATCCTCTGGATAAAGACGGTAGGGCAGAGGCCAGGCGCGATGGCTTATGCCTGTAATCCTAACAATTTGGGAGTCCAAGGCGGGTGGATCACGAGGTCAGGAGATCTAGATCATCCTGGCTAACAAGATGAAACTCCATCTCTACTAAAATACAAACAAATTAGCTGGGCGTGGTGGCACGTGCCCGTGGTCCTAGCTACTCCTGAGGCTGAGGCAGGAGAATCACTTGAACCCGGGAGGCAGAGGTTGCAGTGAGCCGAGATCGTGCCGTTGCACTCCAGCCTTGGCAACAAGAGCAAGACTGTCTAAAACAATAAATAAATAAATAGGGCAGAGGTTACTGGGAGGGGTAAGTAGGCCTTTTGACTATAATGGAACATTTTATTTTTGTGTATTTCTTCTCACCAGTCACTCTTTAGCTTGGGATACAAGGTTGAAAGCCACCTTTGTGATATTGAACAGGGTTATTGGCATAATGGCTAGGAGAGTCTGCCCCAGTGTAATGGTTCTGGTATTGTGGATGTTAGCTTTCTCCTTGGCCTCCAAGCTTTCCACTACATAATCCTTGTGAGTGAGTTGCTTAGTATTATTCATCTGTATAAATATATCCATCCCCAACCCCCCAATGCAAATACTGCTTTCTTGTGCATAAATGTGAAACAAGCGGGAAGAGGAGCAATGGTTGTATTCTCTGGTAAGTAAAGTCATCAGGAAAGAAAAAGTTACTGCAGAGAGAGGGTAGGATTTAGGAACATAACCTAGCAAATAAGGTATAAGGTCATACCACGCTTACAGATGGTGGATGAACAGGACACCAGCTTTTTCACTTGCGAGGCTGTTTTAAAATGAGAGAGGACTGTTTGTGTTTGAATAGTCCCTTCTGTTTTTGTCAAAGTGTAATTAAGATTTATGCTTAGTTTAAAGCCATAGTAGAACAAAATACCAATGTTTGTGTATAGATAGTATATTCACCTCATTTTTAAATAAGTACATTAAATACTTCTAGTAGGCACTGTATGCCTAGCACTGGTGATTAACATTGTTGAGTCGTAGTCCCAGAGAAAATCACCTCCTCTGTACGTACATACATACACACTTTTGCCTTCTGTATTTGTAGACCTAAATGAAGAAACTTGATTCTTTACCCAATCTAAAGTGCAGAATTAGTATTTTCTCTGAAGGAAGTTGCTTTACTTTAAAAATCTTGTTTTTAATTAGGCAAAACCATCACATGGTTCAAATTTTATTTTTTTAGGAAGAGAAACAGTGAAGTCCCTTTACTTTCCCCCCAACCCAATCCCCACATTCCCAACCCCATCTCCAAAAGGTGTACTCAGTTATGAGTTTTTAAAATCTTTTCAGAATGTCTGTAAATGCATATTCAGGCAGATACAAATGCATAATATTTTAGTTCTCCTTTTATTGCACAAAGGTAGCATGTATACATGGAACTTATTTTTTTCATTTAACAGTGTAACTTGGAGATTTTTCCATTGCAGAACATAGAGGCCTCCTTTTTTCCTCTCTTATTTGTTTTTAACAGCTATACAATATTCTGCTTTATATATCTTTAGTAATTTCTCTAATGTACCCCATATTGGTGGATATTTGGGTTTTTTCCCATTCTTTCTATAAACTGTGTTGTAATATGTAACCCTGTAAATATATCAGTTTCGCATGGGTGTAAAACTGGCACATTGCTGTACAAGTATATAATGTAAATTCCAGAAAATGTACTTGGTGGCGTAAAGTATTATGAAGATGTAATTTTGATAGTGTCAGAGTGCTGTTTATATGGTAGCATATGTGTGTTGGTCCAGTTTTTGCTGCTGTAACAGGGTAATTTATAAAAATACTTGGCTCAGGGTTCTGGAAGCTGGGAACCCTAAGAACATGGCACAGGCATCCTGTGAGGTCTTCCCATGGTGGAAAGCATCACATAGAGAGCAAGCTAGACAGACAGGTCCCTAGAGAGAGAGAAAAATGGTAGCCAGACTAATGTTTTTATCAGGAGCCCATTCCCACAGTAACCAACCCACACCCCATTCGGGTGATAACAGAATTAATCCATTCATGAGGATGAACCCCTCATGGCCTAATCACTGCTTAAATGCCCCACATCTTAATACTGTTAACAATGCCCATTAATTCTAGCAGTGAACTTGGGTGACATTGAAACCACAGCAATGTGTTGTCACACTTTGAATTTCTGTCTTATAGGGTAAAAAATTGTATATTTGTAATGTTCATTAGATTTCTCTTACAGATTAAAGTTGTGATGTTCTGCTTTGTGTACCCTCACTCTCCAGGACTCTAGTCTGCTTTTCTAGGGTTGAGTTAGAACCTTAGAAGAAAGTGAACCTGAGTAATTATATTGATAAAATGTTTCTTAGGCACATGCACACATGCAAAGAGCCCTTATTACATCTTGATTCAGTTGCACACACTAAGCTCTTATCCCAAATTTGTGATGATTTATGAAAACTGGATAAAGTGATTGGCATATGAATTCACTAATGATGTCTGGAAGCAGGTAATTCTTTGTGTTGTAATATCAGTGACAGCCTAAGGAAGAGAGTGGCTATTTGAAATAGATTCTGATGTACAGGTAGGATTTCCATAGAAGGAAAGAATGGCATGAGCAAAAGATGGGGGAACAAGATAGAAAGGAGAATTTAGAAGAGGAGTAGAAACAAAGCTGGAGCCAGGTAATAGAAAATCTTAAGTCTTAGAGAAACATTATACTTTAGGAAGTTAAGCTGTATGCCATGTATGCCATGGACAGTGGATATCGTTGGAAATTTGAGGACACGAGTGAGCGAGCAATGGTCTAGAAAGGTGAGTCTGGCAGTACCGTGTAGGATGGGTTGAAGGACACACTGGAAACAGGGGCACCATTTTAGATGCACAAAAGATATGTGGCCCTAAACTGTCATGCTGGCAAAAGAAATGAAAATAAACTCTAGTCAGAGAATATAAAACAAGAATTAATAAACTTGACTGAAGAAGGAAGAGATGAAACAAAGCTACAGAATTTGAGTGGCAGAAGAGAAAATGTAAAGGGCAGATTTATTTTAAGGATAAAGTGGAAGAATTTAAATCTTAAACGTGTTGAATTTTGAAGCAAGTCCTAGGTCTCCCGGGTGGATGTGTCCAGTAGCTAGGTATAAATGTAGCATAGGAAAATTGTTTTAGAGAGCTGTGTTTTAAAGATGCATTTTAGCTCTCTGTGGATTTTCCACCTTGGTCACTTGCCAGATTCTCTCACTGCTTGTAATTCTGATCTTTGTTATCTCTGACCTTACTTGACTGCTGTTGATTTGTTCCAACACTTGTCTTTTTAGTCTATGCCACATTGCTGTCTAAACTTCTTTGTGTTCTTCTCTTTTTGCTACTTAAGATAAAATTTAAACATTTTGTGTTGCATAGCGGAGTCCTGTTACCTTTTCCATCTTCCTTTGCCGTAAAGCCTATAATCCAGTCACATCACACTTTATTTAAAAAAAAAAAAAAAATTATCATTGGAGACAAAAGAAGTGATTGTGTGGAAAACCTTAGTGTGTGGCATTAGAGAATGTATCGAAAGAGAACATTTTTAAAGGAATTAAGTGAACAAAATAATTTATTTAAATAAAGGGAAAAGTCACTGAATTTAATAGATTTTGACCATACAGAAGATAATTTTAGTAGAATAATGGAGATGGAAGCAATGATCTAAAGTTTGACTTTGGATGGGAGGAATAGGTAGGCAGCTCAAAGGATGCGGTGAACACAGAAGGGAAAAACGATAAATCATGATAACTGATACTAAAAACTCCAGAGTTAGAACATGCTTTCTCAACTTTGGCACTGATTAGATCATTCTTGGTTGTGGGAGCTGTCTTCTCCATTATAGGATGTGTAGCATTGTCCCAGTCTTCTACCTGCTGGATGCCAGGAGCCATTCCCATTTGTGGCAGCCAGAATCATCTCCATGCATTGCCTAATGCCCCCTTGGGGAGGGGATTAAAATTGTGCTTGGTTGAGAATTGAAGATGTGTGTATGGTATCTATCTAGGAAGCGTGAGAAGGGCCTGACTTCGGTAAATAGGGGAATCTGTAGAAGAATGCAGGAAAGAAGTCGCTTGACATGGAAGGAGTTGAAGGCACTGCAGGAGTGGAATCAGTTATACCAGTGTCCCTTTGAAGTTTGATAGTACTTTATAGTTAGGTCAGAAGGTTTTCTAATATTTTTCTTCAGGTAATTGGGTCTGTGGTGTTTCTTGGTTGTCTACTGATACTATAATATAGTCCCTTTTTTTTCAGCATGATTTGACCACACAAACAAAAAGCCCAAGTGGAGATTTTTTCCTGTGTTTTTGTTTTTTTGTTTGTATGTATGTCCTTCTAACTATAAATATGGTAATTGGTAGATAACCTGCTCTTTGAGTAAATCTGTGCCTTGGTTTATAAGTAACAATCTATTAATCTGGTAGACTGAAGTTAGAGATAAAAATAGGTATAGAACAAAATCTGTCATGATCTCAACATGTGATTTGTGGAAATTAATTTCTATTTCCCAATGTATAAGTGCTTTTCCATAATTTGTTCATTTGTTTTCATTAAAAATGAAAGAAAATGTAGATATAATTAATAAAGGGTTCTCTTTTAATTCTTTTTTCTTTACCACTTAAACTCTATGACCTTAGTCAGATTTTATGACACATGCCATTGTGTGTGAGTTGTCACCTCATAACTAAAATATTGAGAAGGCATAGAATTCATAGAAAGTCCTTGTTTTTACCCCTTTTTTTTTGCATTTGCATTAAAATTTTTTTTGTAGATACATAACAGATACACCTGTTGTGGGGGTACATATGATAATTTTTAATACATTTCTATAATTAATGTTTACTTTTAACTTTCAGGCCGAAGAACAGTTGAGAATTGTTGAAGAACAAAGAAAGATTCATGAGGAAAGGATGAAACTAGAACAAGAACGGCAACGTCAACAAAAAGAAGAACAAAAAATTATCCTGGGCAAGGGGAAGTCCAGGCCAAAACTGTCCTTCTCATTAAAAACCCAGGATTAAATTGCAAACTCTGAACTTTTTACAAAGAAAAAATGGAAAAACTTTGTATGGTAGCTTCATGTTGAAGTGGTTTTTTGTTTTTGTTTTTGTTTTCGTTTTTTTAATTTGTAAAATCTGGAAATTTAGCTTGTTCTAATAGGGGCTATGCTCTGCAATTCCCTTTTTTTTTTTTTTTTTTTTTTCTTTTTTTTTTTTTCAATTTGTCAAATCTTTATTTTTTTTTTTTTTTTATGGGGGCTTTTCTTTTTTTTTCCTTTTTTTTTTTTTTTTTTTTTTTCTTCTCTTTCCTTCCACTAAGTCAAATCCTTATCAGATCATTGTTGTCTTCTAAAGAGTGACATATTTTTCACCTGTTTGGATTCTATATTAGTGGTCTGAGGAAGAGCAGATCACATTGTAAAACTATGGATGGTCTGATAAGGCTTTTACTGACCCCACTGACTTCAGAGTTATACTCTGCTACATCATAATGCTGGTTTTGCTGACTTTTTGTTTTTTTATATATTTATAAAAAAAGAAAAAGTTGGTGATTGCATTGGGAAATTCCCAGGGTATTACTGGACCTATGTGGTGTATTGTTAAACCAGTGTCCTTGTGATACTGTTGCTCTTGATGTTCCTGATACAGGTAAGGAAACAGTTGGTCAACTCTGATACAAAGTACATATACAGTTCAGTATTGGTCTCTGTTCAGTTTGTTTTTATTTCATTGACAAACTCAAACCAGCATTCCCCATTGTGTAAATAAATGATTTTGCTGAATAAAGTAAAGTCTTAAATTCATATGTTGAAGCAATTTTTTTTAAAGTTATGTTAAGTCTTAAAGAGGGTGGTTCACTTTTTGATGGTCAACCATTTAGAAGTCTTAGAACTATATTTCCTCTTGTTTATGCTTTTAACATAGGGTTTATATGTACATCTAATATACTTGTGAATTAGTATTTAATGGCTATTTTTACAAATATCAACTTTATGCTGATAGAGCAAATGGCATCAGTGTTACCTTTAAGAAAGACTGACAACACCCAGAAGATTTAAATTCTCAAACCTGTGCCTCTGTTTTAGGATATAAGTATTATCACAAATTATACTTAATAAAGGCTAGAAAAATGCTTTTAAATTATGGAATCTGAGATCATTTTAGAGTGGGCCATCAGAAAGAACTTAGCTTTATACTGTCAAAAAAAGGCTAAGATGGTCAAATCATTTTCATTGTGTAGTGTACTTGCACGTTTATTTTTAGGACAAACACATTCGAACTTTATGAAGTTTTTTTGTTTTGTTTTGTTTTTGCATGTGGAATCTTATGGATGGCTTTCATTTTTTACACTAGAATCTGCCTCATTTACTCTTACATATGTTTAAGTATACTGGCATAAAACATTCAAGAAAAGGATATTGATCTGAAATGCTACCTGAGATGCATAAACATGTCATCAAGTAGAGAAAATGTTGCCCAATATTTTTGAGACAGTTTGATTATTCTTAAAATTTGAAAACCTAAGTTAATGAGATGACTAAATGGTAGATTATTTTGTGTGTGCATGCTAAGAAAAAATGCTATTGCTTTAGTTTTGAGCTCTTCAATGAGTCTAATTGTGGTAAGGAACAATATAAAATCAGTTTAAAGATCTTTAAAGGTAGAATTTTAAATAGGCATGAACTATAGTGAGAACTTTTAGTAAACATGCTACCTACTCTAAAATCAACCATTTTATTTTCTTAAAGAATATAGGTTGCCTAAAAACACTATCTCTAAATATAGGTTAGCTGTAATTATTTCATGATTCTTTTTTTTTTTTTTTTTTTTTCCCTCCAGTGTAACTTTTTTTGGTGCAGATTCATGGTTCCTAAGTTCTGTATTCAAGTTTTTGGAAATGTTTATTTAAAAACTGTTCTATACAAGTGTTCAAAACATTGTATCTAAAGAGAGTGGCCTGGACTTAAAATATTTGAAATCAGCTTATGCGTGCCTTTTAATTTTTTTTTTAAGTTTCTTACTGCCACATATGGTGTGAAATGACAGTAAGTTGCTTAATGACATACTGCAGTATCTGCTTGCTGTTGGAGACTCAGATGAGATGTTGAAATTGTTCCTGTGCTTGGTAACTATTCTCTGCCAGGCTATAGGAAAGAGGATGTAATTGTTAATACACACCATCCAGTCTTTAATGTGCTGCAACAATGTAGTAATTTGTTTTTTTCATTTGTTCCCACTGCCTTTGTGTACATAGAAAACTTAAAAATTTCCCCCAGTCTATTAGCAGTTAAGATGTTCCCTAATTTATTAAATATGCCTTTATTCACAATTTGTTTTTTTAGGTTATTCTTAATGCATTATAGAATTAACTATGACTTTGTTTATTTTTATTACAGTATGTAGTTATTGACATATTGTGGTTTGCAGAATTATCAATTGTATAAACTAAACCTTTAAATTAGCTTGGTGTGAGGACTCTTTAATGCTTTAAGTTGGGGAAGGGGTTTGTAGTATGAGATTTTTACCTACTTCAGTTACCCTTATGAAGATGCAGCAAATCAGACTATTTCTATCCCCAGTAATCTCCGTATTCATTTACTGTGCTGGTATGTGTCCATAGCCTTTTTTTTTTTTTTTTTTTTGTATCACCACCTGTCCTAGATTTAGCAGTATCTTAAGAATTTTCAGTGGTTTGTATTTTTTCAATTGTCTAAGTATAGTAAGCATAGAATCCTGGCTTATTAGACTTTACATATCATTTCCAATGCCTCATTTTATAATGAGGAGCCTGTCACTTCACTGAGATTTCTCAAAAGCTATTTCTATCCGTTAGTGCGTCTGTTTTCAGTTGTCTCAATTTTCTGCATCTTTACACCCAAAACCATTCATCTGTTTTGTTATATTAATGGCCATGAGAAATACTGAAGACAGGCTATCTTAATTTTTGAGGCTCTCCCCTTCCAGGAGAGCCTTGTGAACAAGTACTAGTGTTATTAATCAGAGGACCTCAAGGGACTGCTGAAGTTAAAAGAAAGGCCTCAACCTAGAAGTCTAGAATGAGTGTGGAAGCCCAGGCAATAGGCCCTACTTTTTTGATTTGTTGAATTGCCATTTAACAGTGGTCTTGATTCTTTCACTATCTTTGTTGTCTATGTTTTTTGTTTACTCTTGTGTTGGTTTTGGCTTTTAACATTGTTGTCCGTGATGATGGAAAAATGTGCAGTAATCTAGAAGATCTGCATTTGCTGATAAACTACACTGTTCACTTTGTAGATATGCTTAAGATGAGTGGATTGTATTACCTAATCTGTCTGTGTATCTGTCCATCCATCCATCCATCCATCCATCCATCCATCCTTTCTTCCATCCATCATCCATCCACCCATCCAGTATTGGTTCTGCAGTAACTGATTCAGTGCTGGGAAACAGTGGAAGTGGGGGATACAGAAGACCTAATTAAGGGGTTTGTGTGTGAGAGAGAAATAACTAGCTTCTTCCTCTATTAAGTATTTCCTTGGAACTTTCTTCGGATTTTACAAAGTAATACAAATCAGAATGGTTGCTTTTACATCTATGTAAGTGTTCCGCAAATGGAATGATAAGTGTTTTTATACCTAAGTCATTATTGAGTTTAGAAATTAAAACTCCATTGGATGTCATACTTGAAGATTTATCTTTTTCTGAACCTCCAGTGGTTGATCAGAGGATATTGGGACAGTTCTATTTTTATACTTTTTATTTTTTGCTCTACCTCTAAAGAGCCAGTACATTAGAGAATAGTAACAACTCCAGTGATCCAGCTGTTTCATCACTGTTTTTGCATCAGTGTTATAAAAGTGTATTTGTTTTGTTTTATTTCCCCTCCCCCCACCCCCGGCCCCGCCAAGATGGTGTCTTGCTCTGTTGCCCAGGCTGGAGTGCAATGGTGCAGTCTCTTTCAGTGCAACCTCCCACCTCCCAGGTTCAAGCGATTCTCCTGCCTCAGCCTCCTGAGTAGCTGGGATTATAAGCACCCGCCAGCACACCTGGCTAATTTCTGTATTTTTACTAGAGAGGGGGTTTCACTGTGTTGGCCAGTATGGTCTCAATCTCCTGACCTCGTGATGCACCCACCTCGACTTCCCAAAGTGCTGGGATTACAGGTGTGAGCCATCGCGCCCGGCCAAAAGTGTATGTTTTTAATGGAGTGTGATTTCTAAGATTGCTAAAACTGTTGATTACCAAACCTAGGCTTATTAGGGTTAGAATAAAATGGGTTTGTTTACCATTTGGATGATTGTCATTTTCTAGCTTTTCACTTTGGATTAAAGAAGTGACAAGTAGAAAAAAGTTAACAAAATAATACATTATTGCAGTTGGTTTTAAGTACTGTTGTAGCTGTAATAACTTAAGTAGTATAAAGAGGCGGCCAAAAAAAAAAATGATTTTATGGACCCAAAAGAGGAGATCTGTTAATGATTGTTGTCAGAAGTTTTCCTTATAAGAGTATTTAACTTTAAAATTTTCATGTATGTTTATATCAAATCAGTCTGAAAAATCCTGTTTAGAGAGGTTAAATATTAGAATTAATCATGCAATCAAGAGAGTGCACAGCTAGCTAACCATTATCCTTCGTTTATGTCCACCACACCTCTTAATCCAGCTTGGAATGAGGAGTGGAGTTTGGTCCTCCACACTTGGTTTGCAAATAAAGAGATGAAGTTTCATGCCACATGTGCATGCTTGTTGGAGCCATTCGTATTTCCATGTATGCTGTTTTTACATTAATAATGCTGTAAAAGAAATGAGAGGTTGAGCTTCAGATTAAAATGGATACCCTGTCTCTACTGAAAAATACAAAAAAATAGCCAGGTGAGGTGGTGGGCGCCTGTAGTCCCAGCTACTCAGGAGGCTGAGCCAGGAGAATGGCCTAAACCCGGGAGGCGGAGCTTGCAGTGAGCCGAGATCCGGCCACTACACTCCAGCCTGGGTGACAGAGCGAGACTCCGTCTCAAAAAAAAAAAAAAAAAAAAAAAAAAGGATACTAGTGGAAAGTACAGTAGTTTTCTTCCATAGGGAATATGTGATAGTCTATAAGGTATGAGTTTTCTCTGAACTTCCCAGAGAGAAGAATGATTCTCTCTTGACCAAGTGCCTAATGTAATATTTTTCCTGCTGAACAAATAGACTCTAATATAAAATGTTTCAGTCTTTTAACAGTCTGAATTTCAGAAGCAGATGGGAGAAGGGTGTTTAGCAAAGTTGATGTTTTTCTTTTTTTTTTTTGGAGACAAGAGTTTCACTCTGTCTCCCAGGCTGGAGTGCAGTGGCGAGGTCTCACTCAGCTCACTGCAAGCTCCGCCTCCCGGGTTCACGCCATTCTCCTGCCACAGCCTCCCGAGTAGCTGGGACTACGGTGCCCACCACTGCACCCGGCTAATTTGTATTTTTTAGTAGAAACGGGGTTTCACCCTGTTAGCCAGGATGGTCTCCATCTCCTGACCTCGTGATCCACCCGCCTCGGCCTTCCAAAGTGCTGGGATTACAAGCGTGAGCCACCGCGCCCGGCCAGCAAAGTTGATGTTAAGAAAGAGTTTTATTTTCTCCTGTCAGATCTTTCCCTCAAGAATAAATGGGGGAAAATGTGATTTGCTAAAGAGTGCTGAAAACGTCAGTGACTTGTATGAAATAAACAGCATACAATGCCAGGAAACAAAGGGTATGATTTTGCGAGAGGCTTACAAGCTACATAGAAAATTTATGGCTTGGCCGGGCACGGTGGCTCAAGCCTGTAATCCCAGCACTTTGGGAGGCCGAGACGGGCGGATCACGAGGTCAGGAGATCGAGACCATCCTGGCTAACACGGTGAAACCCCGTCTCTACTAAAAAATACAAAAAAAAAAAAAAAAAAAATAGCCGGGCGTGGTGGCGGCGCCTGTAGTCCCAGCTACTCGGGAGGCTGAGGCAAGAGAATGGCGTGAACCCGGGAGGCGGAGCTTGCAGTGAGCTGAGATCGCGCCACTGCTCTCCAGCCTGGGCGACAGAGCGAGACTCCGTCTCAAAAAAAAAGAAAAAAAAAATTTATGGCTTGGACAACACTTAGTCAACACATACCAAATTTATTTTTGTGTAATGTTATATTTAGATAAGCTTTTGTTTTTGTAGAAGTTCTGTTACATCTTTTGAAATACGTCCTAGAAATGATGGAATACTGTATAAGGAATATACAAGAAACCACCATAAGTTCTAAAGACAAAAACATGCCTAGAAATTCAAAGGGGTAGGAACATAACTACTTAGATGCATTTTTTGTTGGAGGTGGGGGATTCCACTCTTTTTAAGCTGCGATTATTTGTCATCTCATTCTACATTTATTCAGCTTTGTGTTAACCTTTATAACTCACTACGGTATTCTTTGAAATTCCCAAATCCTTATTTATTTGACTTTTCAAAACTACTTTTTGAGACGGAGCCCCACGCTGTCGCCCAGGCTGGAGTTCTGTGGCGCGAACTCAGCTCACTGCAAGCTCCGCCTCCCGGGTTCACGCCATTCTGTCTCAGCCTCCCGAGTAGCTGGGACTACAGGCGCCCGCCACATGCCCGGCTAATTTTTTGTATTTTTAGTAGAGACGGGGTTTCACCGCGTTAGCCAGGATGGTCTCGATCTCCCGACGTGATCTGCCCGCCTCGGCCTCCAAAAGTGCTGGGATTACAGGCGTGAGCCACCGTGCCCGGCCTTCAAAACTTGCTAACTGTAGAACACAGTGAAGTAACTTCCTCTGTTGAAATAAAATCTCATTTGATGAGGGTTTAAATACATCTGCTAAAAGTATAGATTTCTCGAAATACATTGATCATGATTCAAAGTGTGGTGAATAAAAA
This sequence comes from Papio anubis, assembly GCF_008728515.1. Taxonomy (NCBI): domain Eukaryota; kingdom Metazoa; phylum Chordata; class Mammalia; order Primates; family Cercopithecidae; genus Papio; species Papio anubis. Next base: position 84,760,328 of record NC_044990.1, on the reverse strand, counting down.
AGTTTTCTTTACCAAGTTTTCCTAATAATTTAATTGTAAAATGAAGTCCAAATACCAAGAGATATGACACTGATGTGATTTGTTCTTGGTTTGGCATGCTTTGGAAATTCTACTTTGTCTTGTGTATGCCAGTATGACCTACTTTTTGCCTGGCATGTTATACAATAGTAGATACAAATGGCTTTGAGGTGATGCTTTTAGCTACCAAAATTACCATTAAATAGTAGAATGTCGACATCTTGGAAGTGAGTTGCTACTGCTGATGGTTTTCACGTCGTCTGCATTTGAATCTCTGTTGACTGAAACTAAGCTGTGTATTCTCACACTTTATACCATAGATTTTTGTGTGTGTAGGATTCCTTTTCAGTCAAATATGCACTTTGTTTTGAAAAGGAAACGATTTTAAAATGTATATTTACATTTGTCCCAAGGTAAAACGCTTTGGATGTGAGACTATCTGATTTACTGAAAATGTTATTTTTGGAAGCTGTCGTATTTTCAGACAATGCAAATTTCCTGTATTTACTCTAGTTTACTTGGAGAGGAGGATGTAGTGAGGTAAAAGGTCACAATTTAAATTTCACAATATAAGTTTGTCAAAAGGTACTGAGTACACCAGTGTTCTTTTAAAAGATCATTTAAGCTAACTTTATGTTCCATTTCAATGAGTTCCTTAAATGATATTTTAGCATATTAAAAACTAGCCCTTTCTCATCCTTTTCAAGTTAGGATTCATAGTGCCTACTCCTTCCTGGGTTTTTGGTGCTTCCTGGGAATCCGCTGTTCAAATCGGCACACCGTGGTGGAGCCTTTTTAAAATATGTATTTTCTCAGTTTGAAGGCTTATTTAAAATTAAAATAAATTATGAAAGTTTTCTGCTCTCAAAGATCTGTTTGGAAGAGTAAGTGTATTCAGTACTTCCTATGCCTTAATGTGTTTTCGATCTTAAACTAGTCTTCACAAGCTTTTACCACTCCAGTTGAGATGTATACGTTAACTTAGACTAATGTTTAAAAACGGATACTTAAAAGCAACGTACCATAAAAATCTTCAGAAATTGTTACAAAGAAGAGTGAAAGAAAACAAGGGGTTTTTACCATATGCATTTTCTGTTTTAAATTTAGCGTAGTGGATAATTTGTTTTAAAAATACAAAATTTGTAGAATTACTGCCCAGTTTGTGTTTGAAACATAAATCCTGGGGGGGACGACATTAAATTAAAAAAAAAAAAAGTGGGCATACAGTATATTTTAATTTTTCACACTGAATCGTACATTTGCGCTGTGCCTTATTTCTACCGTGTTCTTCCTACTGTTGGACATACAAAGAGACTTTCCTTAGAACTGTGACTTGATTAGATGCTGCAGGATACTGGATCCGGTCGGAGCACCGCGGGGCTTTCGAGATGCGGAGAAGCAAAGCTGGCCGCTAGTGGGCGCTGTGGCTCCGTGGAAGTCACGGACGAGCGTCGGTACCGGCGCTCGACCGAGAAAGTAGTGAGTTGTTCCTGCCAGCTCTGCTCTGGGGTCTTGCAGACGCCGTGTGAGAAGCACATGCCTTGACTTTTCCATCTCACACTCTCTAAATCTCTGGTCACTTTGAGAAGCCCGCGTGTCTCCTAGGGTCTAGTGAAATGGTCCCCGCGGTCGTGCCTGTGCCGGCGACACGCGGGGAAAGCTCCAGGGGCGCCAGGAGGGAAGGGAGACGCCCGCAGAGAAGGCGGGAGGCGACGACGCTCGGGCCCTGATTAGAGCTGCCAATTCCGGCGCCGCGTCGCGGGAATCGTCTTGCAATTCCCGGCCCCACTGACTGAAGAGGAGCTGTAGGCGATTGGTACCAAAATCAAGTGGGAAGCCCTCGCCGAGAGGCGTTGGGAGAAGCGTGCAGAAGCCGGGAGCTCTAAGGGTGTGCACGGAGTGCAAGTCCTGCATGCGGGGCAGCGCCGCATCTGCGGAGGGTAGGCGCCGAGCGGAGCCCGTTGCCTTCCGCACCGCGCGAGGTAAAGCCGCGCCCACTGATTCCGCCGAGGGGGAAGGCGCACCCGGGCGCGGGGACAGGTGGCCCGCTACTCTGCCGTCGCTGTTTCCACGTCTGCACCGCGCCCAGGAGGCCTCTTGCCGCCCCGGGGGCGCCCTGTGCACGCGCGGAGCGCTTCTCCTGCCTGGCGTCTGCTCCGCTCCCGCCGCCCGCGGGAGCCGGGGGCGGGGCTCACCTGTCAGCCCGAGCCCCGCCTCATGGCGCCCAATGTCGGGCGGAGATGGCGGACGGACGGACCGGCCGCCCAACCAGCGCACGGCTCCTGAGCCGCGGGCCAATGGCCTTCGCGCGGCGGGGCGGGGCCCCGCGTTTATAGCGCTCTGACAGCGCGCCGGCCGCGCTGACTCTCCTCGGCGGGGACCGCGGCGCCGGCCGAAGTGAGGAGCTGCGGACGCAGCGGGTCCCGGCGCCCTCCCCGCACACAAAGGCCCGCGCACGTCCGGAGCCCGCGGCGGGGACCGAGCTCCCTCCTGCCTGCCTTGGGGTCCGGGAGCCGCGCGGACTGAGGAGGCTCCTGCGCGTCCGGAGGCGCCCTACTCCGCTCCGTGCTCCGGGACATGGAACCGCGCCGACGCGGCGCCCGCGCACTCGGGCCGCTGCCCGCTGCACTGGATCTATAATCACAGGCGACCCCGCTCGGGCGCAGCGCCCGCCGCTCGCGCCGGTAGTTTCTGCTCCGGGTCTTTGTGTCCCAACCCGCACCCGCCCAGCCGCCCCGCGCCCACCCGCTCGCCGCGGCCGGCCCGGCACCCTGGAGCCACACGGGAGTCGGCCGTCCGAGCTGCGTCCGGCGCGGCGCCCCGGAACCCCAAGTCTGCCGCGCCGCCGCGCCCCGCGCGTGCGCTCCCGCCCCGCGCCCTGAGGGCCCTGGAGGGCGAGCGCACCTGGCCCGGCGACCGCTGGAGCTGCGCAGCGCGCCCCGGAGCTGCTTGCGGGCGCCCGCTCTCTTCCCCGCCAGTCTGCCCTGGAGGATTGGGGGTCCCAGCCTGCGTCCCGTCCGTCCCTTCTTGGCCCGGAGTGCGTGGAGCTGGGAGTGGCTTCGCCATGGCTGTGAGGAGGGACTCCGTGTGGAAGTACTGCTGGGGAGTTTTGATGGTTTTATGCAGAACTGCGATTTCCAAATCGATAGTTTTAGAGCCTATCTATTGGAATTCCTCGAACTCCAAGTAAGTGGCGTCCGCGAATCCCCCTAGGTCCTCACACCGGGGTCCGCCGCGCCGTCCAGGCTGGAGGAGGGCTCAGTCCGCGGGGCCTCGGAGCCTGTTTCTGGAACCTCGGTTCCCCGTCCCCCACCCCCAACCCCCGCCCCATTTCACTAGGTGGAGACTCCTCGCTCGCCTTTCCAACCCGAGCGCCCCTGGAAGGGACGGTCTCCCCGCCTTTCCTCCCCCGAGCGCTCCCGGGCGCTAAAAGCTCCTATCGGCTCCGGTGACACGTCCGGGAAGGTATCAGATGGCGATACCTGACCCTCTCTTGTTTTGGAGGACGAAGGACATGGCCACAGTCTAGGCTGGCCGGCGCGCAGGGACTGGCGGGCTCTGGAGAGAGGCGGAGATGCTGCATTCCCCGGGAGCGCGGGCGGCGGGGTCCGGGGCCCGCGGGCGACCGGGGTGGCAGGACGCGGGCTGCGGAGCGCGTGCTGGAGAGGGGAGCCTGGGGTCGCTACGCTGCCCGCAGAGCGCTGGAGCCGGGGCACCTTGGCACCGCGCCGCCAGCCCGAGGGTGCGCGGGGAGCTCGCCTGCTTCGCAGGAGAACTCGGGCGGCGAGCCCTTTTCTCCGCGCCCGGGAGACGGGCCTTAGGCTTCTCCCTGAGGGCCCGCCGCACCTCGGCCTCCCGCTTCGTTCATAAGCCGGTAGCCCCGGAGTATGCGGTCTCGATAGCCGACCTGATTGTAATGCACTTTCTATAAAAGCTTAGGGCCCTGCCCAGTCGACACTGCTCCTGAAGCCTTCTCCCTCGGGACCCTGGTAGGAATGGGAGCCTTAGGATCAGACTCGCTCTTATCGGACGCTACAGCCGGGAGCGAGCCAGGCCTTGTGGAGAGTAACTTTCAGTTTGGGCCACCAGAGTGCATTCAGAATTTAGAAAATGCCATCCATCCCTAAATCTGTGTGGTCATAACTCGTAGTCATTTGGCCATTCAGTACTGTATATCCCCTGATTTCGAATCACAGCCAAAACATGTTTTACAGAATCATGGAATTGTGGTCTCGGGAAACTTGGAGAAGAAGTATGCAGACATTAGCTGGTTTCTGGAGAAAACATTTGAGATCAGAAGTAAAATCAATGACCTAATTGAAGTTGAGCAAGTTGGGCCTGGTTTTAGGAGAAAAGAAGTGGGGGATTGATTTAGAAATCACGTCTTAATTAAAGGAGTGTGTCCGTTCTCTTAAAAGTGTCAAATTTCAAATTCACTAACATGTTAACCAAGTATCCCTTTACGAAAAGGGCAAAAACGTCGGTTACAAATCGGTTTAAACAAATGTTTGTATGATGCTAGAAGGCACTTTCAACACCGCTCATTCGGAGAAGTTACTTAGCTCAGCCTCCTTCTATGTAGTCTGCTCTTGCATGGATTGTATTTTTAATGTAAATTATTGTATTTTCTGATGAAGTACTGGCGGCGGCATCTTTGCATCGATGCCGGCTCGGGAGGCGCCAGGTGGTGCCGGAAGGAGCCAGGCTAGGACCTCGTGCTGCAGCGGGCCCCGGAGTCCGGGGGAGGCAGGCAGGCGGGCGGGCGAGGCGGCCGGGGGGAGCCCGCGGCGCCGATGTCCGCCCGGTGCCTCCAGAGGTCACTCTTCCATGCGGAATCGCGCAGCGCCGGGCCTCGCCCCTCCCCCAGGCAGCCTGCTCCAGCCACTCTGCACTTTCACTGACCGGCTCTCTTTAGGGCTGATTTTTTTTTTTTTCTATGAGGATTTAATATTTCTGCTTAAATCTAGTTGAAAAAATGCCGTTAGCCTCTTCAGCGTTTAGTTCAGTGTGTGTGTATCTTTATCTTTGCGTTATTATTAACTATTAGTTTGTGTGTATCCGGTAGGAGGATTAGAAATACCTAGTTGAGAGAAAAAGAAAGGTAGAACAATAGTTATTTCAACCTAAGGTTTCGACATTAATAACTTCTTTTTGTAATGTGTTGAGGTGGGGGGTCCCGGGGGGAGGTGACAGGTATTTACCTCCCCCCCCCCCCCCCCCCCCCCCCCCCCCCGCATTCTGATGATGAAGGTGAGTCTGTCTTTCCCAGCTATGTCCAGACCTGCGAGGCCCCTGCGTTTCGGGAAGCCTGCCGTTTGCGCGGCTGAGGTTGCTGCTGCTGTCTTGTCCTCCACAGGCAGGGTTTCTTTTAAAATTCTCCTGATAACGGCCTGCCTGGATGACTGGATAATGTGTCCCTGGAAAAGGTCTCCTTTGCAGCTGAATGCTAGCTCCAGAGATCACAAAGATTTCTTCCCGTAGGAGCCATAGGAAAGAGCCCTCTCTGAGTTTTTGAGAATGCATACAACCCCCTGATGCCGGGGAGGTCGCTTTCCTTGGGGAAGTTTTACATTTATTTCAAGGGGAAAGTTTCAGTTGGTAAATATGATGTGGCAGGAAGGTAATCAAATGCATTGAAGTTTCACATCAGTTCCTATGAACTGTGGAACAATTCATTTGTAATGAAGCCGCCATCAGTAATTAGATTTGTTTCATTCAGAGGTCAGCTTTTTTAGCAGGTGGTCGACACAGGGAGCATGCAGCAGCTGTTTGGATACAGGGTCCAGAAAACCCTTTGTAAATTCAGCGTCTCCGTAACTACTTTAATCGCATTGTTGGCTGGCCCGCCGCTGACTGTATGTAATAATGGAAAGATGTCCTGCGTGCTGAAACAGTAGCTGCCCTGTTAGGTTATTCACATTGCTTTGATATGTTCTGGTAGAGTTGGGTCTGTTGTAGCCATTTTGGTTGTTTAAAGTTTTTGTTTGTTTTTTGGTTTTTGGTTTTTTTTTTTTTAAATTCAGAGAATTGTAATGCCTAGCTTCCATTTTTAACTAACACTTCAGTGAAACATTTTTTTCCAAGAGGGAAAAAATTTTGGCCTAAGTAAAGTAGTAGGCTCTTTTTAAAAAAAAAAATTAATTTAATTTTAATGTGAGCAAATCTGTATTGGTATGGTGTTCTGCAATGCATTACACTGACTTTGTTGAGAATTTCGAGTACTCATGCCTTACGTCTGGGGTTGCCATTCCCTATGCATCACATACTAGTTAGTTAACATAGCATGTGGCTTCTCCTATGTAATTTTTTCTCTATGTAATACTGGTACATAGAATGACTTGATACAAAAGAATGGCTGGCTAATATCCAGATAACGTATAATACATGGGCTTCACCACAATCAGGCTCTGAATAAATACAGACCTGTCAGAGATTGATAAAATAAACTACAATGGATAGTGCTGTTTAAACAGTCCATTCAATAACATATATAAGCCAGCCTGCCTTCCATTGTGTCTGAAATTCTTATTTTTGTAGGTAAACAAATGCACATTCAGCGCTGATTGAATAGCCCCTTGAACTATGCTCCACAGTTTGCGTTTGGGTTAATCTTGTCGGTTTTAATATAGAGAGAAAAAAGCTCAAAGCACCAGGGGTGGAATTGTTAGTGCTTTCACATCCACATTCCTCACATTTTGTCAGGATGATAAACTGTAGGTAATGGACTGTCGTCGTTCTACAGGACAACTGAGCCAGGCAGAGCACAAAGACCAAGCAAAAACGACACCTCACAACATGCTTGGTAGCCTTGTTTTCAGATGAGAATTTATTTGAGAATCATGTGTCTAGGGACTGCACATCTTAACCTCAACAATTACAGCTTCAAGCCTCAGAAACAGGAGCTAGAGGTTAAGATGATTTGTTAAGTACTCGGTTCTAAATCTTTTACAAAGCATAAGCTGTTGACGCTTGTTCTACTGATGCAAAGAAATGCAAATGACTCCAACATTTCCAAAGGCTTCTGACTTAAGCTAAAGTATGTGGACAGGTGAATTAGCCATTGACCTGAAGACCAGCTAAAAACTACCCATTTGAATGGTTTCTCCATGTAGAGTGAGCTGAAGAACAATTGGTAGATTTATATTAAAACCTCTTGTCTGTAAACTTACTGAGGTACATCCTTCAGTTGGTGGATCAGTGAGATAATTGCCTTCAGATGAACATGTGACTGGAGCAACTAAATCTTTGCTATCTTTCCTTCCACTGAAATCTTCCAGGTAGCTCCGGAGAGCTTCAGTGTGACACCAAACTCCGGGCAACGTTTTAGAGTGCGTTCACCTAATGGGAAACTATTAGATCCCAGCATGACTGCAGTAATGCGTCATAGGAATGGGAGTGGCAGGGAAAAAGGAAATACAGATTGTAGACCCTAATACAGAAATTTTTAGGAAAGGTATTTCTTTAACATTTTATGAAAACTTCATTCTTAAAATGCTTAATTGCAAATTAGACAAAAAAGAAGTGCTCTTCTAAGGAAGATGATTAAACTGGTCCTCCTATCAGCCTAATCTCTGCCTGCCTTTGCTGCTGACATAAAGAACCTGTTTTTCAGGTCACTTAATATACATCTACATAGATTTGCTTATGAGCTCACCCTTTGTGTAGCGGAGTAGAGCCTTAAAGAGGAGTGCTCAACTGTTTAAAATATTTTGATTAAAATATGCAGAACCCATAGAACTATAAGCTTCTAGTCAGGAATTAGCTCTTTCAGGGAAGAGCTCCCCCCTTCTTCTTAAGGGGGGAATTAGAAAGAGGCTGGGGGAGGAATATAAGAACAGCAAAGAAGGAAGGATAGCAAATGGGACATGTTCCGAACAGCTTGGAAAAACTCCTGTGGCTTCATTGTCTCTATGAAGCCAAAGAATACAAAGACATAAGTAATTCAGCCCTTCTCCCATGATGGAAGGTGGAAGCCGTTGACATGCCTCCCCTGTTTAACTTGTTTAACTCCCATTTTAAATTCAGCACGATACTGGCCGTGTGAACTCTGAAGATTTCTTTAGTAATCCATTTTGTAGTTCCGAATCAAAAACAAAGTGAAAGGGTCTGACACAATTTGCTTTTATTTTTAGGCAAATCAACCCTGGTCATAGTTAATAAGGGGATTACAACTCAGACTAGGTCTTTACAGATGTGATGTAAATCAAGGGCAGAGTATAAAGAAACTGATCCCTTTTGATTGAAGTATGGTAAAAAGGCATAGAGAAACTAGCAGCAGTAATCTGATTGTATGGCAATAAAACCACCATTTTCTGTCTTTCAGATAAAAATAATGTGGTAAATCCATGCAGTTCATAAGATGTAAAGGCAGATAAAGGGTGAAGCCATGGCAACATATAGATTAGCTTGATGTTAGAAATGACACGCCTCTGAAAAGGGTGCGGGACGAAGGCCCTTGCCTCCAGGCTGTTGGGCATTATGTGAGAACCACACAGACTTGGAAACTGGGATTAGGAAGTATGAAAGCTCTACTTGTGGTCTGGGATGGCTGAGGCGGTAAAGAAAAGCTGCTCAGTTCTTGCTCATTGGTGGTGGATAATATGGCAAAGGTAGATTTCATTGACTGCCTTTTTTATAGATTGAGATCGAGGCTGATTAAAACTTCAGATCACTGCAGTTGTTAGGGCCTGGGAGATTTTCCTTTTTAACTCCTGGCCTAACAGCGGCAGCCGTTCTGTAGGATTAACTGCACTTCGCGGTCGTTGCCTTAATCTATTTGGGCTTCAGGCAGGGACATGCTGGGAAGGAACAGAGACCAGAGGGGATAGGTAGGGCTGGGGTTATCTGAAAAGAAAACAGAGACCTTTTGATTTCAGCCATCTTTTCAAGCCCAGCTCCCTCGCCCGCTGCATGGGAGAAGCAAAGGTAAACAGGACACATTGTCCCTCTCCCTCAGCCGCAGAGCTCTTCTGGGAGTTTTGTCTTTCCCACCCTGGAAAAAAAGATATAATACAGTTTTTAAAAGGGGAGGGAGGAATTCAGTTTTCATTCAAATGAGTAGTAATCCAAGATGCCAGAAGCAGTGGGCTCTACCTACATGTAATTTTACACATAAATGTGAGTCTTAAACTTTGAGTTGAATGGGGTAGGCTACATTACCGTAAACTACAGGATTATAAAAATGTTAATGCTGCCCAGCTTTAAAGTCAAAAACAAAAAAAATCTCTGTGCTGTTGCTGTCCTGAACAACCTTGTAAATAAGCTAGACTTTTGTTTTTGCCTTCCATACTCTCCATTTCAGCCATGAAACAAAATAAGTCATTGAAACCACGATTGGGTTCCATGCAGAGTGACATTCGCAATTGGGTCAAGCCAGAAGGAACTACTTGCTCGATTGCCTCCTATTTGGCATCATAGAAAAGTCTTGGCACTTCTTTGGGAGAGTCTGAACTCTCAAGACATTGAAAATGCCAAAGGCTGCAAACACCCTGAGTGTCTTTCTTGATGGAGTGCGTCTTGGTGTGTGTTACAGAGGGGAATTCAGTGCTGTTGTTTTTTGTTGTGTTTTTGTTTTTGTTTTTGTTTTTAACAGCAACATAGGGCCCTTCTAGACTCTTGGATTCTCTAAGTGTCTGACGAAAACGGTCATTAAATAGTAAATATTGTATTTTAGACCCATTTCACTGATTTTGTTCCAAATTCTCAACTGACTTGAGCATCTTTTTGGGGCTGTAGATATATTGCCTTTGTTGCCTGTTTTTCTCATTGCTATGGGAATTACTATAGCCACTACTATGTAGCTCTTATAGACTAAAAACATTTTTAAAGTATTGCATATAGGCTGGCCATATCCAGTGCCTGTTACTTTACCTTCTTTTTCTAACTTAATTCAGCAACCTGTGTTAATAAATCCATTTCATTTGTCTAGCTTCATCAGAGAAGGGATACCCCCTAATTTACAAGCTGGTCACATCCAAGCACCTTGCATTCTACACTTGACAATGATTGCTAATGGCCCATTCAACTAAAGTATTTGCTTGTTAACAGGGAACAGAGCATGATAAATGTCCAGCAAGCTTGCCGCCTCCTTCAGCTTTTCAAACGCAGACTGGTGCATATTTATGGCAGGCAAATGACAAAAGAAAAAGCTGAATTGCCCTGGCCTCCAGCTTTCTATCAGAAACAGGGTTAAAGTGATTAAAGCAATCATTCAAGAAAGCCCTGCCATTTGTTTACTAACCTTCATCCAACATTTAGCTTTGCAGTCTACCTGTGAGAAGATATTTCAGAAGTATTAGAGATAAGGAAGGAGGATCTAGCAAATCAGTGAAAAGAGTAGGTGACCGGTTATAAAATGCTTTCCATGCACATCGAATGCCAGGCAAACCTATTTCTGTTATTCCAGCAGAGATCAGCCGTGGCTCTAGACTATTAACATGTTTTCCTTTCATGTATAAATTCAAATATGTAATTCTAGTCCAAAACATTCTGTGGCTGGTAGGTACATACTTGCTGATTTCAAATAAGAAAACATAGCAAGGGAAAGCTCCATTAAACAAGTTGTTTCTGCCCTTAGTAATTCTCTAAACAAAATAGGAAGAAAAAGTGGGTAGTAATGGAGTATTAATAGTGTGCTCTTTTCATTCTCTAACCCCCGAGTAGGTAAGCGTTCAAACTGCTCTGTGGGGGGCATACAGTTAGAGCCCCGTGAATGAACCACTGCTGTTCTGCCATACTTTATTAATTTATTTATATTATTATTTTATTGTTTTTATATATTATAATTATTTGTTTATATTACTAGTATATTTTCTCAGTTTAAATCCTGTTGCATCCAATTTTAATTACAATATTTGTATCTGTCTTCCCATACTTGCTACCCACGTACATACCCATTGCCACTGCGGCCTCATCCATGTTTTCCGTGTATACCACTCTCGTATCACCCCAGAATAATTATGAGTGCTACCCAAACTTTTGAAACCAGTAGAGTCAACATGTTTGTGTTTGAGGAAAGCCTGTAATGCTTTAGCATTTTTGGCAGGGGTGTATGTGTGTTTAAGTGGGGTGGGCGCAACTCTGTATTGTCTGCCCATTCTACTGTTGTTCCCAATCCATGCTCCCTGCGGGGCATCTAACCTGTGTGCATGGCAAAGAATTTCCGACCTTCAGAGCAAGAAGTGTTTCTCAGTTGATCTCTTCCAGCCTAAGGTTATAGCTGGTGAATTACAATCCTTGCTCTTTCCACACCTTTACCTGGACTTACCATGGCCCTAAAATATTTGCCCAGAATCAGAATTGTCTAATGAGTGAGTGGGGCAGGGCAGATCATGTTCAAGACCAGCTGAGAATGGACCTAGTTGCAGAAGAAGTTAGAAAATGTCATCTTTTACTTATCTACCAGAAATATATTCGAGGTACATTTTATATTTTTTTTAAAAAGCGAGTTCTGATAGGCCTTGAATCCGCCCTTTCTATGGGAAAATGAATCATTATTATAATGGACTATCCAGTAAAGTTCATGATTTCTCCTAGACATGTTGTGTCTCTCTCTGACATAGATGAAGAGTGATCTCTTTAAGTCTTTTCTTCGTAATCCGTAGCGCTTTGTACTTTGATGTACTTAGAAAAAACCATTTACACGGTACCTCATGATTGATGGGCAAGTCTTCACCACTCTGCCTGTCCTAAAAGTCAGGGACACACCTTCTTCATTTCATCAGTCCCTACTTCTGTCCAGCATTGGCATTCAGTAAGCTTTAGTGGAATGGACAGACAACCCAGATTTGTGTTGATGGCAGCTTACCCTGTCTTAACTGTCGTCCTTCTGCTACGAGACATGGATGGGACCTGAGTCCATGGGACTGCTCAGAGGTCCCTGGCTCTTGAACTTTAGGGCACCAGAATCCCCTGCAGGGCTTGAGAAAACACGGGTTTCTCGGCCCCATCCCCAGAGTTCCTGATTCCTGAGGTCTGGGGTGGAGCTTGAAGATGGACATGTTTAACAAGCTCCCAGGTGATGCTGGCCAACTGCTGCCTCAAGGCCACACTGAGAACCGTCGCCCTACACCAGCCTTTCTGGGAAAACAACTCAACATGAAAGCTGTTTGGGAATCTCTGAAGAAATCTGTGGTCCCTGCCTTGTTGGGGGAGCAACAGGAATCTAAACGGTTGATGGTGGAGAATTTGTTGTTAATTCAACAAGCAACTATTCAGTGTTAGGCCTGTTACTTGGCTCTAACAATACAAGGCAGAATGACCTGTACCCTCGAAATTTAAAGTCTAAGTCTAGTAGAGAGAAACCCAGGTGGGAGCAAGCATATTTAGAGGTAGGTGCCTGGTACAAGGTGGGGACACAGAAGAAGGGAATGGCATTTGCCCCTGGAGGGGTCTGGAAACAGCCCAGGGGAGGAGGAGCTTGAGTCTTGAAATACTGTGGGTATCTCTAAGCAAAGTCACAGTAGACAGCTGAAATAAAGAAAATAGTAAGCAAGCCAAAGGAACAGTATTTCAGCCAAGGGCAGTATGTGTCTATCACATCCACCTGTGAACATGCCCCAGGATTCCCTACATCAGGCCATTGCTCAAGACAGAGGCCTCACAAGAACAGCTAAACCACTGATTTCAGCTACCTTTTCATGTGAGAATTATCAGTACCTACTGCTTTTCAAAATAAGTATGATCATAGGTGAGACTATTCAGTTTTGCAAAGACAGTAGGGCAAGTGCCATTGTAGTTCAATTAAGGGCACATGCTTTAGAGTTGGGCTATGTGAGTCCAATCCCAGTTTAGCCATTTATTAGCTGTGTAGCTTTAGGAGCAGTAGCCTTAGTGTCTCTCAGTTGTCGCATCTCTAAAATAGGGACAATAATATAATAGTGCTGAATAAAAGAGTAACACAATTTTGGTCAACATTTAGTGTATTTAAAGAGCTAAGCTCCGTGATTGGCACAGTGAACCAATCAATAAAACACCAGTTGTTATTAATAAAAGTCAGTTGAATGTGTACTATGTGCCTGGCCGTGGTTCAATTTGCCTTTGCATACAAGGAAAAAATTAAAATACTCTGTTAATAAAGACTATAGCATAATACTTTCACCTTAAACTCCTTGATGTTAATTTATTTTGTTTACCTGCCAAACTTCTACTCATTCCTTATGACTTTCTGCTACGTGAGGCACCCTTTGTTTTTCTTTTGTCCTGCTAAATTAAGTTCTCTCTCCTCTGCTTTCCTACTTTTGGTGCTTTCTTAAAACACTTTTAACCCTGGACTTTCTCATTCCACTGTGCAACTGTGGACTGAGCGGAGGCTCTTTGAATTCATTTTGTGTATTCTAGTAGAGAGTACGGTGAACAGTTGGGTTGTTGAATGAATACATTAATTCAACCTGGAGGGATGGGCAGTGTTGTATTTTTTACATGGATCTTACATGATATTTAGAAAACTGCCTAACTGGTGGACGTTGTTTTATTAACAGCGTTTTGTGTATAGCACTCACTGTGTGCCAGCTGCTGTTCTAACTGCCTGACAAATACCCCTAAAACCTTCATGGTAACTGTATGAGGGAAGTACTTTTATTGTATCCATAATACCAATGGGGAGACTGTGGCCAAATTGGTTAATTAACTTAGCCAAAGTCATATTGAACTAATAAGTGGATTTAAAAGCAGCTAGTCTGGGGCCAGCGTCCCTCTTTTAATCCTCTGCCTCCTGCTTATTTTGGTGCATGGAATAGTCTTTGTCATATAACTAAATTAAGCATGCATTTGCTTAAAACAGTGCATACATGATGGATCAAAAAGTTTGTGGTATAATTGTTTTAATTCTGTCATTATCCATTTTGATTTATAGTCACATTCTTATGGTAGTCATGTAGTTTTAAATGGAACCTTTGAATCTTTGATATAATAAGTTTATGTCAAATCTTGGGTATAATAAGATTATACCCAATGGAAACAGAATAATGATCAGCCCATTTAAAGGATGACTGGAGAGTTATTACAATATATAATAGTCATGCATATACTGAGTATTATTCCTTTGACTGGTAACATTTTCCTTTTAAAAATGGAAACATTCGATTGTTCCTTGTTGGGAGAAAAAGAGGTCAGATTTTTGAGGGGAGATCCATTTGGTGAGATGCTGAGTGTGTGTCAAGCTAAGGAGATAGTGTGACATCTTTTTTAGAGTCTAGTCACAATTAAATGCCATTTTATTTTGGATTTTGGGATTTGTGCCAGCTTCCAGCTTGTCAGAGCTGAGAAGACTCAAATCAAGTCCAGGCTTATTTCTACAGCAAACTGGGATTCTGGCTTCTTGCCTGTGGATTCATTCAGTACAGCCCATCTGGCTTTTGATGTTCTGCAAGTTTGGAGCCATTTGTTTAAGGAAGCCAGGCGGTGAATATTGGTGGGCCTGGGGTTCTCTTGACTCCAAGTGGTGCCCCTTGGTTTGCATTTTCACCATGCTTAGCATCTGCTTACCTGGAGACCACGCAGCCGCCGGCCAGAGGTCTCCAGCAACCAAATCTTCATGCCTTTTAGAACTCAGGGCCCCCAGCACATCCTCCTTCCTCCTCCTTGTCCAATTACTTTCATGCTGTTCTCAGTAGCTGCTTGTTTGAATCACTTATAGTATTTAACTTCTGGGGTGTTTTTGGGTTTTGGTCAAGGTGATTCCAGGCTGGATGTGGTGACTAAGCAGGAAATAAATGGGTCGTTCACAAAGTTACAGTGGAGCGCTGTTTCTGTTTTTCTGAGTTACACAGTTGTGGGGATGATCCGTATGGAAGTCAGGAACCGAGTCTGATTTTGCTCCCTTTTGATGTTAGCACTACAGACCTGGCTGTTTTGTAGCCTGCTTTGTTTTTCTTCCTTTTCTTCCCTAACTCCACGGGCTGTGGCAAAGCCCTGAGACGTGCAGGAAAATGTCTCCTGTCATACGCCCACAGCAGACCTAGCCCTGACCCTCCTCTGAAGCCCAGGAAGGAGGTATCTATGAGGCAGCCTGCTTGTAAAGCAATTGCACACAGCCTTGTAAACTGTGTTACTAGGCTGATTATGCCTGACTGGCAAGGTGAATCTCTTATAGCAAGAGAGAACTTGGAGAGTGTTATCTCATCTTATGCCTTATTAATTTGTTCATTCTTTAATTACACAGACACCTATTGAGCGCCCTGTTTATGCAAGGTACCTGGTTGGGGGTCAGAGGGAGGGTCGCATGGTAAACAAGACAGACTCAATCCTGGAGGAGCAGGAATGGCAGCCCCTTGCTGGGCTGTTGGCCCCACCAAAAGGGAGAAGTTTCCCTTTAATAATACATGGGTGAATCATTTTTGTCAATAGGCAAAATTCTTTGTAGTTAAAAAAAAATGTAATGGTAGGAAGGAAAGGGATGGGCAGAGGGTTAAAACAAAAGATATGGGCCGGGCGCGGTGGCTCAAGCCTGTAATCCCAGCACTTTGGGAGGCCGAGACGGGCGGATCACAAGGTCAGGAGATCGAGACCATCCTGGCTAACATGGTGAAACCCCGTCTCTACTAAAAATACAAAAAACTAGCCGGGCGAGGTGGCGGGCGCCTGTAGTCCCAGCTACTCGGGAGGCTGAGGCAGGAGAATGCCGTAAACCCGGGAGGCGGAGCTTGCAGTGAGCTGAGATCCGGCCACTGCACTCCAGCCTGGGCGACAGAGCGAGACTCCATCTCAAAAAAAAAAAAAAAACAAAAGATATGCTTTCCCTAACTTTAGATTGTCATATTGTTGTGCTTTTCACTGTCTCTTAATTCAATTTCTTTGCGTTTTTTTAATGCCAAGGCATTCCGTAGATGATTTACGTGAGCCTTTCATCTCCGCGATTTTTCCCACTCAGGTAAATGAGCAAATGGATTTGAACAGAGAACCAGCTGGAAATGCCCTTTGAATTTCTTTCTCTATGAAAACCATTTTTCTTTCTGGTGCCTCACCTATAAATAACAGGAGTTCCACCTTCCTTTATAGACTCTTGCTAAAAGCGTGGTTTGGAACAAGACCGTACAGGTGCACACAAATTACAGTTGGGAAAGAAGCCTGCAGTGCATCTTGTCTCTGAGGGTTATGAAATCCTCCTTTTAGTAATGGAGCCAGCATGGTCAAGCCAATAGGATGAAATGTGGCATTTGTGAGATCACACCCCTTCTCACTTGCCCACTGTACATAGCATCCCAGCCTTACTCTTCAAATCTCCATGTTTTTTCTTATCTAGCTGCAAAATTCATGGGCTGGTTTTTTTGGGGGGTGTGTGTGTGTGTGTGTGTGTGTGGTAAATAAAGACCTGCATTTTTATTTTGAGATAGGTGGTTGAGTTTTGTCTTTAATTTCATGGCCAAGATTATTAACTAGTCTCTTAACTTTTGAAAAGACAACAATGATATTTGGGGATCACACACTTAAAGTTAGACTTCTAGATGATTAATACAAAAGTAGATGATATTTCAGCCTCTGCCTGTTACATACAGGTATGTCCCTCTGTGAATTGGAGGCTTTTATGACAGTGAAAATCATGGCACAGATAAAAATTAAATAAATATTTCTATTATTTTACTGAACAAAAAAAAAAAAAGCTTAAACTGTGAGAATACTGTCTTGGAGCATTTTAAAATAAAATTAACTTTAGCCACCAGGATTTTGAGCATTATATCACAAATAAAAAACAAGATTAACATCAAAAGGAGTCAGTTTTGTGCAGCACTGTGGCCTATGAAATTTAATATTATTTTGACTCATATGCTAATTGTAGACTGACAGAGGAAAATGGATTATGTTTAAATAAAAGGATACACAGCATCACACGCACCTCTATCAAATGCAGGTTGAGGTCTTTGGGCCAGGAACTGGGGACCCTCTAGCTCTGTTATTGCAGATTCAAGTTTGACAAATGAAACTTTCCTTTAGACTGTAGATTAATTACTTTTTTTCAAAGGTATGCATGCTGAAGAGGCACAAACACACCTCACCTTGAAGAGTTGCTAAACTGGTTTGTGTGCCTATCGGCTCACTGTGTGTTTGAATTTCTGTGCTTCTCATCTTTCCTTTTCTTGAAGATGTTGCTTGTCATTGGTGTGAATTGTACCCCCACCCCTACCCACCTAGTCTTTGCTCTCAGATTTATAACACTTTGATGGTTCCAAATTGTATAACCTGCTCTTAGAGCCCTTTTCTTTTCCTTGAATAAATCAGGTTCATGTTGCAGATGATATTTGTTTTAGGAAAGTGTGAAAGAAGGGGCACCTGTGAAAACAGGCAATTGTTCCAACACACATATACATTCAAATTAAAGCAAAAAATGTCAATTAAAACCTCCAATTACTACCTTATTTCTTGGAGGTTTAAAGCCACTGAGAAGATAGTGGTGCACTCGCTGGAAGTTTTAAGGTAATTACTTTTTACTCTAAGCCGTGGTATCTGGTAACCTAATTCCGTATAAACCTGACACCCTATCGCTACACCCCAGTATTTCTCTGATTTCAGACTAAGTCTGTGTAGAAACTTGTTCTGATGTTAAAGTGCAAAAGGGGGCAGTAAAGTGCTATCCACAAAAAAGGAAAAAAACATTTTCTGAGTATTTCTTATTACTGCCTGTATCTTTCTTAGGCCCTGCCTTTATTTATTCATTTTATAACAAAACTCTTATGTTTGGAGCATTGAGAGAATACCTTATTAAGCTGTTGCAGCAATCTAGCATTAAATGGAAGTCATGCAAGACTGAAGATCCTGCCTGGTGATGAAGTGTGCCATCAAATTCACATGCTCATGATGCAAAGTCCTTCTTTGGGAGTATTCGTATCCCCAAGTGCACCGAGCACTTCGGAAAGGAGCCTTGGTCTTTGGTGTTAATGCTCTTCTAGCTCCATATAGACGTGGCAGGCCCAAAGTACGTGGTGGGGTGAAGGGTCAAGGGTTTGGGCTTATCCAGAGCAGCGTGCATCCTTTGTCAGGAGGTGACTGGAAACACCAGCCAATTACAGCAGAACTGCAGAGTGCTCATCCACGTTCGGAATTGCAGACGAACCAGTTTGCACTCTGACTTCTCTTCTGCACTGTGGGCTTTGGCGTTTAATTAAAAATTAAAGCCTTTTATGGAAAAAGTACATGTTTTCCAAAATGGGGTAAATCTGAAGTGTACTTACTACAGAACACTGGCTTGGGAATAAAATAAACCTGTGATATTACTGACTTTCGGTTGGTAGCTGCTAGGCTGAGCCTCTTTGTAAAGCTGGGATTTAGAATCTTTGAAATCTTTGTACAGTTCAGTGATTAAGCATAAATTGTATATATTCCCTATTTTTCACTTATTTGAGTAAACAAGTTTGTTACTACAGTTTCTGTGGACTCAGAGATTTATGTATTAAATAGGTCACAACTTAACTAGGATAATTTTGTTTATCTGCTTGCTAGGGAATTGCATCAAAAGTTTAAGTCTATAGGCATTAAATATTTCAAATGCTTATTTTTAAAGTCAGTTATGAAAGATAGTACAGTTTTTCTGAAACTACATTAAAAAATAATGTTTTAATATTATCACAAAAGCACTGACTATTTATTGCAAAGAAAACACAGAAAGCTAAAAATCATTCGAAGTCCACCATTCAGTAGTCCAAAGTGTTCTCAGGTAAAGGCGGCGTGTGTGACCATTTGTTTATGGTTGTCTCCGTGCAGTCAGCAAAATAAACAGAACAACATACCATGTATTATTGGTGTGTATATTTTCAACTGAAATCAGCCATCTGCTTACAATGACCATAAACACTAATGATATAATTTTTAAATGAAAAGAAAAATAAAATTAATTCTTTGTGGAGAGTAATGCGAATTGACTTATGAATCTCGCCCTACTTGGCAGTTTGCTCCAGAGGTAGAAGAGCTTTAGGTGTGGGCCTCCTCCCCCCACACATTTATTATAACACTTGCACGTGCGTGCTCCAGCATCCATGTCAGGACTCCCCTTGTCCTGTTACATGAGTAACATGGCCCTGTTTCTCAAGTGCATGATAACTGCCATAATTACACATAAATATTAAATATTTAAATAGATTTTTACATGTGTAATATTAGGTAGAAGTGGCTCTGGATCGAATCTGACGCTTTTTAAATAGAAGCTTTCCCACGGCATTTCCAAGCACTGTCATCATGTCTGTGTCGATTTGGGTTTACCTGGCCTAGTTATCTGTCTGGACATAGAAACTTGTAGTTGCTGTTTGTATCTTTTTGTTCTGATCTCTTTATTTGGTGTCAGCTGAGTATTCTTGCGTCAGTTACTAACATATTAACTCATCCTTGTTTGGAAACTTTGGCATCTTCTTCCATGGTTTCCCTCCGTGGATCTGTCGCGTCCCTCAGGAGAGCCAACAGGTATATGTTCACACATTTCACTTGTATTTTCAGAGACTACACCAGCATCGGGTGGGCCCCCAGCGATATGGGTTTTCTTCTCGGTTAATCTACGCTCTTTGGCCAACCTTGAGAAAACTTGTAAGAAGGCATCAGATGTTTGTGCTAAGGTGCATGTAGTATGGTCAGAGGAAGAAAGAAGCAGGGAAAGTGGAGTAGCTGTGGGTGGGAGGGGGAGCAGGGAGTGCAATTTCAGGTTCACTACACAGCTCTCCATAAACTTCTCCACTGCTGGCTTCCCACGGATCCTCCTATTACATTGGGCAAAGTGCAGAAATAGAGCAGGCAACCACTGCCTCCGTCCTTTTCCCAGGCACCCTGTGAGACCCGATAATGCAATACTGGTCAGCAGAAAAGTCCAGACTTGACATCCCAGTGTGCCATGGTCTGGTCTGTGAATGAAAATCACATGATGTGACCTCTGAACTCTAAGTGACTGTTTTATGTTTTCAGTGTGTTAGGCCCGTGTTTTAAATAAGCATGTGCTCATAGTGTAGGTTAAAACTTTCTGCTGTCTTCATTAATTATGCCATGTTCCAGTCTATTAATATTAAAGAATATTGTGTTGCATAATGACTTTTTTTTTTTTTGGAGATGGAGTCTTGCTCTGTCGCCCAGGCTGGAGTACAGTAGTGTGATCTCGGCTCACTGCAACCTCCGCCTCCAGAATTCAAGCAGTTCTCTGTCTCAGCCTCTGAGTAGCTAGGATTACAGGTGCCCGCCACCATGCCCAGCTAAGTTTTGTATTTTTGGTAGAGATGAGGTTTTACCATCTTGGCCAGGCTGATCTTGAACTCCTGACCTCATGATCCACCAGCCTCAGCCTCCCAAAGTGCTGGGATTATAGGCGTGAGCCACCACGCCTGGCAACATAATGACTATTTTTTAAAGTTTTTACAATTATGACTGTGAAGTTGAAATGTCTAAATTATAGAGATCCAGTTTAGATTACTAAATATTTATGTCTAATTGAGATTATTAGACTTAGCCAAAGTATCCATGTAGAAGTATTAGAGTCTAAATTGCTGAAAAACTTGAAAAAGCTTGGATTAAGTTCAATAGGTAATCCAAGAGGAAAAATAGATTCCAATATCAGATCATTTCACCATACGCATGTTAAGTTTGGAAGCCCTACTTGAGTGTTTCCAGTTTTTTCCACATTATATTGTCTCTATATCTGATTCCAAGGCAGGGCATCTATTGTCTTACTTAGGACTGATTCACTGGGAAAAACCGTTGGAGTTGCCTATTTCCACTCGGTATGCCTCACTCTTAGAGCAGCTTCCCATGGTTCCCAGGGAGGCCCTCCAGTGAGAATGCACCAAGCCACACGCCACGGCCTGGGAAGCAGCCCTAAATCTGGAGGTTCTCTTGATGGAAAGGAAGAGGCAGCCTTCCCCTCCCAGAAAGACAGTAGAGAGCCTGCTCTGACTTTGCTCAGAGACGGAACTGGTCTGACTCAGTTCTCTCTCCTCTGTGGGACATGAATCACTCTTGGTGGTCTTTGCTTTTTATTTGAGCTTAAAATCAGACTTTATTAAATGACACCCCTCTCTAACCACTTTCTGTCTGGGCGAAGTTTGACGAGAACAGCCTCCCCCCATGCGGTATGGGTTGTAACTGTGGCAGTTTCCTTCTACTGTTTTTGGTTACAAAATGAACCATTGTCTGAACACAGAGAAAGAAATCTGTATTTGGCATCCATAATGGCAAGTCAGTTTAGTCATTTAAAATTAGCCAGTTGTCATCATCATAATTCTTTTTAACACTTTCAGAGTTAGCGTAGGAGACATGTATTGTTGAATATTACAAAATATTTAGGGCATAGATAGATGTGCTATGTAGTTTGATTTATTAATGTGTCTAAGCAATCTAAAAGTAACAGAGTCCAAATATAAACCCCATCACTTCAAAAATAGGAACTCTGTTTACTGACCTGATTATAACCTATGGAACTCAATTGTTTTCCATTAAAAAATGGTAGTGTTAGGAAACTCACCCCATTTGCTTTTCATATATATTCTGCTATTTGCATAATTGTCTGGAGTCCATATGTAATATTAAATGTAAAACACAAATGCCACGTAGCTGGTGTGTTTCTTCCTCACCTTTTGGTTCCTGGCCTCCTGGGGAAGGGTTGCATATCTGAGCCATGGTCTCAGATGACTGCCTTGGAAGGAGCCTCTTCCCTTCAGGAACCACTGATGTGTGCTTGGTGTGGAGCTCGACTTTCCCTGGCTCTCCATGTGACGCTCACATGTGCAGGTGTATTGGCTTTCTCTTGATTTCCCTTAACTTCATGGCTTATCTATGAACAGCTTGATTTGGGGGGGGAAAATGTGTTTCCCAAAGCCAGAGTTATAACTGAATGTGCTGCAGTCAACACCGAAAAGTGTGCAGAGAAAGGGGGCTTTTCCTGTCATGCTCATTGGGCACCATTGTGTCTTCACCTGTTTTGTGGGTTAGGTCCATGTGTTGTGCTGAAATGAAGAACATGGGATGTATGGGGCTTTGGACGGGGCTGAGCCAAAAGCAAGTGCTCCAAAGCAGCTGTGTTTGTATTATTAGTGGTTCTGGAGGTGGCTGATTGCCTTGCATTTTAAGTAGAGAGGGATTGTAGAAGACTGCCAATACTTACAACTTTTTTCAGAGAGAAAGGGTCAGAAACTCCATTTGCAGGGCTCCTTGCTCTCCAGAAACACCAGTGTGCCTGGGAGGGCATCTGCGGAAATCCGGTCTCTCCTCCTCAGTGTATCCTGTCCCGACTCAGTGGTTCTGTCTTCAGAATTCCTATCATTTCTGTGACCTGCAAATAGTGGTACTTAATTCGACTTCAGTTTGTATAAATGTTAGCTTCTATTTGTTCATTCCTATTTTTTGTTCAACTAATACATTCTTTATTGAGCATCTACTCTGTGTCAGCCCCTTGGGCATTGAATATTGAATTAGTCACATGTGGGACTTGCCTGCCCTCGGGGAGCTAGACTATAAATTCCGAATGATCAGCGATCTCTACTTTGCTGTCACTCACAACGTCTGGCACAAAATGGGTTACTTGAGTTGTTATACTCACAGTACTGTTGTCTGCTGCCATGGTGCTTTAGGAAGTGTAAGAGTTCCCGGGAGGCAGAGTCTAATAATGCAGACTGCACATATCAAACACATGGCCAGGAGAGCTGTAGTTCAGGCTCTCAGCTCAACTGCACTCTGTCCACTGAGAAGCCATAATCTCATCAGTTAAAGTGACTGTGTGCTATGGCTGTTTATGTATATGCTTAAGAAGTAAAAGCTGCTAAAGCACTCAAGTATTGGGGCCTTTTGTATTGATTTAATTAAAGGAGCCATCATTGTTTTAATGAGCTCTAGATATAATTCTTTTGAAGAGCCGAGGATCAAATTCTTGCCTCACATTTTGCCACAGTGTGTTCCGAAAGGTGAATTAATGCGTTTGGAATCATCAGGAATGGTGAGTTTTGTCAGGATTTACTTTTTACGAGCATATCACATATGCATATTGAAATGTGAGCCTCCCCGCCACATTTCCATTTTGATAAGCATCCCCCTGGGTTGCCTTCACTGACCATTAGAGATTTTTCACAAAGTTGGGCAGTACACCCTGAACGAAAACTTTACATCAAGAAAGGCCTGGAGTGTTTGTAAAATGAATTAAAAGGCTCATTCAATTTTTATGTGACTTATGCCTTCTGAAAATATGGCCTCAAACACGAAGATCCCCAAAGCCACATCAACCCCTGCATCCCGTGTTTCCAACCTCACCACATCAGCACCAGCAAGAGCTGTCGCTGAGATGGTGAGTGATGAGAGTCAAGAGGAGTAACTTGCATGGCCTGGAAGGAAACCTCCTGTGAATCTTTAGTTAAGTAGGAAAAAAAATCCTCATGAAGGAAACAGGATCTTGGGAGCATTTTGAATGAAGAAAGAGCTTAGTGAGCCAAACTTGAGACATAGGGTGTAACGTGGGAGAGTTTTAAGATTTGCAGAGATGTACAGCTTGGAAGGGGGTGTAATGCTTTTTCTTAAAAGAGCTGAATGAATGGTTGAGGAAATGGGTACATCTGGCTTGGTAAGGATCCTGATCTCTGAAGCCTGGGAAGCCCCCGGGGCTTGTAATTTAGGAATACTTCCTCTAATAGTAGCTAACCCTTATACAGTGCTGTCTGTGCAGGCTACAAAAGGAGCAGATCTAGGATAGAAAATGTTTGGAGTGGTATGAGAAACCCTAGGCAGGAATTGACTCCCGGTGTTCGTAAACCTTAAAGATGTCCTAAAAAGGTCAAGGAATAAGACAGGAGAAAAAGGAAGTGTCAGGAAGATGATCAATTGAATGTTTATGGGATTTAGTTTGTACTTGCTGCGCAGCATCTTGCCTGAGTTTTTTAACCTCAGCAGCCCGTCAGAATTACTGTGTGTATGTTGGAGGGGCTGGGGGAGATAAAGAAATTAGCCTCATCCACAGACATTCTGATTGAGTCTATTACTTGAGAAACTGAATTGTGTTTTGTCCATAAAGAAGATTAAATTGTCTAGAGAGAACACATTGGCATTCACAAGGTTGAGGGGATACCACAGAGAGGCTCCCTGTGATCTGCATTTGTCAAAAGTTCTAGAGAATTCTCAACAGTACACACATGGTTGTTTTAAATATATCATTGTTATAAAAATTCATTTTTAATTCTGTTTCACAGAAAGATTTTTTTTTTTTTTGAATGAATAAATGTCCTATGTCCTTGCTAAAGGAGCTCAGTTAAAAAAAAGGGGACCATCCTTCTCTTTTGGGGGTTGTACAGTAACACATTCCCAAGAAAGAGGTAACAGCCACATACATTTTTCCTGCCAATAAAGAGTGCAGGTTTTTAATATGAATCCATAATATGATTTCTGTTATGTTTGTGCTGCTTCATAACTACACTCATGCACTTTTCAGAAAATTAATACCTTTCATTAGCATAAATCATAAGCTATTCCCTTGGTATGGGTTTGAAATTGGGGGTGCCCTATCATCCTTGCTTTATCTCTTAGTGAATTATGACCCTGTAGTCATCATGGCTGGTGGGCGTCTCTGGTTAAAGAAAAGGGTTGAATTGGAAGGATTCAGAGGCGATTCTTTGTTCTCAGGCTTTAATATTTTAATGAGCCTGCAGGCTTGGCTGCTTACGAACGAGCTGGGATTTCTAAGTGTGTTGTTAGTGTTAGCACTTGTAGAAGGATGTTCATTAGGAAGTTCTTGTTTCAGATTTTCAGAGAAACTCCCCATTAAGAAAGATCATTCAGGAGCATGGCTAGCAAGAAAGAGGATAGGGAGGAGGGAGGCTTTTAGCTATAAGCATTAAGGGAATATTGTATCAGTAGTCTTAGTTCTAAAGATTTGCTTCTGAGAATTAATTGGAGCAAATACGTCTCAAGGGAAGAAAAAAAAAGATTTCTAGAGCAGGGACAGTAGTTGTTGTCCTTGCAAGTAGAGGACTCTTCATTTTGCAGCTGAATCAATACTACAACTAATTATTTCTGGTTATCTTTTATGCATTTGTAAGACATTTCTTTTGTTCAGTGTAATAAAAAACCCATTGTTTGATCAGTGACTAACTAATTATGATAAGTAATTTGAAACATTCTTGATGAAACTTGTCTGTTAATTAACATCAACAACAAATGGAAACTAACAGGACAACAAAGTATTAGTGGATCCACTGTTCCCTCCAATTGATGAGATCTCTCTGTGGCATGCCCAATAAACTGAAGCTGCCAGTGGTTAAAAAATAACAAACATGTGGGATGATCTGACTCGCCATGGAGGAAAAGTTATTGTCAGGTTACACAAAGGAGTACTGAAATATTACAAGCGAGGGGGTGGTAAAGAAATGTCAGCAGGTAGCCTGGTCCTGTGGCTTAGAGTAAGGAAAGTGGTTTCTTTCTGTCTTTCCTTTTCCTTTCAAAGCTTAATTCCAAAATACATTCATCCCATATTGATCTGAAGGAAGAGACTTTTGATACATAAAAGCATGAATCTGAAAATATGTAGTATGGAATTATCAGCATTGCCTGGCTCTCTTGTAACTGTCATTAGTACTGTTAATTTTTTATCAACTCATTGGCATTTTTTTCTTATGCTTTTAGATTTCTACCTGGACAAGGACTGGTACTATACCCACAGATAGGAGACAAATTGGATATTATTTGCCCCAAAGTGGACTCTAAAACTGTTGGCCAGTATGAATATTATAAAGTTTATATGGTTGATAAAGACCAAGCAGACAGATGCACTATTAAGAAGGAAAATACCCCTCTCCTCAACTGTGCCAAACCAGACCAAGATATCAAATTCACCATCAAGTTTCAAGAATTCAGCCCTAACCTCTGGGGTCTAGAATTTCAGAAGAACAAAGATTATTACATTATATGTAAGTATAATTTTATTCATTTATTTTATAGAAATTAAGATAAGCTATATAGGTTTGTATCAATTTTTTGTCTCCTTAAAATTATTGTGGCAAATAATTTGGTGAGAATCTCTGCTGAAAAATTGTGCCCCCCCCTTTTTTTTTTCAAAGAAACCTTCATTGAATTTGGGACCCTGTGCTAGCAGTATTCATTAAGTATACATACCCAAAGAGAGAAAAAAACAAAAACAAAAAAAACCACTAGAATTCTTAATAGTATTGAAATAAATGTGTTATATGAATATATTCAGCATCTCTACTGACAAAACCATTTTTAAGGACCATTGGTGGATTTTGATAGGTAAATCTTGTGCATTGCGTTTTCTCTTCACCCATCCATCCATTCATTCACTCATTCACTCATTCATTTCATATTTATTCTGTGCCAGAAACTGTGCTTAAGGGCTAGGGATTCAGCAGTGAAAGGTGGTAAAATAGCATGCTTTCCTCAAGAAGTTATCAGTCTAGAGAAGATGGAGCTCATAAATTAGAAAGATGGGGATGACAGGCGAAGGTCACATTAAAACCAGATTCAGAAGAAAAAGACAAAACTTGGTTTTCTCCGTGAATTACTGTTTTTTGCATAGATATATGTAATTTGACACGCTGTTTCAGGAAGAGATGGTATGTATCCTTTGGGTCATATCTGAGGCTAACTCGTGAGGACGTGAAGTCAGCTGATGAGCACATTTCGAGCCCACGCCTACTATGTGCAGATCTCTCGTCAGCGTCATTCCCAGGGCCCCAGGTTTTGTTAAAGTCTAGGCGACTCAGACAGCTGTTTGCATCATTCAAGCAATGAAGTCTTTTTTCTTAATTAATTTGGTTTAAAATTATACTCATAATTGGGTTGACTTTTCCAGTGGCTTGGTTACCATAGACTTCAGTTTATTAGGGAACTGCTGTCTGCCACTGGTTTATTATTTGCTCCAAGGTGGACTCTAAAACTTTAGGTAGGAGAATCTTGGTAATTGAACTGAAACTCTTGCGTCTCAACCTATGAGCTGCACTTTATTGTTATTTTATTTTTTTAGAGACGGCGTCTAGCTTTGTTGCGGAGGCTTGAGTGCAGTGGCATGATTACAGCTCACTGTAGCCTTGAACTCCAGGGCT
This sequence comes from Papio anubis, assembly GCF_008728515.1. Lineage (NCBI taxonomy): Eukaryota > Metazoa > Chordata > Mammalia > Primates > Cercopithecidae > Papio > Papio anubis. The sequence goes on along the minus strand of NC_044990.1, from coordinate 84,733,314 downwards.
CAAGTGATCCTCCCACCTCAGCCTCCAAGTAGCTGGGACTACAGGCGTGTAGCACTGCACCCAGCTCAAGAGCTACACTTGAAAGCACAGAATGAAAACCTATTTTTAAAGCCAACTTGACATGTAGAGTAGCTTACCGAGAATTAGTAATAGTAACAACAAAAGAGAGTGGTAGAGTATATACTTAGTAAGGAATAATTATTATAAAATAAAAGCATTCTGAAATGAAACAGGTAGATGGGGTGGTCAAGTATGCAGAATAATAGGGAAATCTTTGAAAATGTGAAATAGTTACCAGGTAAAATAAATGGAAACTTTAAGCTTTTGGAAGTCTAACAATGTGTTTGTATTAGTGAAGACTTTTTTTTTTTTTTTTTTTTTTTTTTTTGAGATGGAGTCTCTCTCTATCGCCAGGCTGGAGTGCAGTGGCGTGATCTCAGCTCATTGCAACCTCCACCTCCCAGGTTCAAGTGATTCTCCTGCCTCAGCCTCCCGAGTAGCTGGGACTACAGGCATGCGCCACCACGCCCAGCTAATTTTTGTATTTTTAGTCGAGACAGGGTTTCACCATGTTGGCTAGGATCGTCTGGATCTCTTAACCTCGTGATCCTCCTGCCTCAGCCTCCCAAAGTGCTGGGATTCCAGGCGTGAGCCACCACACCTGGCCTTAGTAAAGACTTTTAAAGTAAGACTTTTTCAGCGAAAACTACTGTTTAGCATAACATTTACAGGGAACTGAAACTGATCAGATGCATTTATTAAGGAGGTTAATGCCCCTGGGTGGGGCGGGAGAAAGAAGGTAGTGGTACGGGAATAGTGGACACACTAAAGATGAGATGCCCTAGGGCAGTGAATGCATGTCCCTAAGGCGTGGATGCAGCCCAAGTCCACTGATATGCCAACAGACCCCGAGTCTCTCCCCTTCCTTTAGCTTATGACTTCGTGAAGAATGCTTTACAAATTCTAAGTTCCCATTGGGCGCAAGTGGAATTTTAGTAAACATTAAGAGTTTAACCTTTAGTGTGAAATAATATACAAGATATGCAAATAAAGAATTGTTTACCAACATCTCTTTGCTTAATGTAGTGAGCATTTAGTAATTGCTTTTTATTAATACATGAGAGATTTGTATTTAGAAGCACAGTTTATTTTCTAATATTAATCTACACAATAATAGCATCTATTATTTTCTTGTTTTGGAAACTCTTCGTACCGCACTAACAGGTTCATCACAGTTACTGAGCTCCTCTGGCCATCAGAGCTCTCCTTAGAGTTAGGATTTACCATGCAAAAGCATATAGTAGCCTGGGATAAATGAATCTTTCTTAATATGGAATTGAGGGTCTCAACTTTGAAACTACAAGAGGCTATTTGGATGTTGCTTTGGGGGACCATCATAAGGGCTGGGTGAAGGACTCAGGGCTCAGGGCTCAGAAGTTTGCCAGGAAGTCCAGTTGAGACTTTCAGCAGAGTTGAAAGACTTCCACGATGGCGTAGGCAGAGGAAGGCGTTTCAGATACTTGGGAAAATATAGAAGCCAGTTTCTCACCCACCCTACAGCAAAGCTCATTGATCTACAAATTTCCCTAGAAAGGAAATGGGAAATGCAGAGAACAAATGTTAAAATAGTTTTAGAAATTAATATTGACTTTGTATTGCTTCTGCAAAAGTTCCAAGACACCAAAACAATTAATGGATTTTTAAAAGTCACTACTTTGCGTATCAGACAAATGCACACACATACACACAGTCAAGCTCTGTACTGGCTTTTTTGAGAAGGAAAGTGTTTGAAGTTAGTAATTTTTATATCAGTACATTTATAAATAGTGCTAGGTAGCATGACGGAAAGTATTAAAATTTACATGTATATTTTTAACACTTCAAATCGTTGGTTCACTTTGAGACAGTACGTAATATTGGCATTTGAGTTGCTTTAATAAATGCTACAATGGGTTTAACCCCAAATCTGAGTGTCTAGTTGGTAAGCGCCTTCACAGCCAGCAGTGTTACAATAAATATCATGTTTTCGTGTGCTGGTTTCTTTCCATGGAGAGGAAAAAGAGATCTGATGCTTTGGAGGAGTGCTTGACTTTCTTCCACCAATGAGGAGCAGTCCAGAGGGACTGACTTGCACTGTGGAGTACCCTACATGAACAGCATTTCGAAAAATTCAACCAGGAACCTAGAGTCCTACTTGCTAGTCCTGCTTCCTGAGCTCAATGAGAAAGTCACTTTATTTCTTTGAACTTTAATTTATTTCTCTAAAAAACACTTTTAGTGTTGTCATTGTTCTGGCTAATGGTGGCGGTCTCCTCCAGTTTCAAGCCATCTTAGGGCTGGGCATACAAATCCAATGTAGGATCACTTGTTAATGTGGTTTCAAATGGACAGGATCCTCTGTAAATTCTTTAAAAACATTTCATTTGATTTGTGGTGCTACCTGCTTTAAAATATAGTCATCATACTTGTGACTTTCAGACATGAATATGAATTTTTAATTTGAACTGTATTTTTAAACACACTAAGTATTCACTGAGTTCCCTTAGGAGATGATGTGGCAAACTGATATGCGTCCTCATTCATTCTTCTCATAGATGGTTATTTGCTTTTTAACTTGTGGCAAAATTATATACGAAGGGTCACCAACTTACAATGGTTCCACTTAAATTTTTCAACTTTCTGATGGGTTTATTGGAGTATTAAGTGTATTTTCGATTTAATGATATTTTTCAGCTTACCTTGTGCTTATCAAGTATCAAGACATAGCCCCACCTAAGTCAAGGAGCATCTGTATATGGGTTTTTATTCCTGTTTAGAATTGACATTTTCAAGTGACCTATTTCAGTAATTAGCCCTGGGCCTAATTTGCATAACGAGATCTCCTAATCTTCAAGTGATGCAAAGATGGAGATATTATAGCCATGTGGTCTGAAGAGACCTTTTCTTTATTATGTTCAGATCTTTGATTGCCTTAAAAACAGAGTAGCTAATTTATATAACCTATAGTTATTTTTATTATTGTCTTTAAAGTTTTTTTTAATGTTCATGAAATAACTGTTTTGAAATTGCCCATTTTCAAGGGAAGCTGTGTCTTAGACTTACTAAATGCTCCAGTTGTTACTGGGAAAGCCTTCTTGTGTTTGTAGCCTTTATCCATAGTTTTCTTTGCAGCACTTTCTGTGCCTGGTTTAGTTTCTTTTCAGAGGTGACACCTAAAGCTGAATGAGTCAGCAGGTTTGGTGTGTTGGCCCTTTGCAACAGCTGTCCTCACGAAGGTTCTGTGGGGCTGGTGGTTCTACCTTCGCATAAAACCTTGCAAAATAACCCACAAGAGGTTTTCGTCACACTACCAAAATCATGTGAGTCAGAGATGGATGAAAAATGAATGCCATTGTGTTCATACTTTTCAAGTGAACAGTAGCTACGGCAGAGCTGTTAGACAAAGAAAACGGTATTAAAGAAGCACCTCCCAATTTAGCTTCATGTGGCTTTTGCATTATTTTGCTGCAAATCCATAGCTACGACACATCTTGTGGCATAGTCCATAAGTCATCTTTTCTAAGGACTGTTTGATTGAAGGTTGTTCTGTGAGATCCACCCTGTGGCATTCATGGCATCCTCTTGGAGGCCTCCCTCACTCTCCATGCCTTGGCAAAGTCTTCCTTAAGAAACACTGAACGAGTCTGGAGAAGCTGCCATTTCTTTTTTTTTTTTTTTTTTTTTTGAGACGGAGTCTCACTCTGTCGCCCAGGCTGGAGTGCAGTGGCCAGATCTCAGCTCACTGCAAGCTCCGCCTCCCGGGTTTACACCATTCTCCTGCCTCAGCCTCCGAGTAGTAGCTGGGATTACAGGCGCCCGCCACCTCGCCCGGCTAGTTTTTTGTATTTTTTAGTAGATACGGGGTTTCACCGTGTTTGCCAGGATGGTCTCGATCTCCTGACCTTGTGATCCACCCGTCTCGGCCTCCCAAAGTGCTGGGATTACAGGCTTGAGCCACCGCGCCCGGCCGAAGCTGCCATTTCTTAGGGCCCTCATTGGTTCAGTTGTCTATAGCTTTTTTTTTTTTTTTAATAAAGAGCATGTAAAATTGGAAGGCTCCACAAACAGCTTTGCTTTTTTTTTAGACATGTACTCCACTTCTAAGCAAAATCACAAAGTAAAATGCTTGCACAAATATAATGAAACAATATTCTTAAAGAATCAAAACAGAGGAACTTTAGAGTCTTGCTTATGTTGTTGAGCATATATTTGTTTTCTTCTCTGCTTTTGATTTACTTATTTCTGGGGTGTAGGTTTGGCAAGTAGCACTGAAATGTACTGAATGCACTGTTCTTTAGCAAGATAGTTACGGGAGCTTTCAAATGTCCTCTTAACATATAGATTTCTTTTAGAATACAGAATGATGTGTGGGCTGTGTAAAGCGATTATGTGCTTTATTTGATGAATTATTTATGTACTATAAATGTAGCAAAAGCCACATTTCCATCATTAAATGTAATCCCATTTGGTGATACAACAACATCAGCCTGTCATTTGGGTCCTCTGACTGAGGGGTGAGGATTTATGTTTGATACCTTGCGCATAATGGCTGAGTTCAAGCATTTATAAACATTTTTATTTTTAACCTATAGCTGTCATCTTTGTAATAGGATATTCATCAGAATGTTGCCAGAGACTGTGCATTTGGGTTCTTGAGGGATACAGCACCACCACCACCCTCCCCCTGTCCAAGAGAAACAGATCAACATCTTAGGTTGAGAGTCTGGGATCTGGAAACCCCGAGTTCCTGAGTGCCCTTTGACAAGTAACTTAACCCCCCTCTGCCTCAGTCTCTTCATCTGTAAAGTAGGAATAATGACAGCACCTGCTTCACAGGGTTGATGGGACTCCAGATGGACTGGGATATATAACATGCTTATTACTTCCACCCTTGACACCAAATGCATATAACTAAGAGTTAACTTTGGAGCAGAGGAGGAAGTATGAGGCTGCAGGCTAGAGGCAGAACTGTGCTCGGTTGCAGGCTGGAGAGGATGGGCCCCAAAAGCTTGGCTGATTTGACGTCCATCCATAAAATGGAACTCCAGAGAGTTTGCACGTTTCAGTCATGCTGCATAACTTAATTATAAGATCTTCTCTCTGTCTTCTTTGAGTGTTATAAAAGCTCTTTTGTCCTTGAGCTTCCTTTACCAAGAAACATGCATTTATGTATCTTTTTGTTCATGGAATTGCCCAAGCTTGTTAGCAGATCCTTTGTAAGACCCAAAAGAGACAGACAGAGGAGGAGTCTTCAGATACATATAATCATTTTTCCCAATTTCCATGTCACCAGCCTTGCCAGGACTTTTTCTCAGTTCCCTGTTATACAAAGAAAGGAGTGTATCTTTATCGATAATTTTAGCAGCATCCTAATGTGGTATAAATCGTCTTCCAGAGAAGAAAATGTGTCAGGGTTGCGTTATCACTGAGGCTAGCCGGGAAAGTCGATCAGTCCAGTAGTCTGATAATGAGAAGCGTTGTTTCTGTTATTTCTTAACATCATGTGAACTCCTTTTCTGGCTGTGTTAAAGGTTTTCTCAGTGTGTTTCAGTGAGGCTCCTTATTGAATTTAATATGAATAAAGATAAATTCTTTACACTTAGGGATTAAAGTCTCAGCTTCTGCTTAACTTGAGATTGCACTGAGAAACCTCTGGCTCTCAGGTAGGATGGAGTCACGACCATGGGAATGTCTGTCCCATATGGCTCAGTGTGTAAGAAGAAGCTGTTGTGGATGGAGACTCTGTTCACATTACATGACATCACCTAAGCCATCATGACAGCAAGAATTATTTAGGAATGGCTCAGAATAAAACTGCCTTCGTTATTTCATAAAATATATCTTGGTATCTTTGGCACCTGTGTTTATGGCTTTTTCAAAATTCACTGGGATTTATAAATAATTGGACAATACTGGAGACCTAGTACAAGTATGAAAGAGGACAGGCTTCTTTTTTAGTAACCTTTAAACATTCATCCAGAAGATAAAACTTTAAAGCAAAATAAAACACGAAAATAGCCAAGACGCACAGACAAACAAATATAGAGTTCTTAAGAGTCACATTTGTTCCTGAAGTTTCAAAAATCTCAGGCTGGATGTTTGATCACTTAGGGAAGTGTTGTGGCCTTCACATACTCTTGTCTCACTTTGAAGTCTAGAGACACAGGTCTTAGAGCAATTTTTATCACTGTGAGAAAGCTGAAACTTAGAGAGTGTGAGTAGCTGAGTACAATTCCGTTGGCCATCAAATGTCAGAAACAAAACTCAATCCAGGGTCGCTGGACCCTTAGGCCAGCATTGTTAGTTTACAGCAGTGCCTCCTGGGTCCAAACATCTAAGTGCACATGTAGCAATAGTAAAGATAGTATGCAAGCATACATAACACATATGCAGAGACAGCGGACTATATGTACACACATGTTGCATGCACAGCAACAGCAGAGAAGCTCATGAACTATAAAGGATGGACTCTCTGCTTGTGTCAGACATTTTGGTACTGACGCTTTGTCATATATTGTGTAACATATAACCAGCTTGCAATCATCTGCCCCCAAAATTCAACTAAAAATCCTATAGGGTACTAGGAAAGGAAGGCCATGGGGAAAAAAAAGGTGGTTATGATGGCAATTTGTTAGCTCTTATGAATTTTCTTTTTTTTTTAGACATACTCTTAATTCCATTTTTTCAGTAAGTCTATACTGTTTTGTGTTTTTGTGTTAGCAAGTACTTTGAGCCCCTCAGTAGAAAATTGCTACATAATATAGTTATTAAAAATAAAAATCTCTCAAATGTACAAGTAGAGGTGGTATGAGACTTCAAATTGCCTTAGCCAATTACAAGTGCAACAGTTTCGCTGACTGGCTGGCTGGCTGGCTGGGTAGACGGACCGATGGATTGGCAGACCCTCAAGCTGGAGGGTAATTGATCTCATTACAGAGGAGCCAGGCTGGGTGACAGTTCTTCTTTGCAAGGGGCTTTTTGCATTGGTGAAGTAGCCCATTTTGTTGTTCCTGATGTTAAACAGGAGATGAAGCAAACATGGGAAATTGCTCTGGATTCTTAGAGTATAGAACATGTCCGCTGGATGGAATAAGGTTCATGTGTAGGGCAAATTTAGACAGGGGCACCTGATTGGGATTACTGCTGGTCTCTAAATGGTCCAAGCAAACAACATGTCCATCTAAGCTGTGATGCCATGAGAGTGGTGCGTTTTCTCCTCTGCAGTGTTATATTCTAAACTGTCAGCAGACATTAATTCGGTCGCTGGTGAAGTCCCGCCGCCTAGAGATGAACTCTGCCTCCGATGGTGGTTTTCCACTTCAGTGCCACTCGTCTTGCAATTACTGGGTCATTAATATCATTGCATGCAATTAGTGACAGTAGAATGAGCTAGAGGGTTGTGGGATGTGCACCCTCCCCACCATGAGCTTTTTACTCTGACCCTTTCCTAGCTCGACCTTTTCGTATTTTGGCAAGGAAATTTTAACGGTCGAGACTGTCAAAATCCTGAGAGTAGGCACTGGATTATGTGCTGGAAATAATTCACTCAAACACATGCTTCTTCGTGGTTGCAAATATTTTCATTAGATATTATCACTATCCCTTCTCTGGGAAGTTTCATTTTAAAAAATCTGATGCTTGGCCGGGCGCGGTGGCTCAAGCCTGTAATCCCAGCACTTTGGGAGGCCGAGACGGGCGGATCACGAGGTCAGAAGATCGAGACCATCCTGGCTAACACGGTGAAACCCCATCTCTACTAAAAAGAATACAAAAAACTAGCCAGGCGTGGTGGCGGGCGCCTGTAGTCCCAGCTACTCGGGAGGCTGAGGCAGGAGAATGGCGTAAACCTGGGAGGCGGAGCTTGCAGTGAGCTGAGATCCGGCCACTGCACTCCAGCCTGGGCGACAGAGCGAGACTCCGTCTCAAAAAAAAAAAAAAAAAAAAAAATCTGATGCTTAAGTATAGCTAATATAGACAATAGGGAATTATGTTTTTATCTTTAGAACTCTTGCATTATTCTTTTCTTTAAAAATGTGAGCTTAGTCATTACTATTGAAGTGGTCATCTGGCCACCTATTTTTAAAACACAATTCCTCTGTCTTAGTAGATTTTGGCCCATATTAAGCATATTAAAGCTGACTTTTTTTTTTTTTTCAAGACATGGAGTTTTACTGGGGGCTTATACACAGGAGAGAGAGAGAGAGTCCAGTGGCAATGGGCTGGACAGGATATCCGCATGGCCCTGTGGCAGTGAGCTGGGCAGGAAAACTGCAACTGCTTGCAAACAGCATGTAGTTATCTATAGCATTTCCACTTAAAACCATCCCACTAATGACTTCCACCTGGCAACCTTCATTTAATCCAGAACTTAGGACCTCGAGTCCCTGTACAGCCCATGTTCCACAGGATGGGCCGAGGGCTCAGATGTGCCTCCTAGACAAGGAATGACTCTCCACATTGGCCATCCCCGGATTCCCTAGCTCAAGACACATGTTCAGGTGTGTCTAAGGCTGGCTCTTCTATGTGAAGTTATTTATTCTTTACCATTGACTCTCATGTTCCCACTATGTTAAGTTTTTCTGAATTACTGTGGCAATAAGAAACAGTCCCTTAAATTATACTAGAAGAAAAGCCTTTTTTTTTTTTTCGTTTTTTATTTTGAAATTTTTTTCTTAACTGAGAGATTCCACCTGCGTAAATCGTCATAACTTTTAACAATAAGATCTTAGACTTAGAAAGTGATGTTTTTCCTCAACAGAATTTATTAAAAACCAAGACACCAAGGTGTTCCAAGCAATATTTTGAGGGGAAACAGCTCCATAAATAATCTTATGTGGTTAGACATGTCTCTAGCAAAACAAAAAAAGTCAAGGGTTGGGGGAAGGGACGTTTATTGCCAGTACTGTCTGGTCTTTCTCAGAAAAGTGTCAGTGTACATCACTGAGCCTGGAGGGTATGTTTTCTTGATCTATACCCCCTATGTGTACACGTGCTTGCACGCACACACGTGGACATGCACACATGTGCACCTGCCATCACTGCTTTCTGCTCTTCCACCTTTTCACTCTGAGTGTCTGTAGCCAGTAGCTTTCCAGGTCTGTATTGTCAAAGATACCTATGGCCCTGAATGTCTTCACTGAGTGTTACTTGACATTCGTACGGTTTTTAATGGTTAAAAGGCTTTATGCGAAAGCTGTGATATAATTTCTCCTGTTCTAGATATGGTGTTTATTGCTTTATTTTGTGACTGTTCTCTCAGTAGATTGACCTCCTCCCTCAGTGTCCAGGCCTCACATAGCATGATGGCACCTGCAAACTCAGTTCTGTATGCTGGTATCCTTTCTCTTCCCAAGTAGAAGTAATTAAGTAATATATGTCATCAAAACCTTTTAAGTGCACATGTAAACAAAAACAACTTACCAAACTGCTTCAAAGTTGTTCCATTTTTAACACTCTTATTTCTGAGCTCTGGGTAGAATATCCTATTATTGTTCATCATGAATATTTGAAAGTAAGGAAATAAGACTGTACCATTTTCTTTAAGAGCATCCATTTGTACTTGATAGCATCTTCAGTTATATTTCAATGCTGGCAAACAGGAGGGGAGGTCTAAATTGTGACTCAATTTTAGAATCTACTTTTTCCAAATTATTCTGTTTAGTGCAGAAAACTAATTAATTGTGTTGCATAGAAAAGTCGCTGAAGCTAAGCCAGTTATTACTTCTTAATGCATGATTTACTGCTTTAAATTTTCAAAACACAACCATAGCAATATGGTATTAATTCAAGTGATTCTTCCTATCATATTGAACAATGTTTTCACGGGTGAAAACCTCACACATCCTACATCACTGATAGTTTATACAGTGTTTTAGCTGTGGCTCCCTGCATACAAAAGAAAGAGTTAATCAAATGTCAGTGAGAACGGTCTCATCAAGTAGAGAGCTTGTTTTGTTTAAATTAACTTTGCTAAATATAATTTTCTTTTTGAAAATAAATTCTTCTGTGTTTTTCTTTCTTCAAGTGAGGCCATTTAGGGAAGTATACCACATAAAACTTTTGCTCTAAGATAAGGCAAATTTGGTATTACAGGATGAAGGGCTATGTGATTTGAAGTAATGCTGAATTTGTTAAATATATTAAGCTAAACAAAAATAATGAGGCCCTTGGAAAGACATGATTATATTTCTAATTTTTCTCATTTTAAAGCCACAGTGAAAAACACATAAAAGGAAGAAGTTAGAAAAAAATGAATAAAATTGTCTTTTTCCTTTTGGCAAATTAAATAGATGTTTCTGTTTCAGAAGATTTTATTAATTAACTTTAAAGAAACAGTCATTTATTTTTGGCATTCAGTGAACATTATCATTTCCATGTTTAGAACTTTTCTTCTAAGTTAGCATCTTAAAAGATAACTGTGAAACTCAAGGCATTCAACTACATTAATTTGAGTTTCAGAAATTGAATTCTGGTTTCTAGAGTACATAGTTTGAATTGATGTCAGGGTGTTAAATAGATAAATCTTAGCTTCCTGGGTTGGGTTGTATATTCACATTAATTTTTTTTTTTTATCAGCCTTCTTATTTTTCAACTTACCTTTTTTTTTTTTTTTTTTGGGACACTCAGATTTGATAGCCCTGTGGTAGAAGAAAACAGTAATGTAGTTTGGTATGTTGTTGTGTTTATGTTTATTTTAAAGTCACGGCTTTGCTTTCCATGTTGTTACTGGATTATGCTTGTTTTAGTTCCTCAGTTTGCCAAGATAACAGTCTTCCGATCTTCAGAAGTCTATGTCGGGCTTACAGAAACTGATGTGTAGGAAGACTAGCCTAAGAAATCCAAATTAGCAAGGCTAGCATGTGAGAACATGCTGGAAAAGAATAGCTCCCATAGATACTGACAGAGAATGTTCATAAAATGCTGCTTGTTTCGTGGTCACATGAGAGTGAGTTGTGTCCAGTACAGCTGTATGTAAGGGCAACATTTTTATTCTTACGACTGTGGTTTTCATGACCCTGGATGCTTATTATGTCTCTCTGGTGGACTTCTTCAGTGGAGTTGATACAAGTACTTGCTTTCAAGTGTCCATCAGCCCTCTACTCCATCCCGGCCCTATACAAATACGCTACATTTTAAAATAATTTGAAATACCCTCCGTAGGATTTATATTTCTTCGTGCTTCATTCTTTCCATAAGAACTGTGATACCATTATTCTGTAGGATTTTTTTGTGCTTCCCCTGTTTCGAATCTCTGTGCCAGTGAGACCCATGTATCGGCACAAATCCAGAAGTTTGACTGCCCATCTGATTAGCACACGCTTAGCAATGTGGTGGACTAAACACAGCCAAGATGTGGGGCTGGAGCTTAGCCTCCTGGGAGCGGAGCAGTGAACATCAGATGAAGACATGTGAAAATGGAGTACTACTTCCTCTTCGCGGGGATGGGCTGAACAGCACAGCCAGAAATATTCTTGCCCTTCGAGTCTGCTTTATAGTTACTCACTGGTTCTCTTTTTTTTCCTACTCAGATAACCAGTATACTCTTCCCAGTGACTAAGAACTGTAGGTGCAAATAGATGGCAAACCGCAGATGGCGGCTGTGTGGTTTCAGATGTGCTCCTGAACTTAGATGATGTGAACTCAGGGAACTTTTAGACAATGTGAACTCAGGGAACTTTTAGACGATGTGAACTCAGGGAACTTTTTTTGCTGAGCAGTAATCTCTGCCCACTGGAAATTAGGCCCTGGGGGGAACAATGTAGTGACTTCTGTATACTTACTACATGCAATTAGACTGCTGAAGCAAAAGCTTTTAAAAGCAGGCTGTAAAATGCCCATGTATCTTTATTAAGCCTATTTTCCAACTGGATAGAGAAACTTTTCTAGTAATTTTTAAATGTATAAAGTCTACTGAGCCAAGGGGGAAAAAATATCTGGGCACGAAAAGCTTAGTTGTAACAGTGTTACTTTTTCTGTCTCTGAATGATTAAATGTGATTTCATCTATTTAGCAATACTATGATTGTGGCTGCATTAGCTCATGCTGATAGAAAGATACAAAGAAAAACTTAAGTATAATGAACTAACAATTTATTTTCACTCTTTCTCTAAGTTAAAAATTCCTAGTACATTCAAATGAACAATGAAAATAATTGCAAAATTGTCTCCTGAAATGGAAATAGATTTTTTTTTTTATTTCCAAGCATTAGCATTTTCTTGTTGTTTTTCAAAATCAGCCACTAAGCCTTTCAAAGCTTCTTGGTGACTATTGCAGGAGAAATCAGAATATTAATCTTGTGGTTTTATTTCAGAGTTCGCTGCCAGGAAGGAGGTACAATTGGGTTAGGAGACTTTTTTTTAAGCTGTGTCACTGTTCAAGGAGAGGGGTTTGGAAGCTTGGCATAAGAATTACATTCCGTGATGAGGATGTAGCAGGGGAGAAGAAAGGTGATTTTCACTATGGGACTTATACTTACATCAAGTATAAAATAGACCGAAGTCGTTTTGAATTATGTTATACTTGTAAAGTTTACCTCCTGGAGTTTCAGTTAGTACCAGCGTAGTAACTGGGTTAAAACAGGGTTATTCATGACAACTTAGATCATTTCTAACTCATGGCAAAAATCTTCCCTGGTGGAACGTGTCACAGTATTTTCAATGCCCCTTTATAAGCAACCAAGCATTTGGGATGTTAATTTAATGTTAGTAGTGAATTTTTCAATATCTTTCAGTAACCTTTGCAAGTCACAAGTTGACTTAAAAGGAAAAGAAGTAAAATCCTGAATATAGCTGAAAAACTGTCCTGGCTCAGACTGTTCAGCCCACTTCTGCTCACCACCCTGTAAGCACCCTCCCCCAAACAAGCAGTAGCCTGGGGCTTCAGAAGAACCTACAAAAGCAGCATCTGTAGATTTTTCCTCATCCAACTCTAAGACTTGAAAGTTTCCCTCTTCCCCCCACACTTTTTTTTTTAACCAAGAAATAAAAAAGTTTTCACTCTTAAAGGTGCAAAGCAGTTTCATTCTTATGCAACATAGCCTTCCTCCTACTGTCTTATAGTCTGTGGATGTTAAATTATAGATTCCAATTGAATTTTAATACTCTAGAGATTTTACATTTGTGGTTGTCAAGACAGAATTTTGGGTAAACCTAGGGAGCTCCACACAAAAGCATTGATATTCAGAAAAGGCACTGACCTAGAAATTAAAAGAAAAAAAGTCAAATAATGTTCACCTCTTGTGCTTCCAGTTGGACGAAGTAGAAGTCATCAGTAGTTTCTCCCCCTGCAGATGCAGTTCTCAATTCTATTTACAATTAACTCTGCTCTACTGTGCATGTCTTTCTCTTCATGATATTCATTTAATTGTTTTTCTTTTGGATCTGAATCTTTGACTGTCTTTTCCCCTTAAGATTAAAATAAATAAATGTATATTCCTCCCCTTTCTTTCTGTGCACTGCCCTTCAGATCTCATTATGTTATTTTTCAGCATAGTGTTGAAACTTTCAGCAACAAAAAGTAAGTCATTTCACTTTGAGTTTGAGTGCACTTTTGCATGTAGGTTCATTTATGTGCATGTACATTTAAAAACATTGGGATTCCACTTGAATTAAGTAAACCAAACATTTTAAACTATCAGCCAAATACAGACATCAGCTTTTCACTTTTCTCTATACGCAGACACATCCTAATTTGTTAGAAAAATCAAACAGGAAAATTCTCAACAATTAATTGAAGATTATGGCACTGCTCTGAAATGGTCCAGAAATAGGGTCTGCTCATAGAAACTCACAGTTTGAAGCCTTTGGGAGGAAAGGATACTTTGAAATTTAGGCACATATTTGGAGGAGGGAAAAGGGAAAGAGCAGAATGAAGAACTGAAAAAAAATCAGACACCGGGGCCTGTCATGGGGTGGGGGACGGGGGAGGGATAGCATTAGGAGATACACCTAATGTAAATGATGAGTTAGCAGGTGCAGCACACCAGCATGGCACATGTATACATATGTAATAAACCTGCACATTGTGCACATGTACCCTAGAACTTAAAGTACAATAAAAAAAAATTTTAATAGTCACATTAAATAATTAAAAAGAAAAAAAAGAACTAAAAAAAAGACTTTTTTTAGATTCACAGAAGTGTACAAAATTTTTAGGTATTTTTTTTAAGCTGTCTGCTGAGCAGTTTCTTAATAGTCTACAATGTTTGTATCTACAAACAGATACTGTCTGCTTCTTACTACCCTTCCAAGACCATTATTATTATGGCAATTATTGCTCAGTTTCCCAGCAAAAATTTATCCACAGTTACAGAAGAATGAGATGCGACTGTAAGACTGTAAAGTTTAAGCAAGCAGTCAGAGAAGCACAGTGACATGTATGCACAGAAGGGGCAGCCTTTGTTTTGAGGAAAACAGTGAAAGTAAAAGTTAATTCAAGACCAGAAGACAAGTAAATAAGTGCCTTAGTTTTGTAGTTAATATAATTTCCATGGAATGCCTATTTCTACTATAAATGCATACAGAACTTGTTTGCTGACCCACTATTTGGAAAACAAACAATCCCATTAGAAGAATGTCTTTGGGATTTATTTTTACCAGAAAAACAATCCTTTTTTCAGTCCCTTGCAAAGTACAATGTTACAAGACAAGACTTCGATAATCAGGTAGAAAATGGATTTAAATTGCAGAAATGTATATGAAACACTTTTGCTCCTTGCCCCTTGAACTTCAGAGGAATGAAAACGTCTAGCACTCTCCACCTTCTTTTCTCTCCTGGAACTTGAACTGTAATTCAAAGCCTGTGTCTCATTAAAGTACCTGGCAGCCTATCTCTGTACAGCTTGAGTTACAAAGCTATTCAGAGACCTCGCTGGTCTAAAGAGACAGAACAAGGATGTGTTTAAATAGAGCATAGGCTGTTGAAAAAGAAAATGCTGAAAATGGTAAAATGATTCTGTCCTTCCTTCCACTCCTTACTGCCGAGGTGGAGTTGGTGAACACCAGCAAGTGGCTGATAAAAGTCCCCACTTTCTCTCAGGGCTGCACCGGACCCAGAATGAGTGGTGGGCATGTGTGTGAACCCTCTATTCAGCCAGAGTTTTCCTGCAACACGTAGTTTGGTTGAAGAGGTTGACTGAGGTTGACATTGGCAGTAATAACACGTGTGTTCTTCTGATTTACAAAATGATGGAGGAAAAGGGAGATTTTGAAGACCTGAATTCTGGTATACTTCTTAAGCATGTATAAGGCTGACGAAAGAAGACAAGGGTTGTGGGAGGCTCCTGGTCTAGTGTTTACAGAACTTGGATGCTTGACAAACAGAGCGTCAAGCTAATTGTTCTTGAAGCAGGAAATCTGCAGTGGAGGAAGCAGGTGTGGGGGGATGATTACCACGTTTGGAAATGGCTGCATTAACTATTTTGCTCTTCTGAGTTTGGCCCCAAAAGAGTCCATAGACTTTTTGAAAGATGCCATCCCTTTTATTTATAGACTAACATTAAATCAGTCATTTGTGAAGGAAGGAGAAAGTGCCTAAATAAATTTGGAGTCAGATAGCATACATGCGGCAGTGTTTCCGATATCCATTTCTCTTTATTTCTTTTTCTTTTTCTTTTTGGCTTTCAGCATCCCCATACTTTCAGAAAACTTGTGACTAAGAGTGAATTCTTATTTTTCAAATTGTTTTCAGACATTTCATGTTCATGTAAACTTGGCTTATTGATTTCCTGATTTTTCTTTATTTTTTTGTTTTGTCCATTTTATTTTTAATCAGCTACATCAAATGGGTCTTTGGAGGGCCTGGATAACCAGGAGGGAGGGGTGTGCCAGACAAGAGCCATGAAGATCCTCATGAAAGTTGGACAAGGTAAAGACCATCTGCTGCTTCATGACGCCACTGTGACCTGGTGTAGCCCCCAGCTAGTGTGGTGATAGTGTTGCTGATGCCCACCTTCATTCGCTCTTCTCTTTAGTTTTCAAAGCAAACCCTTCTGCACTTTGAGCCACTGGCAGATTTCCTCAAGTCAATGTACTAAGCTTTTATTGGAGATCTCTCTAAGAGTTGAGGTCAGCAAGGTAGAATGTCTATTGCCACAGATAGATAGATAGATAGATAGATAGATAGATAGATAGATAGATGATAGATAATTTCTTTTTAAAAAGCAAAACACTTTGGTTCAAAATCAAAATATCCAGAATGAAAACTAAAAGCTTGTGCAGTTTTGCTCATTTCTGAATCTTGACTACAGAAGAGTTTTGTTCATTGTGACTTTTCCAGTGTAGATAACCTATTGCACAGAAAGAAATAATTCTTCTAATTAAAAATTGGTATAGTAGTCAATCAACTTGCTCAGTTAAATTGAAATGTCATCTGCAATGCTTTGCCTGCCAAATGCAAGAATCCCTATAGTTTCCACAGATGGCCTCACGATCTAAACCTCTGAAATAACTAGTATAACCATTTTGTTTTAAAAGAAAAATTATATTCTTGTATTTCACAGTACTTTGCATAAACACTCTTATGTTCATTGCTATTCATGCCTGTTGAAATATATATGCAGCTCCTAAAGCTAGATATTGTCAGATGTCTGTGCTGTAATTAATCATTTGTTTTTCATGTAGCTGCAAGTTCTGCTGGATCAACCAGGAATAAAGATCCAACAAGACGTCCAGAACTAGAAGCTGGTACAAACGGAAGAAGTTCAACAACAAGTCCCTTTGTAAAACCAAATCCAGGTATAACAGCATGATCTGTGTGTATGGAGGTCTGTGGGGCCCACATTCTCAGTAGTATCTTAAAAGGTGGAGCAGAGTCTAAGGACTTCTAACCAGTTAGGATTAGCTGGTAGTTACAGTGATCAGGAATCTTTACTGTCAGTGAGTCATTATTAATTACACTCAATAAGAACAAAATAACTCATTCCAATGAAAGTCATACATTCAAAAAAGTAGAATTCATGAGCTGTAAGTGCCAGTTATTAGAACTACTCTGTCAGGCCAAAGGTTTCATTGGCTGACATTTTATCAAGCTGGTTGTCAACGCCAGCTTAAAGCTGATGTTAATGTATATGTAATTAATGTGCTAATCCCTCCTCTAATTATATCTAATCCACAGAGGGCCTAATTGATCCTCTTCTAAATTTTAAATGCTAACATTTTTAAATATTGCATAATAGTATTTTTTCAGGTGGTTATCATTATTTTGTTTCACATTTGCCATGTAAAAGAAAATATTAAACAGGTCCCTAACAGAAGCGTAGAATACCAGATAAAATTGTCCGTCATTGACCTTCATTTTCTTAACAGTCTTGGAACAAATAGCTCTGTATTTGTTGCCATGCTAATGAATGTTTGCTAGAGCAGCTGTTGAGCAGACATCAGCAGTTTTGTATTAGGGATCTGTGTGCTTGGTTGGTAGTTGTGCCACTTTATCATCTGCAGCAATATGCCATCTCTTTCCAAGAGTCAAGGAGGGAAGCTGTTATTTCTAACTTTCAATGACAAGATGTGTCAAATTCTTGTGACAAACTGATAAATGGATAATATAATGATGCCAGGCAATTTTTTAGTGCTTACCATTTGGGCTGGCAGTCTGTTCAGTGTGAGAGTTTCTGCTGCCTTCCAAATATATTTTAAGTGTAAATCAAATAATACAGACGAGTTACCAGCCGAACATTTTCCCAGGCCCCCTCACTCCTTCCGCGTTCCCGAGCTGTTCTGCCAGGAGGCCGGGCTCTTCTTTAGAAGGCAGGACCTTTGAAGGTTCTCATGAAACACCCTTTCTCAAAGGAGGCGGAAGAGCAATACCACATGAGCGCTCACCGCTGACCTGGAGAATTGGCCACTTCCCTTTTTCTTCGCTGCCGCTGCCCCAGGCTGGCTAACACGGGTTAGAGGATGAAGCAAGATCAAGGGCTGGCTGGCACCGACAGTCTGTGCTCTTGCTGGATAATGATACAAAGGAAACCCTGTGGCTTGGGAGGGTAGGAAAGTCCCCCCTAGAGCTCCTAGATGGGGTATTGGCGAGGCAAAGTCCAGCTTCTGGTTAGTAATAAGCCTGGCTTATTTGTCACATTTTTAAGGGTCATAAAAGCAGTCCATCAGCACCGGGACAGCAGTAACCATCTCTGACCTTTTCTCTCCCCGCGTCTGCAGGTTCCAGCACAGACGGCAACAGCGCCGGACATTCGGGGAACAACATCCTCGGTTCCGAAGTGGCCTTATTCGCAGGGATTGCTTCAGGATGCATCATCTTCATCGTCATCATCATCACGCTGGTGGTCCTCTTGCTGAAGTACCGGAGGAGACACAGGAAGCACTCGCCGCAGCACACGACCACGCTGTCGCTCAGCACGCTGGCCACGCCCAAGCGCAGCGGCAACAACAACGGCTCGGAGCCCAGTGACATTATCATCCCGCTAAGGACTGCGGACAGCGTCTTCTGCCCTCACTACGAGAAGGTCAGCGGGGACTACGGGCACCCGGTGTACATCGTCCAGGAGATGCCCCCGCAGAGCCCGGCGAACATATACTACAAGGTCTGAGAGGGGCCCTGGCGGTACCTGTGCTTTCCCAGAGGACACCTACTGTCCCGATGCCTCCCTTGAGGGTTTGAGAGCCCGCGTGCTGGAGAACTGACTGAAGCGCAGCACCGGGGGAGAGGGACACTCTTCGGAAGAGCCCGTCGCGCTGGACAGCTTACCTAGTCTTGTAGCACTCGGCCTTGGTGAACACACACGTTCCCTGGAGGCTGGAAGACTGTGCAGAAGACGCGCATTCGGACTGCTGTGCCGCGTCCCACGTCTCCTCCTCAAAGCCATGTGCTGCGGTCACTCAGGCCTCTGCGGAAGCCAAGAGAAGACGGTGGTTTGTGGACGAGAGGGCTGTGAGCATCCTGGCAGGTGCCCCAGGACGCCACGCCTGGAAGGGCCGGCTTCTGCCTGGGGTGCGTCTCCCCCGCAGTGCATACCGGACTTGTCACACGGACCTCGGGCTAGTTAAGGTTTGCAAAGATCTCTAGCGTTTAGTCCTCACTGTCTCTCACTCGTTCTGTTACCCAGGGCTCTGCAGCACCTCACCTGAGACCTCCACTCCACATCTGTATCACTAATGGAACACTCGTGTCTGGAGTCCCCTCCTCCAGCCGTTGGCAACAACAGCTTCAGTCCATGGGTAAATCCGTTCATAGAAATTGTGTTTGCTAACAAGGTGCCCTTTAGCCAGATGCTAGGCTGTCTGCGAGGAAGGCTAGGAGCTGGTAGAAGCGGGTGGGGCTGGGGAAAGGGCTGGCTGCAATTGCAGCTCACTGCTGCTGCCTCTGAAACGGAAAGTTGGAAAGGAAAAAAGAAAAAAGCAATTAGGTAGCACAGCACTTTGGTTTTGCTGAGATTTAAGAGGCAGGTAGGAGACACCACAGCACACACAGTGGATTCCAGTGTACGGGGAGGCGCTCGCTGTTATCAAATAGCGAAGTGCAGGAAGAAAAGCCCCTCTTCATTCTGGGGAACAAAGACGGGTATTGTTGGGAAAGGAACAGGCTTGGAGGGAAGGGAGAAAGTAGGCCGCTGATGATATATTCGGGCAGGACTGTTGTGGTACTGGCAATAAGATACACAGCTCCGAGCTGTAGGAGAGTCGGTCTGCTTTGGATGATTTTTTAAGCAGACTCAGCTGCTATACTTATCACATTTTATTAAACACAGGGAAAGCATTTAGGAGAATAGCAGAGAGCCAAATCTGACCTAAAAGTTGAAAAGCCAAAGGTCAAACAGGCTGTAATTCCATCATCATTGTTGTTATTAAAGAATTCTCATCTATAAAAGGTAGGTCAGATCCCCCTCCCCCCAGGTCCCCCTTCCCCTCCGGATTGAGCCTTACGACACTTTGGTTTATGGCGGTGCTGTCTGGGTGCCAGGGCTGCAGGGCCGGTACTGATGGAGGCTGCAGCGCCAGGTGCTCTGTGTCAAGGTGAAGCACATACGGCAAACCTCTTAGGGTCCTTAAGACGGAAATAAATGATGATGTCCAGGGGGAGAAGGAAGATAGGACGTATTTATAATAGGTCTATAGAACACAAGGGATATAAAATGAAAGATTTTTACTAATATATATTTTAAGGTTGCACACAGTACACACCGGAAGATGTGAAATTCATTTGTGGTAATTAAGTGGTCCCAATGCCCAGTGCTTAAAAAAACAAATTGGACAGTTACTTCTGGGAAAAACAACATCATTCCAAAAAGAACAATAATGAGAGCAAATACAAAAATAACCGAGTCCTCCGAAGGCATCTCACGGAACCGTAGACTAGGAAGTACAAGCCCCACACACCAGGAAGTCGATGTGACTGCATCATACATTTAACAATGACAAGATGTTCCGGCATTTATTTTCTGCGTTGGGTTTTCCCTTGCCTTGTGGGCTGAAGTGTTCTCTAGAATCCAGCAGGTCACATTGGGGGCTTCAGGTGACAATTTAGCTCTGGCTCCCTGCTCCTGTCCTCCCCCGCACCCCCTCCCTTCTGGGAAACAAGAAGAGTAAACAGGAAACCTACTTTTTATGTGCTATGCAAAATAGACATCTTTAACATAGTCCTGTTACTATGGTAACACTTTGCTTTCTGAATTGGAAGGGAAAAAAATGTAGCGACAGCATTTGAAGGTTCTCAGACCTCCAGTGAGTACCTGCAAAAATGAGTTGTCACGGAAATTATGATCCCCTATTTCCTGAACCTGGAAATGATGTTGGTCCAAAGTGTGTGTGTGTATGTGTGAGTGGGTGTGTGGTATACATGTGTACATATATGTATAATATATATCTACAATATATATTATATATATCTATATCATATTTCTGTGGAAGGTTGCCGTGGTAACCAGCCACAGTACATATGTAATTCTTTCCATCACCCCAACCTCTCCTTTCTGTGCATTCGTACAAGAGTTTCTTGTAAGCCATCAGAAGTTACTTTTAGGATAGGGGAGAGGGGCAAGAAGGGGAAAAATGGGAAATAGTCTGATTTAATGAAATCAAATGTATGTATCATCAGTTGGCTACGTTTTGGTTCTATACTAAACTGTGAAAAATCAGATGAATTGATAAAAGAGTTCCCTGCAACCAATTGAAAAGTGTTCTGTGCGTCTGTTTTGTGTCTGGTGCAGAATATGACAATCTACCAACTGTCCCTTTATTTGAAGTTGGTTTAGCTTTGGAAAGTTACTGTAAATGCCTTGCTTGTATGATCGTCCCTGGTCACCCGACTTTGGAATTTGCACCATCATGTTTAAGTGAAGATGCTGTAAATAGGTTCAGATTTTACTGTCTATGGATTTGGGGTGTTACAGTAGCCTTATTCACCTTTTTAATAAAAATACACATGAAAACAAGACAGAAATGGCTTTTCTTACCCAGATTGTGTACATAGAGCAATGTTGGTTTTTTATAAAGTCTAAGCAAGATGTTTTGTATAAAATCTGAATTTTGCAATGTATTTAGCTACAGCTTGTTTAACGGCAGTGTCATTCCCCTTTGCACTGTAATGAGGAAAAAATGGTATAAAAGGTTGCCAAATTGCTGCATATTTGTGCCGTAATTATGTACCATGAATATTTATTTAAAATTTCGTTGTCCCATTTGTAAGTAACACAGTATTATGCTTGAGTTATAAATATTTTTTTCTTTCTTTGTTTTATTTTAATAGCCTGTCATAGGTTTTAAATCTGCTTTAGTTTCACATTGCAGTTAGCCCCCGAAAATGAAATCCGTGAAGTCACATTCCACATCTGTTTCAAACTGAATTTGTTCTTAAAAAAATAAAATATTTTTTTCCTATGGAAAAAGTGCCTTCAAAGTACTTCTCTTCTTTTCTTTTCTTTTCATTTTTCTTTCTTTTTTGTTTGTTATTTTAATTTGCTTTCCTTTACTCTATTTCCCCCAAAATTACAGTAATCCGGAGACTTCTGTCCATGGAGACTGTGTGCCCACTTTTCAAATCGGGATGTGCACATAACACAAGTACTAATTTTGCTAAGAGCCGTGAGCTCATTATTCCCCATAAAACCATGAACTCACATTTCAAAAATAATATAAAATTGTATAAAATCCTAGTAATCCTCAACAGAAAATCTCTCTAGTGGCGCCTGAATTGCACAGTCAGAATAGTTACCTACAAAGTTAGCTGTCTCAGGGAAAAGAGGGAAGTGTACTCTTATCTTACACTTAATTCCAAATTGATCTAGTTTCCATAGAAGCAAAGCAGCTGTCTATCGCTTCATTTTTCTTAACAGAATAATCCTAGGGAGAAGGAAAAAGTCAAATGTTTTTGTAAAAACATGGATGAAAGCACATTTTGTGATACTGGTTGAAGGCAAGCCAGAGGCCAGCTGTGAGTTTAAAACACACTAAGTGGTCACCTTCCTGGGGAAGGTAACTATGTACGCTGAGTGGTGTGATTATTTTTCAGGCACCTTGTAGCCTTGGGTATTAAGACTGATCATTATACTTCCTGGGTAGCTTTTTAAACAGCCAAGAGTCCCACCCATAGCAGAGAACTTCACCACCCTTGAGATCTAAGTGCTAAGATCTTTACAGTATCTCAGGTTAATCCCCGCCATAGGAGTGAGACATTGTAGGTAGGGAGGACAGGGAAAGGCCCCTGGAGTCAGGAAGTAAGCCAGAAGAGCTCCCAGGTCTGACTGACTTGCCCCAGACCACAGCCCAGTCAGTGGAAGAAGCCGTATGTTTCAAAAGTCCCCAGGTGATGATGAAAGGCTGGTTTGGACACAGGGATCTACACAGCTTAGGATAGTACTTGTACTAGAGAAATGTTTGTTAAATAAATGCCTCCCTTCATCAACAGCAACAAAAATCCCCAGAGGCCCAGGGTTTTCGTTGATGCTAGAATCATAGTTTCATCTATTCCCGGATTTTATCCTGCTGCACCCATCTGCCTTCAGTTGCAGATCCAAGTTTATGGATGCAATTTTATGGCCAAGCTGAACCCTCGACCCTATGTACCAAGGTCATTTCTGATGAGTCTGGGCAAAAGAAAAGAACCAAAGTGAAGTAATGCATTTTCAACCTTTACTTTGTGGTCCCTATTACAATATAAATTACCATGTACTCAATGTCATGGTTTGGACCTTGTTTTTAGACCACGTTTTCTGAGTAAGCCAAGCTCAGCTAAGAAACAAGATTTGTCCACTTGTTCTTTTCACCTGGGAAGAAGGAACCACATGCAGAAGCTCCCTGCAGAAGGCGTATAACCAGATGCCCTTTGTTCTGTCTGAAAGGTAAGCCCAGCCTGCTGTGAGCACATTACTGCTCTGCACAGGCAGGTGTCCCTCAGCCAGCAGCCAGCTCTCTTGTTATCAACTCCCTTTTTGGCAAAGCAGATGGCCATTCAAACCCTGGGATAAAGGTTCGCAATGGAAATGAGAAAAAATAAAGTATTCCTTCCTGGGTAACTGCTGTCCAGCTTAGTGTCAGTCTCTGAACCCAACCCAGAGAAGAATTAGCAAAACGAAAAGAAAACTCCAGAGTAGTAAAACTCACTTTCCTCATGTAGGTTAAAAAAAAGGACCATTACTCTACTTTTTGATTGGGTAGCAAATAGGTCTCAGGTGGCTCAGGAGACACAGTAGCTACTGCAGTACCAAGGACACTAGCCTGGATTTGCTACTGCTTTGGTTTTTACTTTGGATGGATTGTTGAATTTTGTTTGTGTTATTTACACTATACACTTACTTGACGGCAAATTTTCAGTGTTGTCACGGAAAAGAGTATTTCCCCCTCCGATTCGTTATTCCAGGTAGAGAATCATTCATCAGTGATTTGAGGGGGGTACTAAAATGCTGCATTTATTTGTAATAAAATACAGCAAACCAGGTAGGTTAATCCATTTTTAGATGTGTCCCAAAAGCTAACGATACATGCAGCTTAAGATTTGTATACCTTGATAACTTGATTAGTGGAATCTCTTTAAAACAATTTTCATATGAAGTCAACCATACTTTTAAAAAACAACCAATCCCCTCAAGAAGCCTCCAGGCATACACCAGGTACACAGGCATACGGCACAAGGAAAATAATACTAATTATAGCGGCACAGTTTCTGGCCAATTGTGGATAGTTAACAAATGTGTTAAATGGATGAATGGGGCACCTGGCTTCTAGCTGTATTTCTGCTACTGACTCATGCTGTGACCTTCAGCAGATCCTTTTATGTTCTGTGCCTCAGCAGCCTCACCTGTAAAGTGAGAGGGATGGACTCTAAGACACCGAAGGTCGCTTTTGGCTTTCTGCAGGATTCTCAGCAAAAAGCCATCACCATTTTCATCTGTACAAAAGTATCTCCATGCCAGCTTCTCTGTGTGCTAGGGTGCTGCAGACACAGCTCTGAAGTCTGCGGAGGTGGTGCCCAGACGGCCCCACCTTGTCTTTTAGCTGCGCATGCCCATCTACCCACTGCCTCCGACAAGAACCCGCTGCCCGGGGCCCAGGGCTCTGCGGCTCTTCACCCATCCCTACAATCAAAATCCAAAAAGACTTCAGAACCAGCAGTGTATTCATACGGATTGAGCTGGTGTTGCCAGCCCTTCCCTCTAATTGTTAAGTGGAATCCTTGATCTCTATTTAAAAACATTTTCAGGTCACTGCAGGCAGGGTCCGAGCACATTTGCTACACCCTTCTACGTGAATGTCTGATAAAGACCCACCACGAGCCAGGCAACGTGTCGGGATTCACGGGGTCCCCTTCCACCAGTTAACTTAGCCCAACTTAACTTTGTCTTCCTCGTAGACTCGAGATTAATTTAACTTCCTGTTGAATATTTTTCATGCTGGTATCTGGAGCACATCCTTATCCCTCCTTTATTATTTACACCTCTAATTCCGTAGTCTGTGACAGAGAACTGTAGAATTGAAAAACATCTTTTAGTTGATAACAGAGCTATTATTTCTTAACTAAGTGCCATTCATGCTTAATAAAGAGATTACGGGTGTGTGTGTGTGTGTGGTATTTTAAAAGGCATGATGACTCTTATCTTAAAACATCCAAGAACAGTAGAGGAGATAAATTTCCTCAAAGCAAATTGCTTAAAATTAACTAGAATCTTACACTGAACACCGAGAATGCTCTTCAGGTATATCATTTTTGTGCAGTGCCTTCATTAACACAACATTAAAGGAAGAAAAAAAGTAGTAGAAATTCATTTCTAGCTCTAGGATTCATCAAGTGGGGGAAAAAAAAAATGCTCCAGGTAGAGCTCACAGCTTACTGTATCTCCCAGTGGATCTAGAAGTATTTG
The DNA here is from genome assembly GCF_008728515.1 of Papio anubis. Taxonomy (NCBI): domain Eukaryota; kingdom Metazoa; phylum Chordata; class Mammalia; order Primates; family Cercopithecidae; genus Papio; species Papio anubis. The sequence continues at coordinate 84,707,972 of NC_044990.1, read as the reverse complement.
ATCTCCTAGTTCTTCGTCAACTGAGTGACCTGCGTGATGTTCAAGATGACAAAAAAAAGATGTGAGAGAGGTTTCTATACACATAACTCCAACTTTTTTTGTTCTACATGAATAACTTAGTATACCTTAGATTCCCTTACATACTAAGAAAGCATAGAACGTGTGGAATCTGGGGCACCTCTGTCTGGAACTGCTGTTTCTTCATGTGACCCAAGGCAAACCACATAGCTGGTCCTTGACGTAGGCCAACCATCTGTAATGTGGACTCCCTTGGATACTCATTGAGACTTCCTAAGACTTAGCTCAATCACATGCATCTAATGTTGAAGTGTAGCTCATAAAACACAACAAATCCAAAAATCTCATCTCTGTTTCCAGCAGCGAACACCCAGGTTAGTAGGGAGTCCTGGGGGAGAGGCAGAGCCAGCACTGGTTTCAGTCATCCTCAGCTAGCATCATTTTATTAGACAGGCCTGAGACACCTAAGCAGATTCTTGCTTATTGATAAGTCTAGAAGCTTCATATAATGAACACACACACACACATATTAATTTATTTGTCCACTCGTATAACATCATTTATTTAGCACTTACTCTCTACCAGGCAGTGTGCTAAATATTAGAGATTATAACGTAAAGGACAGGATTCCTCCTATGAGGGAACTCACGGTCCAGTTAGCAATTTTAAAACCTCATGAATAGCAATTAGGCATCTTGGATGCAGGCGAGAAGGGAAGAAGGCTTACAGCCGCTCTAGGTCTGAATTCCTGAGGCATTGTTTTAGGAAGGTGTTTGTCTATTTGTAGCTGCCTTTTCATCCAGCTATATCTTCTGTTACTGGGAGTTCAATTTCTTTCCTTCTAAATCTTTCATTACATATATGCCGACTGGCTGGTTAGGATGCTAAATTTAGAATCGCTCTTCTGTTCTTCAAGACATCTTAGGAGTTTGCCTCAAGTGCCTGCCTCCAGCCTTAAAGGGCAAATCAAAAAGTTTCCAATTGGTTTCCAGCCCACATTACAACGTGTATGTGTGTTTGAAAGACTGTTTCTTGGCTATCATTGGTAGTTTTCTGGTAGCTCATTCTGAGGAAAGAATTGCAGAGAACTTTATGTCTGCTGACAGTAGTTAGTACTGGACCCAAAAACAGTATGAAAAAAAAAGGAAGTCTGAGTATCTGGGGTGTTTGCCAAAGCGACCTACAAGCTACGTGCAGCATAAGCATTTCAGACCAGCAGACACGGGGCTCCTCCTGCATAAACCCAGGGCCCTGCCTCTTAACTTCCCTCTTTGTAAAAGGGGAGAGAAAAGATAAGGGTCTCCTACCAACTCCCTTAAATATTTCAGATAAAAATAATGACTGCATTAATTACACTTCAACTTACACCGGTTTATTCCTCCACATGGTTGGCTGGGTGTCAGGAAAAGATGAAAAATATTTTCCAGGAGTGCCTGTGTCAGAAGTTCGTATTCTGTGTAGCAGTCACACGTGGACTTATAAAAAAAAAAAATGTCTCCTTAAGCATGGTGGAAAGCACTATTCCCCATTTCCAAAACTGTCAGGTACTTTGCTAAACAGTGGAAAATATACCTTGATAATTCGATCTCTGAACCTCCCACTGAGGCCACGCTTCAGGGACTGGGTTTTTTTTGTTTTTTTTTTTGTTTTTTTTTTTTTTGCTGCAAACAGTTGCTGAAAAAGTGGGAGGCATTAACGTTTGTGTGGAACACAACGAATGGGGCCCTTAAAGCCTTGTGTGCTGCGGATGTCAACTACAGGGGAGAGGTAGCTGTCCGTCGGAAAGGTGGCATACCAAGTCCTCACCTGCTAAAGATGGCCTGCTGGGACATCCTCTCTCCCTGAGTCACCGCCACCTCAGGGACCACGAGAACATGGATTAAAGCCACATGGCTTTTCATCCCGTGCACTGTTTTTGATTCTCAATTACGCTAACTTTAAGAACAGATTCCAGAAAAGTGTTTGAAATATGGCAATAGAATTTTTTAACCAGCACGGCCAGCCAAGCAGGTACTACGATTACGACAGTGGTTAGGCAGTTTAAAGAGTCTGGCAATGCTTTATAAGGTCACCCCAGCTTTTTATAGCAGCAAACAGAAATCCTTTTGGAAAACTTTTCTACTGCAGACCATCGGCACCCACCTGTTCTGTGATGTTTCTTGGTTTCGGATATCAATATCTGATATCTGACATGCAAATATGTCTACCTACGAACTCTGCAGAGCCCTAAAGTAGGGAGACGGGAGACCCGTGGCGCTTTCTGTTTGCAGGTGATGTGCTTTTTCTCCCTTTGGTTCTTTTTATTTTTCCTAGTATTTTACTTTGGAAATTTTCAGATACACAGAAAAGTTGAAAGAACAATGAACTCCCAGCTATCTTCTATATAGAGTCAATAATCAGCACTTGGTACCTACGTGTGCGCTCTGTGTGTGTGTTTCTGTGTACATCAGTATGTGTGTATATGTGTATACGGATGTGGACACATCCGTGTACACACATTCTTTGGCTGAAGAATTTTCAGATCTCACAATACTTTCTTCCCACATTTCAGCATCTCAGAAGATGAAACCCTCTTGTATAACCACAATGCCATTATCATTCCTGAGAAAATGTACAAGCATTTCATAATACAATCTACTATCTAATTTATTAAATTTATCTTTTTAGCTTTTTAAAAAAATGTTGATAAAAGGCCGGGTGCAGTGGCTCAAGCCTGTAATCCCAGCACTTTGGGAGGCCGAGGCGGGCGGATCACAAGGTCAGGAGATCGAGACCATCCTGGCTAACGTGGTGAAACTCCGTCCCTACTAAAAATACAAAAAATTAGCCGGGCATGGTGGCGGGCACCTGTAGTCCCAGCTACTCGGAAGGCTGAGGCAGGAGAATGGTGGGAACCCAGGAGGCGGAGCTTGTAGTGAGCCGAGATTGCGCCACTGCACTCCAGCCTGGGCGATAGAGAGAGACTCCGCCTCAAAAAAAAAAAAAAAAAAAAAAAAAAGTGGATAAAAATAACACTATGACTTTATCTGATTAAAAATTATGTTTCCTTTCCCATCCCCTCCTCCATCCCTCAAAGTAAGCACTGACATAATCAGTCTTGCCTGTCTGTTCAGAAAAATGATATATGCACACACTTGCATATAAGTACTGTTTCTAAAGGATCGGTATAGAGATTGCATCACAAATACTGGTTTATGCCATGTATTTTTGGTAAGTAATATGTCTTGGAGACCATTCCTCATCAGCACATTCAGATCTGCTTTAAAAAAAAAAAAAAGTCACATAATATGCCTGTGTATTTTGTCCATCATCTACAGGCAAAATATGGTTTTTAAGCTCTTCTGCATACTGCTTCATGAACATATTTTGGATTGTGGAGAGACAGGAGGGCTCATCAGATAATTGAGGTGCTCCACTATTTCTCCCAGCCTCACTTGCACATAGGTTGAGGGCAATAGGCTGTAGCTAGAATGATGTGGTGACATAAAAGAACAGGTGCTGGATCTTCATGTGTTCCTCCTTTCCTGCTATAGTGACTATAGATACCACAAGTTCTAGAAGGCACAGCTCAAAGATGAGAGAAGCTTGGTCAGCCTAGGTCCCTGAGTGACTTTGTGGAGTAGAGCCTCCTGCTGACCTGGGGTACTGTGCTGTTTGCATAATAAATAAAACGAACATGCTAAGCCGGAAGATTTGGGGAACCATTTGTTACCACAGCATAAGCCCAGCTAGTCTCACACACACCTGACACCTCAAGGTACTTTTCCAAATACATCCTTCACCTAAATTCCTTGTGGCGAGACTGCTGTATGAAAGGAAATACCCTTTTGAAATTTTGATAGATACTGCCAGATTGCCTTCCAATTTCCTTCCTCTTTCACTTCTGGTTTAAATACATAATTTGTGTTCCACTCCATTTCTTCTCTTCTCTGGTTTGTTTACATTTTTACTCTGTGATATGCTTTACAACCTAGAAGAGGCTAATAGGATGAAACAGATTAATACTAAAAGGAGCCTTTAATTTGTTTGTGTATTACTATATTTAAAGTACTATCTCTGTTTTAAGTAACAACTGTTGAAACATTACATATGCCAGCTGTGGAAATTAGAAATAAATCTAATACATACGTTTATGTCAAATAATCTGAAGACCCCCTTGTAAGAGCTTAGACTTCTTTTGTTTCATAGCTGTGGATGCATAAGAGTTCTTTCATTTGTGTATTTGCTACTAAAACAGGACTTGATACCTGCTAGTGTGACCAGAGCATGTGATCTTGAGCTGTGGACCTGGAAACATGATGTAGAGAGACTTGTATTTTTGCTTCTAATAGAGAAGACGCCTAAGTGTAAGCCATGTAATTGCAGTCAGCTATCTTGCTAGCACAAACAAAACCGAGTATTCCGGATCAAATAGAAATTTCACCTAATGAGATTTAGGCAGTAATTCTCTCATGAATTTGATATACTTTGTTACTTCTTTCTCCTTTTTGAGCCAGTAAGAGGATATGTTAAGAGTTATACAGAGAAATGGAAAGGCACGTGCTTCATTTATTTTGCCAAATATTCACTATCTCCCCAAGTGTCTCCCCATTTATCTAAAATTGTGCCAGAAGCTTTGCAGGAAACATAAAAAGCACCTAAGATAGAGCTGCTATGAAAATAGCAATCATAGCCCACTGTAGTAATCTTAGTTTTCTAAGAGAAACATAATCTTTTCAGAATAATAAATATTGTTTTTTTTTTTTTTTTAATTTTATTTTTTGAGACAGAGTCTTGCTCTGTGCCCCAGGCTGGAGTGCAGTGCCGCGATCTCGGCTCACTGCAAGCTCTGCCCCCCGGGTTCACACCATTCTCCTGCCTCAGCCTCCTGAGTAGCTGGGACTACAGGTGCCCGCCACCACGCCCGGCTAGTTTTTGTATCTTTTAGTAGAGATGAGGTTTCACGGTGTTAGCCAGGATGGTCTCAATCTCCGGACCTCGTGATCCGCCCACCTCGGCCTCCCAAAATGCAGGGATTATAGGCTTGAGCCACCGCGCCCGGCCTGTTTATTTTTAAAATTACAATTTTAGGGAAATAAGTGATTGTTTTGAGAGTTATGACAGCTTACTAAAGAAGTTCTGTAAACTTTGATGCCCTGTTTTAAACTAGAACTTCCTGTACACGAAGCCAGAGATTCAGATTCCAGAGGGCTGGTGAGTCCTAAGAGTCTTTTTCCCAGCCAGCATAGAAGATTGCTGGTGTACGAACGTGGCAAACAGCTTCAGGTGTTCTTCTTTTCTTTTTAATAAACAAGGCTCCATCTCTTCAATTACAGGACTTAAACCGTCTCACATAGTTTTAGTGATCAGATATGAAGACGGGATGAGGATAAGGAGATGTGTGTGTTTGTACATACCTACTTCTTTTACTCTTGGACAATAGCTTAGATCTAGAACTCGAGCTGAAATCTCAAACCCCATCGACCATACTACATAGGAGGTTGCCCACTCTGTCTAGGGTAAGACTTGACTGATCCTCCAGCGAATCCTTTTACGAAACAACACCTACTCCCTCTACGCCTCATCAGTGCCTGTCTGGGCCTTGCTTGTCCGCACATAATACAGATGGTTCAAAAATAGAGATGGAGCCAACAATCGGAGACTTTGAACAGAAAGACGGGCAAAAGGATCAGCCCTTAGAGAAATGGCGGAGTTCTTTTTGAATGAGTTGAACGCGCCTCTGCTTCATTCTTCCTCCCAAACTGCCCAGGCCCTGTGTCCTGAGGCCTTCTGAGATCCTTGGATTCCTCCTGGCTCCTCCTCCCTCATCTCGTCTCCCAGCTACAGAGTTTGTGTTGGCATGAACCACATCCACTGGTCTCCCTGCTTAGTATCCCAGCTCCTCCACCCCCAAATTTCAACTGTCTAATCTGATGAACAGTTTCTAAAGGTTAGAAGGCCTTGCTCAGGAAACACATGGTTTATTTAACTCAGGCCTTCTGAAGATAATGCCCCTGTTTTTCTTGTTTTTCCCAATAAAATGTCAGCTCATAGCAAGTCAATACAGAAATATTTTCTTGGCAATGAAAGCTTCTCTGCAACGTTCAAACTATGCCTTTGCTGTCCAGATGCAGGCCTGGCTTTGGCTGTGGTTCCCTAGAACAGTAAGGATAAGCATAATTTGTTTTTCTTTTCTTCCTTCCTCTTTTTCCACATCATGAACATTCTCATTTTTTTCTTATAGGAATTGAGAAGCTGGATGAGGTTTCTAATTACTTCAGCAAACACAGGCAATCAATAGCCAGCGGTCACAACCAAGAAGAGAGAAAATGGAGTCCGTTTGTTTTCTTTCGGGCTCTTTTCCTTTCTTTTTGCCAATTTCCACATACAAGGAAATAGCTCGCAGGGCTTGCGCTCCGTGGATCTGAGCTACAGGAGGCCCCACAGAGCATTATAAAAACACATTAGAAAAGATCATATTGCAAGGAGGAGAAGGCTCGGCCCGCCAGAGATGTCTCCCCCTGTGCTAGGAATCCAGTGGCAGGCAACTCAGGGCAATGATGCTCATCTGCACCTCCTCCTTCATCCTGCACCATGCAAAATCGGCCAGCGGAGGCCTTCCTGCTGAGTCCAAATCGTGGCGTATCTGATATAGAAGGGGGTTCTTTCAAACATGCAGCGTCATCCTCGCACATTCCCAAAAGATAGCTGCAGGTGCGTTTCCACTGCAGATGGGCTCCATGGGAACCCCATGCTGCTGCTTGTTAGCTACAAGTTCTTGAGGAAGATACTTCACCTCCTGGAACCTCAGTTTTTTCATCAGTGAAAAGAGGTCTACTAACACCCACCTTGAAAGCTGCCGTGAGATTAGTGAGAACAATATGCGCAAAAGGGGGCTAGAAGATAATAGGCACTCAGTAACGATCTGTGAATAGTGTCTCTGTATTTCAAATAGCTGACCTCAAGACTTGGCTTTGTGATAGGTTTTTTGTTTGTTTGTTTGTTTGTTTGTTTTGAGATGGAGTCTTGCTCTGTCACCCAGGCTGGAGTGCAATGGCTCGATCTCAGCTCACTGCAACCTCCACCTCCTGGGTTCAAGCGATTCTCCTGCCTCAGCCTCCCTAGCAGCTGAGACTACAGTCGCACACCACCACACCGGGCTAATTTTTGTATTTTTAGTGGAGACGTGGTTTCATCATATTGGTTAGGCTGGTCTTGAACTCCTGACCTGGGGTGATCCACCTACCTCGGCCTCCCAAAGTGCTGGGATTACAGGAGTGAGCCACCGTGCCCGGCCCTAGATTTTATTCTTGACCACAAATAATCCCAAGTTGCTGATTTCTTTTTTTAAATACACTTCTTTGAATAGGCATGCAAACATTAATGTCAACATTACATTATGTATACAGTGGTCCCTCCTTATTGTTTTCCTCAGTTTCAGTTACCCTCAGTCAACTAAGTTCCGAAACTATTACCTCACTACGCTTGTGCTCTGGGGCCATTACGATCTAAAGTAAAGGTTACTTGAACACAGCACCGTGATACCTCAATGCTTGATCTGAGAACCAAGGCAGCTACTGAGTGGCTAATGGCAATCCAGGCTGAATGCAGACTGCACCAGCCTCTGTCATGCTGCTAAGATCGGCGCCATTTAGAACATATGCATGCTTATTTCTGGAATTGTTTATTCATGTCACAATGCCTGCATCACTCACCTCATTTCATCTAATCACACGGGCATCGTATCATTCTCACACCATCACAAGGAGAAGGGTGAGTAATATACAACAAGATATTTTCAGAAAGAGAGACCACATTCACTTAACTTTTACGGCAGTATATCGTTATAATTATTCTATTTTATTATTTTGTTAATCTCTTACTGTGCCTAATTTATACATTAAACTTTGTCATAGTTGTGAACATATATAAAAAACATAGTGTATACAGGGTTTAGCATTTTCTGTGGTTTCAGGCATCCACAGGGGGCCTTGGAAGGTATTCCTATGGGTAAGAGGAAGCCACATTGTACAGCATCTTTGGATGTCTCTAAGGGAAGAGGAAATCCATCTGCATTTTTTTTTCCCAGAGTAAGGACAGAACATTCTTTGCACCTGACTTTCCTGCCTTTATTATTTAAGTCAGCACCAATATATACTCCATACTAAAATGCTACTGATTCAGACCTAAAAAGAGACCAAGTTTTTCCTGGTTTATACCTGTTTTATACAATAAGACAAAATATATGGTATATTGGTAAAATATATGGTAGCTATATTGAAAGCATACACAGAATGTATCCCTGCGAAGGCTCCCGTCCCTGTGTCAGGATTCTACATGTGCCAGTTGCTGCTGGAGAGCAGGACTTTTCCAAATGCAGAGGAGGGCAAGAGCAGAGGCATTCACACGTAGCCATCGGGAAGTTCCAGAATTAATGGGGTGTTGCTGAATCTGCTTCTGGCAGAGCGTCAGTAGCGTCATTCTCAGGGGTGGAAGAGAATCGGACCGTCTTCACAGTGTCTTTAGTGGACACACAGATTACCCTCTCACCAAATGTGAGGGGCTGCACGTGCCACCCAAAGTTCATGTGTTCAAGTCCCGATCCCCAGTACCTCTAATGACTATTTGGAGAGAGGGACTTTACCAAGGTAATCAGTGAAAATGAAGTCACTGGAGGGGATCCTAATCCAATATGACTGATGTTCTAACGAGAACAGGAGGTCAGGGCGTAGGCACGTATAGAGGAAAGATGGTGTGAAGGCATGGGGAGAGGGCGGCCGTCTACAGGCCAACGAGAGAGGCCTGGAACAGCTTCTTCCCTCACAGTCTTCGGATGAACCCAACCCTGCTGACACCTTGATCTTAGACTTCTAGCCTCATGTACTGTGAAAAAATACATTTCCACTGTTTAAACCACGCAGTTGATGATGCCTCATTATGGCAGCCCCAGCAAAACAAAACACACGAAATATCTCCCTTAATCAATGATTGCTCTTAAAGAAATTGTTAGAATCCTTGCCACCTGCTTTGCATAGCATACAAAGCCATGTGTTTTAGGTGGTATAAGGAAAACTGCGTGCTTCAGTGGAAAGCCATTCATTATATAAAGCAGGAGTTGGCAAACTTCACCTGAAAAGGGCCAGATAGTAAAGATATTAGGCGTGTGTGCCATGTGGTCCTCGGCTGTGACTACTTGGTTCTGTTGTAGTGACAGGAGGCAGCCATGGACCATAAGTAAACAAATGGGAGTGTTCCAATAAAAATTTACTCACAGAAGCAGGTGGGGGCCAGATTTGCAGACACCTGGTGGAGAGTACGCCATTCTGGGTTGTCTGGCTCCCAGCTTTCCATGCCTTTGAACTATTCTATGACTATAATTTATAGATAACCAACAGCAATGCAAAACGTTGTCTAAAGACATGAAAAATAAATTCTGCCTGGTAGACGCAAACATTCAATGGACTAGTCTCCCCAACCGGGGAGGAAGCTGGTTTCCTTCCTCTGCACATTCGTTTTTTATTCCTGATGCAAAATTGCGTCTGTCCTTTGTATTCTTCTTGAAACTGGTTGTTGCATCTTACCATTTTCTCATTAATGAGTTAAGCAAAATCTTTACTATGTGTTCATTGCTATATCTGTACAAGAGTCACGATTCTATCTATTTTTGGAACACTTTCCTCTAACACTGGATCAAGAGATTATGTTATCTGGGCAGATTAAAACATTAGCTGTATTGTGGCCAGGTGCAGTGGTTCATGCCTGTAATCCCAGCACTTTGGGAGACCAAGGCAGGCAGATCACTTGAGGCCAGGAGTTTGAGACCAGCCTGGCCAACATAGTGAAATCCCATCTCTGCTAAAAATACAAAAAATTAGAGGGGCACGGTTGTGCACACTTGTAATCCCAGCTACTCAGGAGGTGGAGAGAGGAGAATTGCTTGAACCTGGGAGGTGGAGGTTGCAGTGAACCAATGTCACACCACTGCATTCCAGCACGGGCAACAGAGCGAGACTCCATCTCAAAAAACAAAGAAACAAACAAACAAAACAACAAAACATTAGCTATATTATGGTACAAAAATGCTGAAGTCCCAGTGCCTGAGGCTGAGAATGCAAACTGGAATGGCGAGGTCGTTTCTGTGTCCTGGGCTGACGGGTGCCTCCCCAGCACTTGGGCAGTCACCTAGAATAGCTGAGGATACTTGATTTGCATTTCAGACCTGTAATTTAATTGTTTGTGACCTTGAGCATATCTCATAAACTTTGCAGTCCTGAATGTTCTTGCTGCAAAATGGAGAGAGGAGTACGTACATCACAAGGGCTCCTAGGAATCAGAGGAGATCATAAACCCGAAAGATTTTCACAGTGCACAGCCCATTCTCAGAGCACGGTAATGTGTTGACTAATTAAACATAAGCAGTTATTATGATGAAGGCAATAATAAGGACATGTAGAAAGTTTGAGAGGACATGTGAAATGGCAAAGAAAAAAATGTCACTCCATCCTTAGGTTTGTCCTGTGGCAGCATTACATTCTTAGAGAGAACGGGAAACAGTAAGTGGAACCATGGCCGAGAGTAGAACTCTCTAACTCTTTCATGTCTCTCAACCTAACAACAGCCAGCAGTTTCCTCAAACATTTTCTGCCAATGATTCAGATTTCCGAATTTTATGATAAACAGGTAAGAAAGACTCACAGTCATGAAGCTATTCCCACAAAGGTTTAGGATTGGAGACAGGCTGTGCTGCTGCTGGGTCCAGACAGCCCGAGAAGTTTCTGAGTACAAGGGTCAGATGACAACATCAGGCTGAAACAACACAGCCTAACAGGCCAGGAGTTCTGTCTTCTTGAGGATTGCTTTATCTTTCCTAGCATAGATCTATGCATGCAGCGAATCTCAAAACATGCTATATGTCAGGTACCTACGTTTTGTACGTTTCTCTGAAGAAGTTGTTGAATACTTTTATTTATTTCTGCATTGGTTTTAGAGATGGGGGTCTCACTATGTTGCCCAGGCTAGCCTCAAACTCCTGGACTCAAGGATACTCCTGCCTCAGCCTCCCGAGTAGCTGGGATTACAGGAGCATGCCACCATGTTCAGCTAATAATGTTGCTTTTCTAATGGTTCATTCAGATTATGTCTCAAAATGCTTCCACACATCAAAAGCAAAACTCCACAAATTCAACAAATATGCAGTGAGCTGTGACTACGCTGGCTACTAAGTCAGAAGCATGAAAAATACAAGAATGAAGATGGCTTAGTCAATCATGAAGTGGTTTTCACATCTCAGAGGAGGTAGGCAAGGATAGCCATAATTAGAACCCAGGGAGGGTGAGGGGGAGCCTCCACTAGGGCTGACACTCCTGGGATAACATCCACCAGCTTCTGTCAAGTTGCCAGGTGGGTGAAAGTCGCTACCCTAGAAGAAATGCCACTGCAGTTCCCCTCAGGAGGGGCAGTCGGAGGGAGGGAGGACAAGGAATCCTTGCCATGGCTCCTCTGCGATTAGCATCACAAGTGAGTCATGCGGAGGGAGGGGCTCCATTTCTCGGGGTCTGTGCTTAGCTCATGCCATGAAGATAATATGCAATTTTTCCCTCGCACCATGAAAGAAACTCACAGCTGTCATTGTGCCGCAGAGGCAAAGTGGTATGATACCTTAGCTCAGATAAGGATAAGGAACCAGTTCCACATTCGCAGAGAGGCTCAGTTCACTCAGCAAGTGCTCAAACCCGCACAGCCCTGCCCAGGACCAGGCACAGGCTGGGGACGGTGTTTGTCAAATCCTTTAGACTGCAATCCAGCTACGTTACACGGTTACCTAGCATGCACCTACGTGCACACACACACACACACCACACACCCCCCACACAACTAAAGCAAAAGTCTCATGAAAAATGTACTATTATCATACATGATGTAATCTGATGTTTTGTATACTTTTTTGTTCTCCTCCAGTTTTAAAAACAACCTGCCTCATTACATTTATTTCACTACTTTCCTCAAGTTCCCATAGGTCAAAATCCGTAATGTGAATGAATAACACTGGCAGCGGAATTTTAAGATCCTCAAAAGGAGTTCAGTGTACTATGGGTGTTAAGGCCATTGATGCAGTTAACAAGCGAGAAGACATTCTTGTATCCGTAGGATTACAGTTCTTAAAATCTTGCCTCAGAAGGAGTTCAAGTTTCTAAGTCTGTGCCTCAGTTTCCTCATCTGCAAAATGGGGAAACTAATAGTATCAATCTCCTCGTGCCATCATGACAGTTATATGGTTGTATATAAGTAAACTGCTTAAAACAGCACTGTCTGAAATAAGATTGTTTGCTTTTGTTACATTTCTTATTGTTGATGCGTTTACATACAGCAGATTCAGTGAATGGTAAACATAGTTTTATTTTTTTTTTTACCAATTATTTAATTTTAAAAAAGTCATAACCAAGGATGATAGCATTTGCTTCCTCTCACTTCTCCGTTCAGGGTAGCGAATCAAAATTGCAATTCCAGGCCAGGCGTGAGCCACCGTAATCCCAGTACTTTGGGAGGCTGAGGCAGACAGATCTCCTGAGGCCGCCAGTTGGAGATCAGCCTGGCCAACATGGTGAAACCCTGTCTCTACTAAAAATACAAACATTACCTGGGTGCGGTGGTAGGTGCCTGTAATCCCAGCTACTCAGGAGACTAAGGCAGGAGAATTGCTTGTCCCCAGGAGGTGGAGGTTGCAGTGAGCTGAGATCACACCACTGCACTCCAGCCTGGGCCACAAGAGCCAGACTCCGTCTCAAAGAAAATAAAATAAAAAATTGCCATTCCAATGTGTAAGAGCAAATTAGCAGCTCCCATGGGGTTTGTCTTAATAATCCTTACTGAGTTACAACTGACAACAGTTCCAAATAATTTATTATGGGTACAAAATGCCAATAAAAATAATATTGGCAAACACTTATTTTAGAGAAACTACAAGTTCCGTTTCTGCCGTGAAGACCTTCACACAGGCTCTGGCAGGCTCTGTTCTGTTGGACTGGACTTCTAGCAGCAGGCGCAGGAAACTCACTCCAGGATGGGGCAGTTCTCTCAGCCCGGAGGGGGAGATGGGGTCTGGGCCTGTGCCTCAACTCCAGCCCCGCAGGATTCATGACCGCCCAGGGCTGCTGGAGGACCAGGTGGTCAGCCCGCCCCAAACCAGCGTCCCAGTGCCTGAGGCTGTGAATGCAGAATTTCCTAAGAGGCTTCCTGGGAAAGGATTGTGGGAAAACCAGACAGAGACAAGGCTTATCAGCCAGATGCCAGGATCAGCAGGGAGACCTGACGAAGGAACGAGGGCACACAAGCTGCTGGCTACTCCGCCCTCTGGCCTGGCCCTCAGCCCTCACATGCAGCCATCACAGGCCTGAGCAAGGTACTGAAATGGAGGAAAGGTACACATTGAAGAGCAGTCTCACTGCAGTCTCTGTTGTGCGGCGCGAGCACACGATTTCAATTCAGAAAACATTTCCGCGTGCTACCACAAGCCGGGCCTGTGTCCTTCAAAAAGCGTGGCTCGGCCCAGCTTTCCATGCTGGGGGCTAACTTCAGGCCACAGCCACAGTGGCTTGGCCCTTGGTAGGCATGTCCCTAGGGTGGGGACCTCAGAGGACACTGGGTCACTCCTGCGAACCGGAAGCTGGACAATACCCAGTTAGCTGGAGCAGCAGAGGAGAAATGTGGTGGCCACCTCCTTGTAGTCAAGAGGAATTTGTTGAACACATGCAAGACCTTCCTGGAGAACATTTACACTGATTAAGGGGGAATTTAAAGGTGCTTAAAAGGGAGGTAGACCAGTTAGGGAAATTCCAGTCATGAGTGTAACTAGGAGTTTCACCCGCAGCTTAGGAGGATCTGGGAAATGTGAGCCACTTTTACCATCACACATGGCAGGGTTTGGAACCTGGAATCCCCAATGACTCTGTGGATATTATTCAGAGATTTGCAAACCCAGACAGATTAAAAAAAAAAGAAAAAAAAAGAAGCAAAACTACACACAAAAGCAAGAACAAAAGTAAAAAGACCACATCGTTATTTCTTCCAATCTCTGATTGAGATTTAGCATTTTCCTCCACTGGGAACATAAGCGCTTTCCTATCAGCCACTGCATCTTTATTTCATCTCGCAGCTTCTTCTGCAGGAATGACTTCATTCTACCACCCTTTGCTGCCATATCAGGACGTCGGGAAGCAAAGAGATGTGTCGGCTTGATCAGCACACAGGTCATTCCTAGAGAGATCAGCTTAGTCACGGAGCAGGCAGGAACAGGCACTCTGGAGGGGAGAGGCAGGCCCAGGAAGGTGAGTCAAAGCAGGGATTGAAACTGCAGGATGAGGGAGTCAGCGCCTGAGAACCCACTGGGCGGAGTTAGATAAGGAGAAACGCACGCGGAATCCAGAGTTTAAATGGAGCCTGGGGTTTGTAAAGAGGAGTCAGGCCTTCTTTACCTTGTCAATTCCGACTGCTTTGTGCACAGCTGACTCAGAGACTGGGTGGGGCTGCCGTCCTCGGTGAAACCAAACCGATTAGAAAGGCGGCTGGGGCCTCCAGATCCTGCGGGCCGCACCCTCCCAGCATGAAGGGTATGCCTCATCTATGAAACCAACTCTCCTTCGTGAAGGAGAAATGCCCATTTTAAAGAAAATCGCTTCACAGCTGAGGAGGCATGATGTTTGCATGCAACAGAGGCAGCATAAAAGGAGTTCTTAAACAATCTCTGTGCCAAGAACCTCTTTAGCAGTCTGGTGAAGCCTGTGGGCCCCTTCTAACAATAATATTTTTAAATCCATAACATAAATACATCGGGCACCAAGGAAACCAGCTATATTGAAATAGCTATCAAAGGAAACCAAATATCTTGAAATACAGTTATCAAAATACTGAAGTAATTGTGATCTAGTCCTACGTGTGCCTCTTGATTAACTCTTTAAGTAACAAGGTCTAGTACAATTCAGAAGTCCATAGTACTCACAGCAATGACATTTTAAGGCATTTGTCACAACCGCAACGTGTTGTGGGGACATTTGCATTTTCTGTTGGTGACCAAGGGGCATTCATGTTATACCTTTATTGAAAGAACAGTGTGGCCCCCTGCATCTTGTGGAATAGTGGGATGATTACAAGGGGAGTTTCGCTAGAAAGCAGCATTCATTGATGTTGCTGATGGACTTACCGGAGTCAGACATTCCAATTTTCAAATTCAGAGCTGTGATACTGGCTGGGCCTGGCGGCTCACGCCTGTAATCCCAGCACTTTGGGAGGCCAAGGCGGGTGAATCACTTGAGGTCAGGAGTTCAAGACCAGCCTGGTCAACATGGTGAAACCCCATCTCTACTAAAAGTACAAAAATTAGCCGGGCGTGGTGGCATGCGCCTGTAATCCTAGCTACTCAGGAGGCTGAGGCAGGAGAATTGCTTGAACCCGGGAGACGGAGGTTGCAGTGAGCCGAGATCATGCCGCTGCACGATTGCACTCCAGCTTGGGTGACAGAGCAAGACTCCACCAAAAAAAAAAAAAAAAAAAAAAAAAAGAGCTGTGATATTAACAATGGCTTGGATGCATTGTTGTGGTTCAGAAAAGAGGCTCTGGAGTCAGGCCGACTGCTGTCATCCTAGCTCTGCCCTCTGCCCGCTCTGTAACCAGAGCTGAGTTCCTTTACTTCCATGAGCCTCAGTTTTCTCTTCGATCATAAGAGTACCGCTCACAGAGCTGTCGTGAGGCACACATGAGACCATGCTCCGAGGTGCTTGGCACATGCTGAGTACTCAATATATCTCAACGGTTTTATTTTGTGGTATTTAGACGCAACATACACAGGCTTGAATGAGCAGCAGAAATCCAATGGGATCTAATCTGTTTAAAAACTTGTGTGGGTGTTTCCACAAATGGACCTAACCACACGCTACGTTACTGTCCCTAACCAGTGAGGGTGGGCACAGGCCTTAGGAAACAGGAGATACAGGTCAAGAAGGAATGGAAAGCAGAAAAGGAACCTCACTAACTATTAGAGACCTTGTAGGGGCTGGCTTGGCTGTGAATCCCAGGAGAGGTGAAACATTTGGGGCCAGAGCACAAGGCGAAACGGAGGCGACACTGCAGCCGGCACTGCCATAACTAGAATAGAAGTTTTACTTTTCCGTAAAAAGATTTTCTCTAGAATTAGGAAACAGAATTAGGATGCTGGTAAAGATAATGCACCGATTATTTCTTTTCTTTTTCGCTTTGATATATTCAAAGCAAAAAGTGTTTTTGAGTTTCTTCAAATAAAAAAAAATTGGGCATAAAGCGTAGAGAATAAACCATCCCCACACTCTGGGAGGCTGAGGCGGGAGGATCACCTGAGGTCAGGAGTTCGAGACTAGCCTGACCAACATGGTGAAACCTTGTCTCTACTACAAAGGCAAACATTAGCCAGGCATTGTGGCACGCGCCTGTGGTCCCCGCTACTAGGTAGGCTGAGGTAGGAGAATTACTCGAACCTGGGAAGCGGAAGTTGCAGTGAGCTGAGATTGTGCCACTGCACTCCAGCCTGGGTGAGAGTCAGACCCTGACTCAGAACAAAAACAAAAAGAAACAAACAAACAAACAAACAAACAGAAAACGGAGTAAGGAATAAACCAAATCGGCGCCCCCTGCATTTCAGCGCTTTTTCTTTCTCATGCTTATGAGATTAAATAATCTAAAAACATAAGTAACATTAACGGGGGTAACACAGCATGGGGATTTTCTGTTTCTTTTTATTGCTGCAGTTGTAGTCGAAAATATTTTATTTAGACCCGAATAAAGCACCTAGTAATTCTGGAGGCCTGGTATAAAAGGCACTTTTCAAAATTGAACTTCATCTTCCCCCTGGAACCTTCTCCTCGGAATTTCCCTGTATCTCCCAAGGCCCAGCTATGATCTCCCCGCTCTTCCCTTCAAATGATCAAAACAAAACTGGAAGTCAAACCAACCAAGAAACCGAAATTTATTTTTGGTGTGCTCAGGGTTTCCAAAAGAGAAGAGAAATCCCTATTCGTTCGTAGACTCTGCTGCTCCTATCTTCACTTACCGAGAGAAACAGGTTGGAGAGCACGCCTTCGCCTTCAAAAGCAGAGCTGCTCTTGGCATCTTTTGCTTTTCGCTTTGTATTCTTCAGACTGTTAGTAAAATGGAGAGCTGGGGAACCAAGGCCTGGCTTTGATTGCTGTCAGAGTCGACACAGGACAAGCCCTCGCCGTGCCTCCTAGCAGCTCCTTATCACTCCCAATTATTACCCCATCACCTCCCCTCTCCTCGGGTGCCGTGTGTCTGCAGGAGTCACTGGGAGAGGTAATGGAGGCTTTCACCAGCTCTGTGTGTGCAACGCCGGGGCCGGCTTCCATGCTGTTATGAACAGCAGCAGTTGCTATCAAGGTAATTTCTCGACAGCAAGGGAATCTCATGTTGTGGCCCTGCCCTCACCATGGCTGGTGCCAAGCAAGGGCTGAACTGTTCCTTGCAGGCAGATTTCAAGGAAGGCGTCGACGTCTCTCATGTGCTGACGAGGACAAATCCCTGTGCCCAGATTAGATTTCCAGAAACACCTGTGAATCTTGCCCACACACCTGCAAGAAGCTGGTGTTTCTCTCTATGGAATTGTGAGGATGACCTGCCTCCTCCATTGTGCGTTAATAAAAAGCCGCAAAAGTGCCACTCACACAGGCGGCAGTTTTCTAAAGAAAGGGGGAGCTTTCGAAGTGCGAGGTGGTGTCTCCCAGGCAACACATGAAAGGAAGACTGCTAAGAATCATGTCAATAGTTGTTAGAGCTTTTTTCTTTTTTAAAAACAACTCACCTACACTTTTTAGTCTAAAATATATTTTGTCTTCTATCCCAAACTACAAAAAAGTCAACATGATTATTTCAGACATAGATTTACAGGAAAGGTTGAGACAACCGTAGCGAAGATGGAGACACAGGACGGTGAGTTTCCAACTGGTATAGAAGGATCAGGTCTGAACTCCTGAACTCCTCATATGCTCCTCCTGCCACATTCCCCTGTCTTTGGAGGCAGGAGTTTTAGGGATGGCTGGCCCCACCAGGGCCCCCCACACCACCTGTCTCCCAGTTCCCCTCTCTAATTTGTTTTTGTTACTTGCCAGTGTTGACTGCAGTCTCTTTTTCACAGAGTTGGCTGTGCTGCCCGGGCTGAGGTTGCCGACGATCCGCTCTGTGCCAGCTGGCGGGCTGGCCGGCTGGCTCGGCAGAGCAAAGTGCTAATTGAAAGGCGCCCTCATCACCCAAGGCTCTCAGTCGTCTCCTTGGAATGGCTGGTGCTTCTGACAATGTTATCAGCCAAGGGCTGTGGCCCACATTGGTGAACCAGGGACATGCGAACCCCCAGCTTCACTTTGGCAAGAGAGGCCTGGCATTTGTTGCAATGCCAGGAGGTTGGCATGTGCCTGAGGCCACTGCAAATCTGGCATTTTCACTTACGATCCTATTCCGATCACTTCCCAGGTCAAGGAAAACACTTTGGTTGTAATCTCTACCTTTTCAAAGAATCATTTACTGAGGCAGCTGGGTTTGTCTACTAAGATAATTTAGGGGAAAGTTAAAAGAAGTTCTCCACACATGACTTGTTGGCTTCCAACTCTCATTTGACTTCTAAAAGAATAGCTTTCAGCAGCCCCTAAAAGGGAAAGGTTGAAGGTAGCCACCATCCCCCACCCCTGAGGGAAGATGCCATCCACGCAAAGGGCAGGTCAGAGAGGTTACTGGAGATAATGGAATTTCAAAAGCATTGTAAAGGAGCTGTCAGGCTGGGACACGCTGAGAGCGGAATGAGCTTCGGCTCCCAACAATTTGATGTCCAGGAGTAATGAAATGATGAGTCTATTTCACACAATGGACCTGTCAAGAAAGATAGTGTCGCTTTAGAGCACCCTTAGAAAGCTCTTCTTAGTGGCCTTCAAAGTATCAATTTTCAGGTGCTAAGTGGTAATTAAAGCTAGCAAGTTATAGTAGCATTCAGTGAAATTAGATCATGTCAAAGACAACAGAAAGGGTCAAGATTCCTGTTCATTCCCATGAAGGGGACATTCCAGCCAAGCCGATGTTGACAGTACTGGAGAGTACTTTTAAACTGAAAGGCGGAATGCATCTTTTTCTTTCATAAAATGTTCCGTTCTTACTGGTTTAGGATTCTCCTTTGAGGGAAAAGTCGGCTTTGTTTATCTTTGATACTCAGAGAAATAGTTCATTGTTGTAAAAAATTATTTCCTCAGTAAGTCCTTTTTTTTTTTTTGTAGAGTTTAATAGCAGAGTTCTCTCTTCTTCAAATGAACAGCTATGCTTCTTTTATATGAGAATTAGGTCATATAACCTCTATTAACTCATAGTCACTCCACCCTTTCCATTGTGGTTTTCGCCATGGTTGCTTGAAGCTCGGAGCTGTTGAAAGGGCCATTGTAACAACAACTACGGTCTAACCTTAGTTTTTAGTACAATTATTCGTGATTCTTACCTTGCTTTTCCTGTTTTCCTATTTTAACTATTTTATTATACCTGGGCATTTCTTCTAAATATTTGTTTCAAGAAGTAATTAAAAAGAGACAAACTAAACCAATACATAAATAAAATACTTAAATAGCAATAAACTTGGCAACAAACTGGGCTCTGCTAGCTCCTGCCTGTGAGGCTTCTGGCTGTGGGGTGGCCGATGGGAGGATGGGTCCAGGGCACCAGTGGACCAGGCTAGGTGTGGACAGGAAGATTGTTTGTTTTATCAAAGAGAAGAGAGAGATGAAAGCCAGAGGCAGGAGGAGAGCTGAGGTCACAGACTAAGAGAAGGTAGATCATGCATCAAATTGGAATGACAAGGAAAGGTATAAACAGAGATTAGACTGAGACAGCAGTAGCAGAGGAGGTTGAGGAAATGGAACCAGGAACCAGGTGCGATGTAGGTGACATTTGACAGTTTGGGAACTAAATCTTTCAATGCTAGGCACCCAGAGGGATCTCTTTTATGTAAACCATAGTTTGTCTCCTGGTGGGGGGTAAGAAAAGGTGGAGAGAATGGGGAGCTTCTTAGAGGAGCCAGACCAGGCCAGATCACATCTGCATAACACCTTTATGATGAATGATCAGAGAATGGGGACACTGGGGCAGACAGGGGGGATCAGAGGGGGGCTGTAGTGGCTGCCCATGCATTCCTCATGGGAGCAGTAGGAATGGGTGGATGGAGAGTCCATACGCCATCTATGCGAACCACCAGTGCACTCTGGCCTGCGGGAAGGGGTTGCTTAGAGTTGCCAGACATGTGGGTTTTCACATGAATGTTCCAAGTTATTAAATGCTGCCTCAAGTTTATGAAACTGTGCAGACCTAAACAATGACAGCAAAGACCTGTCTGTGGGCTGGATCCAACTCCTGGACCACCAGTTCGCAATCTCTAAACTACAGAGCTGTGCTTTTGAGTCCACAGAACACGAGGTCCAATCTGAGCTCTGCCATTTGCTGGTCGTTTGACCTTGGGCAAGGGCAATGGAAGTCTCTGGCAGCCTGGGGCCTCCTCCTTCTTTTGAACTCTCTTCATCTGCCCCAGTCCTGTGGTTTTTATCGGTACCACTGGATGTTTTTCTGTATGTTTATATACAGTTGGCTCATGTGTTTTGAGGTCTGGGAAGACAGAAATTGTGGCTTTATATTTCTTTGAGTCTCTCCCTTTACACAACACTATAACTACCATATTATAAAGGCTTAACAGTATCTATTGCTTAATGATACCTGATTGGAGTTCCAGAAAACATTGTGCCTTCGTTCTCATACCCTTTGTAGCTTATCTTTTTCCACTCTATAGCACCAGAACTCATAATTCTGAAAAAATAGACTTTGTAATTTTTTCACATTTTGAATGTCTTAGTAAAAATTACATTACTTTCCAAGATGTACATCTTGATCATTTTTTATTTTATTATATTTATATTTTTTAGGATTTCCAGTTCTTTATTTTGCCAAGTACAGCATTAAAAGAAGTGATTTAAAATATCCTTACTATTACTATTTACCATTTTCACTATTTCATAAATGAAAGATATTTTAAAACTAAAAATTAAGAATGACAGAGTTAGAAAACAATTCTTTTCCAAAAAACATACAATTGAAAATGTCATACCCATAGATATGAACATTCAGTAATGCCTAAATCTGACCACACATCACAGTATGTACAAATTCATACAGCTTCTAGACCTCGTCCCTAAAGGTGCTGATTCAGGACGGAGGATCTATATATTTAAAAAGCTCCTCAGGTGTTTTGACCTTTTTAAAATGATAGTAAGTAAAATACTAAATTATAAAATCTTTTTTTAAAATTGCTCCCCACCCACCAAAATTGAACACAACAAAATATGTTGTGAGATTCAGGGATGATAGAACTGTTCAATGTCTCTGAAATGCCAGGTTTTCAGAGACAAAAAATTTATTTAAAAAAATTTCTTTAAAAAAAGTTTTTCAAGTATGCAGACTACTTATTTTTATTTCCCTCGATGTAAAAGTTTCTTTTACAAAAAATTTCTTTAAAAAATTTCTTTAAGACAAAAAATTTCTTTAAAAAAATTTTTTCAAGTATGCAGACTACTTATTTTTATTTCCCTCGATGTAAAAGTTTGGGTTTTTCCTGCTTTCCTCTGTTACATATAGCAATTATAGGGAATTATGAAACATCTAAATTTCTGATAACGTAGCTCTAAATGAATAAAACACAGCATTTCAGTCTCACCCTCAAACAGTACTAGTGCAGCCCTAAAAACATGTTCCTTAGCGCACAGCATGTACTCAGTCATTCCTTTAATTTCTCTGCAGCTGCTACCATTCCTGGCTCTCTTCAGTATGGAGGTGTCTATATCAGGATAGGTTAGGTAATTCTCCAACAACAAATGGCCACACCATTTATGTGGATTCTACTACGAAGGTTTTTCTCTTTTTTTTGAATTTTTGAGACAGAGTCTTGCTCTGCCGCCCAGGCTGGAGTGCAGTGGCTCCATCTTGCCTCACTGCAACTTCTGCGTCCTGGGCTCAAGTGATCCTTCCACGTCAGCCCCCCAAGTAGCTGAAACTACCGGTGCGCACCACCATGCCCAACTAATTTTTGTATTTTTAGTAGAGCTAGGGGTCTCGCTATGTTGTCCTGACTGGTCTTGAACTCCTGACCTCAAGGGATCCACCCACCTTGGCCTCCCAAAGTGCTGGGTTTAGAGCCGTGAGCCACCGTGCCCAGCCAAAAGTTTCTGTTTCATTCCTACTTTATGTTCCTTCTGGATTGACCGAATCCCTGCTCCCTGTGGCCTTCACTCTGGGATCTCCATCACAGAAGTTATCTTTTTCTGGAAAAGTGGTGGGTAGAGGAAATAGACAGATAGGTGAGCCACAGGCTGGCTCCTAAAACCTCTGTTCAGAAATGACACACATCACTTTCTATTGCTATGTTGCTGGCAAAAGCATGCGGGGTCAGAAATGTGCAATTCTCCCACAGTGAGGGTCACCACAAGAAGGGCCCTGCAGGGCCACCAGAGTATTGGCCAACAGTAATCCAGTCAGGCACAAAGTCTTCTGTTCTTTGTAAGGCTTTCCCATCATTCATTAAAATGCTGGTCTAAATTGTCAGGTATCCATAAGCCTTGGCCAACTGAATAGCCAACTCTCTTCTTGTTAGGGACCTCCAAAAAACACTGATTTATTATGTTGGGAAAATAGATTGGTTCAACATCTTTAGGGAGAAAACTGGTGAATGTGAAAATTTCAGATATGCATTTCTACTTCGAGGCATGTATCCTAGACACATTCATGGGGGTGAGCAGCAAGAAACATGAGCAAGGGTATTCATCGCAGTGCTGTGAATGAATGAAAAGCTGTAATATATTGATATCATGGAATTTAAGTGAACGTACAACAGTTTAAATGAGATAACTATATATTGTACCTTCATACAGTAAAGCTGAGATGGGAACATGATAATTGAAATGAATAGGATACACATGTATTACCATGAATAGACATCAAAAAGGTACTGTGAACCCCAAACAGCAGGATGCAGAATTATATAGTGCAATCCAATATTATATATAAGTCCATTTTTAAAAGCCACAGTAGATAATTTGTGTGTGTGTGTGTAACGTGGGTGGGAAATACATCCATCAAATTCCCATGATAGTGGTTTATGAGCGCCAGGCTGGAGACAGGAAAAGGAAAGGATAGTTCACACTTTCTTAAAAATGTTTTCTCATTTTTCTTTAAACAGAATTAAATACAACAGAATGTTGGCATTTGTAGGTTCTGGGTAGTAGCTGCACAGGTGTTTGTTTTGTTATTTTCTGTGCTTTTCTGTAGTTTTTCTTAAACACACAAAGCAAAGAATTAGATTAGCAGATGTTTCACATGTTTTTGTAATCGTGGTTTTTAAAGTGGTCAACCTCATGTTTTTGCCGCAGATTTCAGTCGTTCACCTGGGTGTCATCAGTGAACTCACTCATATTCATTGTCTAGAACGTAACCCCTCCCTTTTTCCCCACTGCCTGAAACTTTAGTTTCAACCCCTGGTCGGGGCTGGGAAGCAACATTCCCTCGTTTCATCGCTCAGAGTCACCCGGATTTCATCCTCACTTTGCACGGAGTTTACCCCAAAATTCAAAGCTACTCTTGGGGACTGAAGGGAAAAACATCCAGAGTTGTCAGACGTATTTGTCCATGGCCCAAGGGAGGAAACGATTTCAATCCTTTTATGCCCGTCACACTTCCAAACATGTAAATTATGCCCCTTTCCCAGCCCCCTCACCAAGCACATGGGTCAGGAAAATTCTGGGAGTCATGCCAAGAAATCACCTCATGATTTAGAAAAATACAGTTTCTCAATATGGTTTTATAGGTAGCCTAAGGGAGGCAGCAGGATAAGAATGAAGGCTTATGTGCTACTCACCACTTTAATAAAAATCCACATTTTCCCCCTATATTGAGGTTAGTCAGCAACACTGTCTCTGATAAATCTGTTTGTGCTTTCAATCCATTGCCTGCTCTTAGTTCTGCAACGCACACTGAGTGTCATCTGATGATCCACTTTCCTAAGCCTCATAGATGGTTCTTAGCAGCCCATCAACCCATTAGAGCTGGCTTCTGAACCTTTTGGCTTTGACTTTACTGTTGGAACTCCTGCAGGTAGTAACTTAAGACTCACAGCAAGAAAACAAGAGGGAAAAAGACTATAATAAAGACGCTTCCTTCACATGTTGGCTCACGTATGGAGGGAAAAAAAAGAGTTCAAAATGTGAGCTGTTGGCACATCCAAAATAATTTTCCCCATGTTTACCTTTGCTATCAACCAGCAAGGGCTGTCTGCATTAAGTAAACTTTCAATCCACACAGTTTGCATCTCGAGCATCCAAAACCTCCCTGTGAATCTCTGAGACTCTGGAAGTCTCCGGGGCTGTGTCCTTGCTGCACTGCTTTTCTCAATGATGCCATTGATCCCATGGCGCCACGCACAGCGTGCAAGCTGATGACTGAGCCAAGCTGTCCCTCCACAACTTCAGATGTCCATATCTCACCTCGCAAAGCATCTTCATCTAACCATTGCACAGACACCTCAAATTCAAGAAGGCAAAAATTCACTTCATCAGTTTTCCAACCCAACCAACAAAGAGCAAAGCGAAATGAACAAAACTAGCTCTATGTTTTGTATTCTCTCCCTCTGGTCAGTCTCTCAAACTAGTGACTTGTTCTCTCTTATTCCTACCTTAGGGCAAATACAGGATAATCTTACTTCCTAAAATATGTTTCTAGCTCTGTGTCCTTCAGGCTCTCATCACCTTTTGATTTCCTTGTTTTTTTTTCTGGAGACAGAGTCTCACTCTGCTGCCCAGGCTGGAGTGTAGTGGCACGATCTCAGCTCACTGCAACCTCCACCTCCTGAGTGCGAGCGATTCTCCTGCCTCAGCCTCCAGAGTAGTTGGGACTACAGCTATGGATTGGCTAATTAGAACAGGCGGCCAAGGCTAGAAGCAGAGAGGAAGAGATAGAAGCAGTGTCATGGTGTCCACTTCCTGCGTGCCACTGCGCCTGGCTAACTTTTGTGTTTTTAGTAGAGATGGGGTTTTGCCATGTTGGCCAGGCTGGTCTCGAACTCCTGGCCTTAAGTGATCCACTCACCTCGGCCTCCTAGCATGCTGGGATTACAGGTGTGAGCTACCGTGCCCGGCCAGGTGTCACCATCTCTTGGCTCGACTGCTGCTCCATTCCATACACCTCTGGTAACCATAGAATTTAATGACAACATCCATCCACAGCAAGCATTCTTGCTAGGGTCTCCACTGTTTAGAGGCTAAAGTGTGTGGTCCTTAACAGGTCATGAAAATCCCTCCAGGTTTCCAGTGATTTTAGACCTAACCTTCTTCAGAGCATCCCACCAAACTCCTGGGTTGGGCATGGGTGCCTGGCTCTTCCTTTGTTCTCCTGTAATAAGACTCAACTGTCTTTGTGTCCCTTCACACTAAAACTTCTCAAACATTTTCTATCCTTTGTGTTGCTAAATCCAATGGTTAGTGACATTTCTCCTTCCTTTTATAAAAAAAAAAATTAAGTGTTCTGTTGCCTAGGCTGCGGTGTTGTGGCTGGATCTCAGCTCACTGCAGCTTTGACCTCCCCAGGGCTCAAGTGATCCTCCTCTTGCCTCAGCCTCCCGAGTAGCTGGGACTACAGGCACAGGCCACCACACCTGACTAAGTATTGTATTTTTTGTCAAAACAGGCTCTCGCCGTGTTGCCCAGGCTAGTCTTGAACTCCTAGACTCAAGTGATCCACCTGCCTTGGCCTACCAAAGTCCTGGGATTGCAGGTGTAGAAGCCTGCAGGACGTGCACACCACGACACTGCTCCTGTCTCTTCCTCTCTGCCTCGAGCTTTGGCAGCCTGTTCTAATTAGTGAATCCATAAATATGCGTCAATAAATGAATGAATTAAATGGATGGAGGACTACTGTTCTCTCACAAAGTAATTGGCCTGTGCTCTCCTTAAGCAGAGAAAATGAATAAAAACAAAATAAAAAAACTTTAAAATCTACTGGCATTTATGATTAGCTCATGGGGACAAGAAGATATTTCAACTTTGAAGTAGTGATCTGGTATTTACTACCCCCCAAAACTCCCCACCCCTGACACTTCACCTTACATATGTGTATCCTTTATCTATCTTTGATTATCACACAACTCTTGGGCTCCATTTATCACCTAAGCTCCATGCAACAGCACAGAATCCTAGAACTTTAAAACGGAACTTAGGCCAGCATTCCTCACTCATGCCACCTTGATCACATGGAACACCAGCCAGGCAATGGCCTCTCCCAGGCTCAGAGTGGGCTTGAGGGCCTCGGAGATGCAGGACTGAACTGCCTCATTAGAAATTAGAATTATGATGCTCTCAGTCTTTAAGACTCACACCTTTTAAAAAAAAAAAAAAAACCTGCCAAATTTTGTTTATACTTTTTTAAAAGGACAGAAAATGTTTTCTCCCTAAATTTTTGTATGGCTAAAAAGCCAACTGGTGCTGGACAGATTTCACCTTCAGTATAGTGCTGGAGGGCCAGCAGAGGCGTCGAGAACGGCATCTACGAGGTGTGCCATGACTGCCGGGCGGAGCAGAGAGGGCAGGTGAGATCTTCCTTTGCATATGCTGTTTTTTTCTGTCTATGTTCTCAACTTATAAATATGCCAGCTGGGAACAGTGGCTTCTGCCTGTAATCCCAACACTTTGGGAAGCTGAGCGGGAGAATCATTTGCGCCCAAGTGTTCGAGACCAGCCTGGGCAACTATAGGATGACCCCATCTCTACAAAAAATTAAAAATTAGATGGGCATGATGGCGTGTGCCTGGAATCCCTGCTACTCAAGTGGCTGAGTGGGAGAATTGCTTGAGCCTAGGAGTTCGAGGCTCCAGTAAGCCATGATCGTGACATGCCACTGCACTCCAGCCCAGGTGACAGGGTAAGACCTTGTCTCAAAAACCACCCCCAAACCCCACAAATAAATGACGATGCCATCGAAAGCTATAAAATATGAATGCCTGTGTTTTGAATGAGAGCCTAGGTAATGACATTTACTCCAAGCCTGCAGGATGACATACTTAAAGCCATCTTACCTATTTGCCTAAACTTGCTCCTTAACCTTGGACTTGGGAGTCCAGTGGTGAGGAATTAGAGCATTGCTCTGCATGCATTCCGGGAACCAGCAAGAACTTACCAAGCTGACCCCGATCGCACGTAGGTTACAGGCTGGCCCATGCAGCTCACCGTGCAGAATGACAGGTATACACCCTAAACACCTCCTGTCTTGCTCCTGCAAAACCCTGTCAGTTCACCAAAAGGTTTCACATGATTGGGCAAAACCAAGAATTTTCCAAAATTTTTATATGAAATCATATTACATTATCTCCTTTGCAACGACCAGCTGAAGTTAGGCATTGAAAACTTACACAAAAGTAATTTGTTGACTTTCATAAGGTCAACATGTAGAGATTTCTTTTCCTTTCTCAGTATTTATTGTCAGCTTGTTCAGAATGAGCACTTCTAGAATAAAGAAACATTAAGCTGTTCCAAATCATCACTGGGCATTTTTTTGTTTAAGTGTACTTTATTGCTACTGCTGCCACTGCCATTTTTGCTGTCACCCTTGTTCAGGTGTAGTTTGGAGGCACGGGGCACTTCCAGTCTGGGAAGGTTTGTATTATGGGTTGAGTTGTGTCCTTCAAATAGATATGTTCAAGTCCTAACTCCCACTACCTGGGAATGTGACCTCATTTGGAAATAGGGTCTTTGCAGAGATGATCAAGTCAGGGTGAGGTTATTAGGGTGATCCTCATCCAATGTGACTGGTCTGCAAAGTCAGAGAAGGAGACGAAAATGCAGGGGGAAGGCCATGGGGCAAGAGAGGCAGAGACTGGCGTGAGTGTCTACACCCCAAAAAGCACCCGGGAGGGCTGGAGACAGGAAGCCTGCTTTTCCTTCATTCATAATCTTACCTACAAGCTGCATACAGGAATAATTGGGAAGTTGAAGCCTGGGTGTAAATTAAATAAAATATTACTTTGTTTTTTCATTCATTCATTCATTCAACAAATATACTCTCAGTGGATGCTAAGCACACTCCAGGCATTTTGTGCATCCTGTTTCTCTTTGCTTGACCCTCTCCTGTGAATGTAAGATGGTGGTGAGTAGAAACAGTGAGAGGGGAGTAAGAGAAAAAAATAGGTGAAGGAGAAACCTGCACATCAGGTATGGATAGGGCAAACCCCTTCCATAGCAGAACGTGACAGAACAAGTCCATGGAGAAGGAGAGTGTAGTCAGCAGGAACAACGGGACTTGGAAAAGTCAGTACATCAAGATGTCTGGCTTCAAAAAAGAGAACTTTTTGGAAACGTTCAGCAGAGAAAGACATGAGGAAAAGCAAATTTCCAGCTGTTCTCAGGCTGTTAGGTGCATTCAAGTCCTTCATAAAATAGAAATATAGATTAAAAGGTTGATCTGTGAAGATTTTAACTTATATAATGCACATAATATTCTAAAAAGTTTTTAAAATTAGACTTCTCAGAGAGTAGTTGTCGGTTCACAGTAAAATTGAGCAGGAGGCACAGAGATTTCCCATATTTCCTCTCCCCCCACACATGCACAGCCCCTACTAACAACCTCCCCGACAGAGTGGTTCGTTTACTGCAGTGGATAAACCTGCACTGGCACATCAGCATCACTCAGAGTCCGTAGCTTCCATTAGGGTTCACTCTTGGTGTATTTCATATGGGCGTGGACAGTGCATAGTAACACATATCCACCATTACACCTGCAGTGTCACACAGAGTAGTTTCACTGCCCTAAAAATCCTCTGTGCTCTGCTGATTCAGCCCACCCTCTCCACTAACCCCTGGCAACCACTGATCTTTTTTACTGTTTCCATAGCTTTGCCCTTTTCAGTATATTTTAATAGGCTGAGCAAAGTAGTAAGAGAAGCAAGGCCAACCCCCAAAGCAAAGTGAAATTATTATAACAGTTGGTATTATATTAAACAATAATATTTCTTTAAGCTCTGCTCACAATACATTTTTGTAGTGGAAGATAATAGTTTCACAATACCACCTGAGAAATAGATGGTGACTAAATTTAAATATATGTATATGTATAGTTAATAAGGATTTGTTTCCTTTTCTAATTATTTGGAAAAAACTTTAGAAAAATTACGCCTGAAACACAGAAATGTTCAGCTTTCTTTTTTTATTTTTTATTTTTTTTTTTGAGACGGAGTCTCGCTCTGTCGCCCAGGCTGGAGTGCAGTGGCCGGATCTCAGCTCACTGCAAGCTCCGCCTCCCGGGTTCACGCCATTCTCCGGCCTCAGCCTCCCGTGTAGCTGGGACTACAGGCGCCCGCCACCTCGCCCGGCTAGTTTTTTGTATTTCTTAGTAGAGACGGGGTTTCACCGTGTTCGCCAGGATGGTCTCGATCTCCTGACCTCGTGATCCGCCCGTCTCGGCCTCCCAAAGTGCTGGGATTACAGGCTTGAGCCACCGCGCCCGGCCGAAATGTTCAGCTTTCTAAAGCATCCATACATCTAGTTTCAAATTTGTGCTACTTTAATTTAGACATTTGTACCTGTGGTTAATTTAGACTGATTATGCAAATATTAATCTTATTGTTTTTCCCATTTTTCTCAACATTTATTTTCAGATGCCAGCGCAGATGTTGATTGCTTCCATAGCTACTTTCTAAAAATTAAATGTAAAACTTGAATACCACGGAAGTTTTAGCTGCTAACAAAAATGGGAAGGAAGTACGAATTTACAAAAGGAATTCTGACTTCAGTGGGGTCAAAATATTAAAGAGGGCTTAGCATGGTTATTTTCATACTAAGATTTCTTTAAACAGATAAATATCACTTGCAAGTAATTATTTTGAATTCCTCTTTTTTGTTGCAGTTTTGGACATAAAAAAATATAACAGCTGGCTGGGCATGGTGGCTCGCGTGTGTAATCCCAGAACTTTGGGAGGGAGGCCAAAGTGGGCAGATCACTTGGGGTCAGGAGTTCAAGACCAGTCTGGCCAACGTAGTGAAACCCCTTCTTTACTAAAACTACAAAAATTAACCGTGTTTGGTGGCACACACCTATAGTCACAGCTACTCAGGAGGCTGAGGCAGGAGAATTGCTTGAACCTGGCAGGCGGAGGTTGCAAGTGTGCCGAGATCGTGCCACTGCACTCCAGCCTGGGCAGCAGAGTGACACTCTCTCTCAAAACAAAGAAAAAAAAAAAAAAGATAATAGCCTAAGTTCTAACATTTGTGTCTTCATTCTTGGGGAGAAATTTATTACATCATATACTTATAATGAGATCAAATTTGATTATTAGCTAGATCTTAAAAATTAGAAATGGCATGTAAATTGGTTTTATTTGTAGGTAAAATGTATTTAAGTCCTAAGCTCTAACTGAGCACTTCTTTTTGCAGGATTTATGGGGTACCTTCTGCTGTTCTTAGTTCTTCGTGGTAACATTATTATAGTGTATTAACATAATTTCCACTATGCATCTTATGGAGAAATGAAGGCAAGCTAAATGATTTGCTAATTGTGACGAGAGTGTTAGAATTAGGCACATGAGTTTTTATTTTCGTACTACTAATTCAGGACATTATTCATATGATATTGCCTCTAGTTTATACTTCTCAAAATGTGCACATAAATATACCTACAGCTTATTAATGCAAATCATTTGTTACAGGTTAACTGAAGCTCCAAAATGCTAAATATAATGTTTCTATGTTAGAGGATGTATTTTACTAAAAATTGCTAAAACATTCCTTAATTGTCATACTTTTCCATCTCCTATTAATGTGTTTAATGGAACATTATCAAATTAGAATGTTATCATAGGGTTTGGCTAAAAAAATAAGTAAAATAATAAACAGCAAAGTATTTAGTCATAAGGACATTTTCCAGCCTTTCAGCTGATAAAATAAGTAAGCCTGGAAAGTAGATTAAGAAAATAATCAAAAGTATAAAAATAACAATACACATATGAGAAGAATGAAACATTCCTGTGCCAGCACAGACTTTGATTTTAACAACTATCCAGCATGAAAGAAAAATTGTTAAGCTGATGAAAGAGTGGCATGGCTGTTTCATCACTGCGAAGTCAAGTCCTGTAGTCTACTGCAACACAATTCTTACACCTTGAAAAGCAAGCTGACAGAGTAAGCTGGCACTTCAGTCGTGTCTGACCTTGATGCCCCGGTGTCTAGGCCAGGATAGCTTAATTAATCCATAATTATCCCAAGTTCAGAGATTCTGGTAAACCACTACTTCCTAAGTGACTTTTAAAAACTATTAATGACCATTAAAATGATTAGAGACTACAAAATGCTTCTACACTTGGAAGGAATTGGAGAGCTTCGTGTTATTTCCCCAGTAGCCTCCTGGCACTGAGCAGAACCTCCTTCTCTGTGGCAGGGTTGAGACAATGGAGCACAAAGGAACTCATCCCTGTGCTCAGGGTCTGCAGTCAGGGAAGGGTCCTGGTGGGAGCAGAGGCTCTGCAGGATCAGGCCCCAATTTCAGGGCGGAAGTGTGCACTACAGTTGGGCATCTGGTAGACCTGGAGGGTGCTACCCAGCTATTGGGGAGGGATTTCTCCCGGGCAGTTGGCAGTAGGGCCCAGGATGGCCTCCCATGGAGCCCCTATCCCCAGACCCCCTTCCTGCCCCACAGGGGATCTGGATCTTCCTACCGCCCTGATGGCAGTGAGGGTGCTCTGGAGGCCGTCGCGGAGAAATGATGAAATGGATGTGGAGTGTCTCAGAGCCCTAGGGAACGGGGAGGGGCGCGTGCTTATCTTTGTTTCGCCAGCAATGTTGGACAAGAAACCTCCTGTCTGTCTCAACTTTTACACCAGCTCTCTCCTCTGAAGTGGTTACTCTAAATAGTTGAAACATCTCTGATGCTCACACTTGGGAGTGCAGCCGAGCCAAGCCATTCTGGCTTTGGAAAACACATCAGATCATGCAACCATGGGTGATATGGGGGGAGATGCATGCCTTTCCGCAAGCCATCTAGCTGAGCAGAGGATGTGGCAGGTGTGTTTGTGTTCCCCCAAATTCACATGTTGCCATCCTCGTCCCCAAGGTGACAGTATCAGGAGGCGAGGCCTTTGAAAGGGGATCAGGTCTTGGGGGTGGAGTCATCATGAATGAGATTAGTGCCTTTGTAAAAGTGACACAACAAAGACCTCTCACCCCTTCCACCCTGCGCACTTAGAGTGAGAAGACAGCTGTCCCTGAGGAAGAGGCTCTCAGCAGACACTGAGTCTGCTGGTGCGGTGAGCTCAGATATCCCAGCCTCCGGAATGGTGAGAAATACGCTCCTGTTGTTTACGAGTCACCCAGTCTATAGCATTTTGTTATAGCAGCCCAGACAGACTAAGTCAGTGGCTTATGTCTGGTTTGGAGAGAGAGAATCGCCAGGCCAACCCAGCACCCCAGAGGGGCCCCAGTGACTGCCAGCTGGCCCCTGGTGCTCACAGGCCGTGCCCAGGAGAGAAAGCGCCTTTGCTTCCCCTTTGGTGTCTTGCTCCCGATGGTGTGTAATGCTTGTTGGTTGAATAAATGAGTGACCCAGTGCATAAACATTTCCCTCTGCAGAGTTGTAAAGGACAGATGCAGACCTGCTGATTTCAGCATAGAAACAACATCCAGAAACTGCTCTCATGTCTCTCTCCAGGATGGTCAGTCAATTTAGCTAATGATACCGCCACTGGCTCAAGTGATCTTCACTGAGAGCCTGTTCAGTAGGTCATTTTCCTAGGTCTTGTGGGGGAATAAGTGGATGAAAAAGAAGGCTCCTGCCCTTAAGAAACTTAGATCCCAATCAGGAAAAGTGGCCATACATAAAAACCATAAGAAGCAAAATTGAAAACTGTAGTATAACAAGAGAGTACTTACACATATACAAATAAATGAGCTATTAAATGAAAAACACAGGATTGAATAGTGGGGCCTTAACCAGCTCTGCAGCTTTCAGCATCGTGGATCTTCACGGCAACTCGCTCTGGCAGCTGACACTCGTGGTGTCTGTAGCATATCCCATAAAGAAAAGTTTTACAGAGACAAGGCTAAAGTGGGCTTCATTAGGTTGGTGCAAAAGTAATTTTGGTTTTGCCATTGCTTTTAATGTTATTAAATACTTTTAATTACTATTCCTTTTAATAGCTCCAGTGGGAAGCATTAAAAAAAAAAAAAAAAAAGGCATTTTTCTCTTCTCAAATCCTTCCTGGTCTAAGAGTCTGTTTTCCAAAGCTGGAATGGAAGACTTGCCTCTTCTGCATTCCTGGTGTTAATATGAGGGACACTTACCTTCTGCTTGGCTGTCTTGAAGACTCCTCAAATTCAATATGTCTAAAAACCAGCTTATCGTCTCAGTGGATTACACAAGTGAATAGTGAATTGTTCATCCTACAATCCAGAAGTCGCAGCCACCCTCATGCTCTTCTCCCCCATTTCCGCGTATCCAATTTATCATCAGATCCTCATGATTTTAGCTTCTAAACAAGTCCCTCAGCAGTTTCGTTCTCCCTTCCCCATTGCCACTGCGATGTTCCATGCCGTCATTCTCTGTCGCCTACACAGGTGCTGTGGACTCCTACCTGGTGTCCTTGCACATATTTTGCCTTCTTTGCATCCTTACTCTGTGACCAGAGAGCTGTTCGGCACTCCCATCTGATCAAGCCACTCTCATGCCAAGAGCCCTCTGTGGCTTCCTTATCTCCTAAGTACGGCCAGATGGGCTCCCAATCACCTGCCTCTGTCTTCTTCTCTGGCCTCGTCTCCCTCCCTTTGTTTTTGCTCCTCAGGCACACTGACCCAATGGACCATGTCTGGGAACCCACTGCCCCAAAAGCTTTGTAGCCTGGCGTTCCTCCTGCTCCAGATGCTCAGAACCCCAGCTCTCACCCCAGCCCCCTGGCCTGGCTAACTCCGTTTCATCCTTCAGGTTAGATTGTTCAACATGTTTGTCATGTTTTTTGATCAACAGGGAAACCATCTTAATCCTCCAAGACCAGGTCAATACCTCCTCTTATGTGTATTTTAAAATTTATTTGGCTGGGCGCAGTGGCTCACACCTGTAATCTCAGCATTTTGGGAGGCCGAGGTAGGCGGATCACCTGAGGTCAGGAGTTTGAAACCAGTCTGGCCAACATGGTGAAACCCTGTCTCTACTAAAAATACAAAAAAATTAGCCAGGTGTGGTGGCAGTCACCTGTAATCTCAGCTACTTGGGAGGCTGAGACAGGAGAATCATTTGAACTCAGGAGGCAGAGGTTGCAGTGAGCTGAAATTGTGCCATTGCACTCCAGCCTGGGCAACAAGAGTGAGGCTCCATCTCTCTCTCTCTCTCTCTCTCTCTCTCTCTGACTCTCTCTCTCTCTATATATATATACACACACACACACAATACATATTCATATATATATACACACACACACATATATATATTCATGACAATGATCATGGCTTATAAATACATATGTGTGACTGCTAATCAATGTCAGTTAACCCCATCAAACTGCGGGATCTATGAGGCGAAGGCCTACCAGATATTTTGCTCGTTGTTTTAAAAATAAGACTTCTGCTCTGAAGAAATGTATATTCCAATCCGGAAAAATGGACATACAAAAAACACAACAAGTAAGATAGAAAATATTCAGTAAGCAAATTATCTGGCTTATTTTGCTTGGCAAATGATGGCTATTCAACAAATATTTGCAAAATGAGACGCTAATATGTTAGGGGTGAGGAGCATCATTGTACAAGCTACTAACTAAATTCTAGTGATCATTTAATATAGGTCACATAAAAAAGCACAGAGAGGACTGGGCATGGTGACTTATGCCTGTCATCCTGGACCTTCGGGAGGCTGGAGCAGGCAGATCACTTTACTTCCTTTTCTTTTTCCCTCCCTCTCTCCTCATTTCTTCCCTTCCTTCCTTCCTCCCTGCTCTTTTCCTTCTGTACTCACGTTAAGAGACACACAGGATGAGTTGACTTTGGACGGGAGTTAGGGTTAGAGATGGGATAGAGTGAAACATTGTCTTAGTTCATTTATGCTGCTTTAACAAAATACCTGAAAGAGGGTAATTTATGAATAATAGGCATTGTCATTTACAGTTCTGGGGTCTGGGAAGTCCCAGATCAAAGCACCAGTATTGGTGTCTGGTGAGGTTCTTTGTGCTGGTTCCTCACATGGCAGAAGGGCCAAGTCTAGCCAGCTCTCTCCTACTCTTTCACCAGGCTGCTAAGCCCATTCATTGGGGCTTTGCCCTCTTAACTTCATCACCTCCTAAAGGCCTCACCTGTTCACTCTCTGTCACTGAGGTTCAAGTCCCAACACGAAACTTGGAGGGGGCAGAAATATTCAAACCATAGCAAACCCTTTTCCTGTTTCTTAATTACTCAAGTAATCATTTGTTGAACACATTAAACACTGTGGCTGGCACTGTGTTGGGAAAAGATAAAGTGAATATAGTACCTGTAATTTAGGGAGAGACATAAGGAAAAGTGTCTGTGGTATGAATAGTTGAAAAAAAGAAAAGAAACCTGTGTAGGATGCTATGGGAGCCTCGTGGGAAAGTGGTGAATTTTTGGGGAGAAGACCAGGAAGAGTGTCCCGAAGAAGGTGAAGCCTGAACTGAGCCTTCAGTGAGGTCTCAGGTACTTTGGAGAGAGGAGGAAGGAAGAAGGAGCAGGAACCCAGGTGAGGGAACCACACGCACAAAAGCAGGAGGTGGTGAGCGCGGCTTGTTTGCAGAGCTCTGGTGTCCCTTGTGACCGGAGCAGAGTTCAGAAGACAGACTTTACCAGGGACGTTGCTCTGGTGATTCTCAGACACACTCAGATGCAAAGCACAGGAGAGGCACAGGAGAGGCACAGGAGAGCCCTGCTGTGTTTTGTAAAACTGCATTGAGTATTCTATATGTTAAACTCGTAACAAATACATAATTCAGTATAAAGCAGATACCATTTTTATTTTTAAAAAAAATCTGAGAAAGACAAATAGTAGTAGGTCCTGAAGGTTTACGAACTATTTATCAGGGAAAAGCTTGAAACATATTTTATTTTGTTTTCCCAGCTAAGGAAAAAATGATTGAAGTTTAGCAGCCAAACCTGCAGCCTGGCCGGTTAGTGTCTATAGTGAGAGACCTGCTCCAGGCAGAGGCTGGGCCCTGGCTGATTTCAGGAGGCAGAGTTCCTCCATCCGGCTCTGGCTTAGTAGGATCCCTTAGGTTTGGGTTTGGGTTTGGGTGTGCTTTGCTACTTTTAAAGCTCACGGACATCTGTGGGAACGTCTGCCCCTCTCAGTCTAGCAGCACTGGGACTGCTGGGTAAGGGAATTATTAAGATTTCACCTAAGAAGGAGGAAGCATCGGAACAAGACAGAGGAAAGTGCCCCTTTCTAGTAAGAAAATGACTTTATTTTTGTTTTATTTTCATTTTTTGAGACAGGGTCTCACTCTGTCACCAAGGCTGGAGTGCAGTGTCATGATCTCGGCTCACTGCAATCTCTGCTTCCTGGGTTCAAGTAATTCTCTGCCTTAACCTCCCGAGTGGCTGGGACTACAGGTGTGCACCACCACATCTGGCTATTTTTTGTATTTTTTGTAGAGTTGGGGTTTCACCATGTTAGCCAGGCTGGTCTCAAATTCCTGGCCTCAAGTGATCCACCCGCCTCAGCCTCCCAAAGTGCTGGGATTACAGGTGTGAGCCACCACACCTGGCCTAGGAAATGACTTTTGAAAGTGCTGGAGAAATCTTATCTAGTCTCAGCCTATAAGAGAGGCATACAATACTTATGAAGGGTAGACGATAAAAGTGTTTGTTTATTTATTGATTTTTTCCAACTATAAAAGAAGCATGTGCTTATTATAAAAAGATTAAAATATATATACAAAGATTTAAACATAGAAGTCTGTAATACAAAAAGGGAAATTCTCTCATATCACCCAGAAATAACCACTGTTAAATAATTTTCCTCAGGTTTAAGATAATTAATTTATGAACACATAAATCTTATAAATAATTTTAAACCAAAATGGAAACTTTCAACTGCCTTCTTTCTCTCCTTCTTTACCAACTTCCTTGCATCACTTTTCATGTCTGTACATAAGTCTAGTTTTCTATTAAGAGCATTATTATCTTGTTTGGGTACTTTCAGTTTTATTTGATTTTTTTTTTAAATGCAGACTATCAGTAACTGGGAAAAAAATATTATATATCACTAAATCTAATTTTATCCTTCAGATTTTTTTTTACATTAAGTTAATGGTAAGAATAGTTTTCAAAAGGAGGAATCATTTAATGTTTTATGTGGCAAAATGACCCAAAATTGAAGGATGGCTGGTAATAAACCCATTGGTGTTTATTTTCCAGGGAAAAGATACTTTCTGTTGAGAAATTATTTTTATATTTCATGGATTTGTTCTTTTTCCTTCTCTTATTTACTAAAATTAAAGTTAAAAAAAGAAAAGCATTTGCTGGTACTGGGTAATCTAAAGAGACACCTGCTCTGTGTTATGTGTTTGTGATTATAGAAGTTCCTAGGAGGCTGACCCGAAATGGGCACCCCAGGTAAGTGCCTGTGTTGGCACTCACCCAGCAGGAGTGAAATTGTTAGGGATGGGATTTTAATAAAGGAGTAGTGGGAAGGCCATGGAGCACCACTGATATCTGGAAGCAAAATAAATAACATATTACAATCCTGCAAAATGTCTTTTCTGAGAAAAATTGAAGTTTTCTCTGTGGCTTAAGGCCTGCATACACCACCCATGGGACCTCAATATGTAATTCTAATAAGCAAGCGTTTTATCAAAACAAAAACTAAACTAAAAGATAGTGGTGGTGATCAAACTGTCTTCATTTTGTTAGGGCTGCTGTATTAGTCTGTTCTCATGCTACTGTGAAGAAATACTTGAGACTGGATAATTTATAAAGCAAAGAGGTTTAATTGACTCGAAGTTCTGCATAGCTGGGGAGGCCTCAGCAAACTTACCATCATAGTGGAAGGCGCCTCTTCACAGGACGGCAGGAAAGAGAATGAATGCAAGCAGGGCAAATACTAGATGCTTATAAAGCCATCAGATCTCATGAGAACTCACTCACGAGAACAGCATGAAGGAAATCGCCCACATGATCCAGTCACTTTCCCCTGAGTCCCTCTCATGACACAGGGGGGTTATGGGACCCAGCATTCAAGATGAGATTTGGGGGGGGACACAGCCGAACTGGATCAGCTGCTGGAACAAAAATAACATAAATGGGGTGCCTTAGAAACAAGAGAAATTTATTTCTCACAGTTTGGAGGTTGGGAAGTCCTAGATCAAGGCACCCACAAATTCAGGGGCTGCTGAGGGTCATTTCCTGGTTTACCGACAGTGCATCCTTTTTATGCTCTCGTGTGGTGGAAGGGGCAAGAGAGCTCTCTGACGTCTCTGGTATAACGGCGCTAACCCCATTCACGAGGGATTCACTTTCGTGCCTTCATCACCTCCCAAAGGTCTCACCTCCTGACTCCACCACAGTGGGGAGTAGTTTTCAGTGCACACATTTCAGGGGGTCACAGACATTGTCTAAACACAAAAGGCCAAATGCAGCAAGGTGCATGCTGTGCTGAACTGAAGTGAGACATGGTGGCTTGAGAGGGGCCAGCGTGTGGATGGAGGTTTGACCCTGTCTTTACCGAGTGCTCCTCAGAGACCACAGACTGCTTTACTCCCCCACAGCTTCACACATGCTGTTCCTTCTTCCTGGTTTCCCTTTCCCTCTACCCATCCTTCAGAGTCCAGCTTAGATTTCATCTCCCCTGTCAACCTTTTCTAGTACTCCCTGGAAAAATCCTTCCCTCTCGTGTCTGTGTTCTTGCAGTGTTTTTTTGCGACACCTGCCCTTCCATATCATGACTCATCTCCTCCACAGAGGGTGAGCGTCTCACAGACGTGTCTTCCTCGTGAGCTCACCCCAGCTGTCCAAACAAGCTCCTGGAACGGAGTGGTTGTGCTATGCTCAGAGATTGGATGACTGGTGGGGACCAATAGGAAGGAAGAGTCAGCTTCTATACCCAAAAGAGTAATAATAATACCTATCTTGGCTGGACGCGGTGGTGCACGCCTGTAATCCCAGCACACAGGGAGGCTGAGGCGGGCGGAGCACTTGAGGTCAGGAGTTTGAGACCAGCCTGGCCAACACGGTGAAACCCTGTCTCTACTAAAAATACAAAAATTAGCCATGGTGGCACACATTTGTAATCCCAGCTACTCAGGAGGCTGACGGGAGAATTGCTTTAACTCGGGAGGTGGAGGTTGCAGTGAGCCAAGATCACACCACTGCACTCCAGGCTGGGTGACAGAGTGAGACTTTGTCTTGAAAACAACAACAAACAAACAAACAAACAAACAAAACCCATCTCCTTCTACCTCTTAGTCATAAAGTAATTCCACAAAGTACTTTAAGTTCCTTGGAATGAATAAAAACAAGAGCTACTGTTACAGAACACATTTGAACATGTTTCCCCTTTGAACCACAGCAAGTGGAGCCTGTGTCTCCTTGCTCTCTTACCCCATGCATTCATAGCTTCTCAACCATTTGGTAAAAATAGATTTTCTTTTACAGCTCATCACCAATGACCACTTTTTGGGAACTCTACATATTTTGATGTTTATTTGCTGTGGTGTCAAATTTTGATTTTTATATTGAATTTTGAATGAAAATTCTGTGTATTGTGTGTCCTCCTTTCAGAGCATTGGCCTTAATACAAGACTAGTTTTGTCTAGAGTTGCATGTTTGGTTGGCTTCACAATGCCACTTGGAACATCAAAAGTCAATAGGGTGCTGTCGTGAACCATGGTGAGATCATGTACTGCAGGCTCAGAACTGCAAGCCTGTGATTCCATTTGTGCATGGGCAATTTTCTGTACTGTTTAGGAATAGTAACACAGTTAGTGCTAGGAGCTCTAGTTTTCAGGGCATGGAATCACTGTCATAAGGTCTTGTTTGACATTTTTCTTTGAAATATTATGTTTCTCCCTTTCAAGCATCGTTGAAGTTATTCCTCGTTCCAAAGTCCAAAGAGGACTCTAGTTGACAGTAGGTTCTCAGAAGCAGATGGGATATTGGAGGTTGTGTGCACAGTGGTTAAATGAGCAGGTTTTAGAGAGAGACATAGTGGAGTCAGGTCTGAATCCCCCTTCCAACCACCACCTTAAGATTTGCTGGCTGTTGTTCCTCCGGCAAATTGATTACACTTTCCTCAACTGTAAAATGAAGACAATACTTCCTATCTCATGTGGTTGTTATAGGAACTAAATACTGTACTTCTGTAGCTCAACCCACAAAGCAAACCAGAACAGAAAATAAATAAATAAACAGGGTACCTAGATTCTAGTAAATGCACGATAAATGCTACCTGAAATTACTGATGTAATTAAAAGATGTTATCACTGCCCTCTCTACTGTGGTGGTATAGTATCATGTTGCCAGCCACATGCAAGAACTTCAGACTACTCCTGTGCCTTGCCTTCTGTGGATGTACAGCCTGGGTAATACTCTTCCCTTAACTGTGGGCTGGACCAAGTGACCTACTTCCAACAAAGAGAAGATGGCAAAGTGATGGTAATTCACTTCTGAGATTGAGTTACAAAAATGTGCGGCTTCTGTGTTGGGTGTCTTTCATCCTGAGTGCATGCCTCTTGCTCTCCCTTGAATTACTCATCCTGGGGGAGGTCAACTGCATGGATGAGCAGGAAAGCACATCCTTCCATCTCTCTAGTGTCCCTTCAGCTGGGCCAGAGGCAACCAACTGACCTACACAAACTGTGAAACAAAAACTGTGCTGTGTAGGGTGCTACGTTTTTGGGTAATGTGTTATGCAACAATAGATGACTGATATAAAGCTGTAGCTGAAGCTGTCTCAGATCTCATGGTTGCTGGCCAGGCCAGCACTCCATGGAGATAGAAGAAAATAATCCTATAAAATGTTCCCTGTTTTTTTTTTTTTTTTTTTTGAGGGAGATGAAGAGCAAACTCCTAAGCGTAGCCCTTCATACTGTCACCCGTGCCTTACTTTGCTATAGGTAAACAAAAATGCCAACCACACTGAATTTCTTGACTCTCCTTGCAATGCTGTGCCATTGTTTTGCACCAGTGCATGTACCATTCCCTCTGTATGGAGCGCTCATACACCTTCCCTGTAGGGAAACAAAGGTCTCCCCTCTAGCAAGCCTTATGTGAGCTTCCCCTCAGATCTGTGTCTTCTTCCCATGGCAGGCTGTGCATCTCTTAATGACAGGTCTGATAACTGTTGCTTATTTAGCATGTCTGGTATTTGGTTCTCTCCACTAACTGTGAGTTTATTCAAGGACTGTATTTCCTCAAGCCATTGAAAGCGCTTGGCCAATGGGTCCTGCATAAATGTTTTTTCAGTGAATAACGGAATGAACGCAGCTCTCACACAGCAGAATTGTTTTCTGCATCCAACCTCTTATGAAGTGCAAACATGCTTTTCTTTATATTCTTTTAATATGTGACATGAGGGTTGTCCTTGCAATATAAACAGATCTGAAACAGAAAGAGCAGCTCAGTTATCTGACTCAGAAACAGGCTTGAGCAGACCAGTTTGGTCTGTAGATATCTATCAGAGAGTGGTTGCACTGGGAACCATGTCTTAATCACACAACTTGGGGTTCAGGGGTTGCTGGGAAATGCAATGGTTAGAACAATCTACATCTAATTTGTGAATGAGGATGGAGAAACGGTGGTTTCTGTGCAGTCATTTTGCTCTCTCCTATTTCCCAAGAGGCTTGATATTTCCCTCTGTAGAGTTTGCAAATGTAAAGAGTGATTATAACATTTGTTTTCAGATTGGCTATGGGTTTTGACCTAGAAACAAATTGGATCATAGCCAGTGGCAGGGTCAGGGCCAAGACACATCACGATGGCAATTGCCATGTTCACCTCAGGTCTACCAAGGAATCCTTAACAG
This sequence comes from Papio anubis, assembly GCF_008728515.1. NCBI lineage: Eukaryota > Metazoa > Chordata > Mammalia > Primates > Cercopithecidae > Papio > Papio anubis. The sequence goes on along the minus strand of NC_044990.1, from coordinate 84,665,888 downwards.
AGCCCAAATACAAGACTCAATACTAGGTACCATGTTTTGTTATAAGCATAACATATAAAACTGACTTTTTATAGTGTAATTACAAAACTCTGATAGACTAAGACCAATAACAGTTTTCTTTCTCACTTCTTCATTGAAATGTGTGACAAAGAAGAAATACCTGAGATACTTGGATGAAAGTCACTGCAAATACTTCAGGAACTCAAAAAACACCAACAGAATGAATTAGAAGCTTTCTTTTCTGCTATGGAACCCAGAGCCAAAAATACAGGTCAATTTTCTAAGATGGGAAAGTAAAACTGAGAGCGAACCTCTATTACAGAAAGGAACTTGGAAATTTGGCAAATAGTTGTATAATTTCTACCCCCAGTGAGATCTGCTTATGGATGTTATATTGATCAAACCAATGGAAATATTTCAAAATACTGACTTCATTTGGTGGAGGTGGGGAGGGGAGAAGCCTGTAAAAAAGCAGTGGACCAACTTGGAACTTCTAGCTGAAGTGAGTGAGGCTGAGGGGAAGAGTAAATATGAGAAACCATGTCTTATTCATCTCTGTGTGCCACACATAGTAGGTGTTCAATAAAATCACTGAGTGCATGAACACGGACCCTTAATTCTTAGACCCAATGAAGGTTTCATAACCACTTCCAACTAATTTATAATTTAGATCACACGTTTCACAAATCTACTTTAGAATATCATTTGCAATTATGTCTTATGAAAATATGACATCAGATTTCACGGTTTTATCCTGGTCTGGTGCATGTTCCTTGGTTGCCGTAGTAACGAGTTGCCATGGATTATGCTGCAGGAGTTGCAAGGGTCAGCAAAGACCAGAGCTCTGTCATTCTTCATTCAAAGGCAATTGTCCCTGAAAAATGTGACTTGCTTCAATATTTAAGAACAGGGCACTGATATTAAACGAGAATGATACTTCGGTTAAAAACCAATAATTAACCTTGTCTTCAACTCTATGTCACACTTTAATAGCAATTTCATAAAGTGGACATTCCTCTGTCTTTCATTCTTGAAGTCCTAGATAGATTTTAAATAATATGTCTCCTGGAAAAGCACACGGGTAATCGTTGCAATTTATTTTATGTCATTATCTAAGTAAGCCCTTGAGACCTTGCAATTCCCGCGCTTCTCTCCAGGGTAATTGCATGCATCTTGGGGAGATGTGAGATGATGTTAATATTCAGAACACTATCCCTTTGAAACGATTCACAGCCTACAATGGAACACTGTCTTGGTGGCTTTCTGCAAAATTTATTTTTAGACAAGTATAAGGTATTTCCTTTCTAAAGAATAATTTTTTCTCAAAATCATAGTCTTTGATGTCGTGAGTTTACAATATGTATCCTGAAGACCAGTTTTAATTTTAATGTGGAGACTATGCAACTGGATTTTGTTACAATAAAACCCTTCGGGTTATAAATTAAGACCATCTCTGAGGCACATAAATGCCATTCTTCTCCTAACACTTCTCACTCTTTTTTCCTCACTAAATCATTTTAAATTACTGTAGTGCTTTATACACTGTAGTTCAGAACATGCTTTAGTTGCTTAAACTTTTTAACACCAGTAAAGTGAAATTTTGGCACCCATGCAAGAAACATATAAAATATTACTGTCTTTCAACACAAAGATTAGATGGTTCTCAAGATTTCACGTTATTTGAAAACATTATCTCTCGAAGTGGTCAAATAATGTTAAATAGTTATTTCTTATAACAAGACAAAGTTGGAATATACATATATATTTCATTCATATATACAAATTCAAGTAGAATTATTTTTACATATTTGAAACTTTAGTTGTCACATTAAAAAGTGAATTAATTATAAAAATGTAAAAATACATTTAAAATATTTGAAATATAAGAATCTAGCTCTTTCCTAGTCACAAAAAGTTTAACAAAAGTTTTAATAGTCTGTGTTCGGCTGGGCATGGTGGCTCATGCCTGTAATCCCAGCACTTTGGGAGGCTGAGGCAGGTGGATCACGAGGTCAGGAATTCAAGATTACCCTGGCCAAAATGTTAAAACCCCATCTCTACTAAAAATTACAAAAATTAGCTGGACATGATGGTGGGTGCCTGTAATCCCAGATACTCAGGAGGCTGAGGCAGGAGAATCGCTTGAACCCGGGAGGTGGAGGTTGCAGTGAGCCAAGATAGCGTCACTGCACCCTAGCCTGGGTAACAGAGCAAGACTTCGTTTCAAAAAAAAAAAAAAAAAAAGGCTGTCTTTAAATTCTCCATATGTTTATTATTTTAAAGGATAAAAGTGATTTTTCTTACGTTTTTTTGATTCTAACAATCAATAAACTTTTATGTGATGCCACATTCATTAAGAGTCAGACAACATTATTGATGTTAGGAATGGAAATGATTCCCATTTGCTCAGTTATTAAATATATTGATTATATGACAGAATATTATTTTCTTTGAGAGAAAGAAATTTTTTATACTTTTTATGGAATACAGAAACTCTAGGCAAGATATTTGATTTACTGGAGTGTCTAATTATAGTTATAATTGAAAATGTTACAAGTGCTGTTATTTATCCAACTTTTGAGTTTGAATCCATTTTGCAGCAAGAGTGCAGAACACAGATACACTTTGGAAAATAAATCTGAAATTCATTTTAAACGATGATCTCTTCATTATTCACCCCTCCCCCATCTCTCCCTGTCCCCCCTCAACAAGTTTCAATGAAGACAAGCAGATTGACTATATTCTAATTAACAACCCAAAGACCTGGCTCGTTCTTTTGAATTGCCAAAATTGCTTTTGCTCCACATTCATCTGGTTTCAGAGAAGGAAAATAATCCACAATTTAAATAATTGTATGCTAATATTACTCCTGACACTCTGAAATGCTTAGCTTTTCTAGATCTAGCTTTCACAGATGAAGGAGAGAAGGGTTGCACTGTTTCTTCTTGATAATTATATATTTACATTAAACATAGACTCACACTGTGAGTTCATTCTTTAAAAATTAGCTCCAACAAATGTGGTCTTTGCAGTGCTCACCTTCCTTCTCCTTGGTGCTCCTGCTGGTGTCTCCTCTCATGTACCCTACACTCCCTTTGATGTCAACAGGAGATCTTGAGGGGCAGGAGGAGGTTATTGAGAGGCATAAAAAGGAATCAGAAAATCAAATTGAAGGTTTACATCAATTAGTTGAGAACCAAATCACAGAGTGCACCAACTATTTATTCATTACGCTGACATATTTACCAAATGTATGTTTGCACTTATTTTAATTATGGATATTACTATTTTATGATCGTTGCCCTTTTTCCCTTTTAGGCATGGACTAGCTTTCCATATGGCAAAATCATGTTTTTAACATGTTAGTGAAGAAGGAGAAAGATCAAGCACTATTTTTAAAATAAAAGATTAACAATTCCTTAAAATCTTTCTTTACTTATAGGAGATAATTTGATTGTAATCCACGTAAAAGTTCATAAGATTGAGCAAGCACAGATTAAGATGCTTCTAATTCAATATTATTCTTTGAAAATTGGATGCTTTTTATCTTTTCACCCTTCTTCCCTAACTATCCTTTTTCTTTTTCTGCGAGGCTGCTGGAGTGGCACTTCCTGAATGACATTTCAAGAGGGCTTTCCAAGTAAACGGCATAACAAAGAGATCAAGGCCTGCTGGGAAGCCAGAGTACATTTTTTTTGCTTCATGAAATGAATAGTTTTAATTATGTCTTTTCTGCCTCCTCCGTATAACCTTCCAGCCTCTACCCCCACACGAATCCTAAGGCAGCAAGCAAAACACTGAGACTCATTTCTTCACACCTTTTTACCAACAAGGTTTACAATCAGTTAGGTCTCCAAGCAGGGGCATTGTTCCCCTGCACTCACACAGCCTGGGTCCCCATCCTCTGCCAGCTCATTGCTGTGAGAGATAAGCAGACCTCCTAAGGCTCAATTATGATCTTGTTTTCAGTCATGCCTCCAGGATCTATAGCAATGCCAACAACAGCTTGAAAAATGGACCCGTTTTCAAAGAAGAGCTAGCTGTTGCTGTGACTGATGACTAGGGAACCTCTGGTTATTCAGGTTTTCAGAAAGGGTCAACTCTTCACTTCCAGCTAGTCTTTTCAGTACCTTGAAAACATTAAGAAGCAGTTATGCTAGCATCAGTTACACTTCTTTAAACTGCTAAGATAATTGCAAGCAAAAGTCAATGGTCTCATAGGGATGCCACTTTCATATTGTGAATGAGCCAGTTTGAAAAATCTTAAATCAAGGCGTTGCAAACATTAAAGTTATTGTAATTCAGAGAAGACTTTTTTTTTTTTTTAATTGAGAGTGGAAATCTCTGGTGGGTTGCTTGAAATATTGATTTTTAAAGTTTAAAAAAACCTGATAAGTGAATTTGTACCATCCCTTATGAAACAAACTTTTGATAGGCCACAAACTTTTAGTGGAAATGAACATTTTATGAAAACAAACAAACCAATGTATTCAGTTAAAATGTTTTGAGCAAAACTCCATATTCTCTTTTATTCAACTGTCCCTTCCACAATTATAATAGTTCCCTCTCCTTAAGTTTATATTTATTAGGACACATATAATGTTATTAGTACGATACAGAAGCACTGTCTACCTCAGAATATCCTTGCAATTCTATTTTTAAGACTGTTGATAGTGCAACCACTTTAGACTCTTCAACTGAGTGAAACTCTGTTACTTGGTATGAAGCAATCAGCTTTTCTGTGAGCTCAGAAATCTCATCAATCTAACCTTGCCTTCAAGTTTACACTTTATAGAAAAACCAAATAATATACTTACTACTTGAAGCTGTTTACCACAGTTTTTACTTGAAGCACAATTTCATGAATTTAATAAATATTGTCTAATGGTAGATTGAAGACACAAGGCATGACTTAAGTAGATAAATATTGAGATTATAAATGGGCCATTATCCCTGAATTCTTGCAATGTAGTGTAACAGTGACACCTCACAGGAACAAAATAAAGACTTATAGTGAGAATGATGTTGGCAAAATTGACCTCTGATGCCCATATGCCACTCTCACCAACTTTATGACTTTACTGCATCCCTCTACATCTGTTCCCCTCCCCAATGATTCTCCTAATACACACACACATGCACATACATGTGCACACACACATACTTTCTCTCTTCCAGTTCCAATGTCCTGTGGTTGCACGCTATTTTCTTGGATCTCAGTTGGTTCTTAATTGCATGCAAAGAAAGTGGATTCTTTTTTGTAAGTCAAAAGGGATTTAATTAAAGAAATATTGGGTGGATCAGAAATATTGGGAGGTTGTAAAACCTGATCCAAGGCTAATCTTTGTGAGGTAATGCCCACATCACCCCTCAGAGTTTGTCTGATAAGGATACCGCCTCCACTGGGCTGCTCCAGCATTGCTGTCCCCATATCTTTCCTCTACAGCAGGAGCTCCATTATAACTCCTGTGAAATCACTGCGGCTTCCACTGATGCCATAAAGTTGATTGTGTTAAGTCCATCCCCTGCAAAAATGGGGATACCGGGCCTGTTGCCTTGTGTTGCTTGTTTCTTTGCATTAAAGTCTTGTGTGCGTCTATTTGATTGGAGAAACTTAGATCACATGCTTGTATTCTGGTTGCACAGGAAATTGGAGAAAACTCAATTTCCTGAGCTCGACTTTGGGAGCCAGGATTCTCAGTGTTAGAAGATTCCCAATCACAGAGTTTTCAAGAAGGTAATGGGTCTAAGAAATGTTCTCTATAGGTATTGAACAGCCTTGCAATACCACAGGCTGAATGACCCATCCCTCCATCATCCATCCATCCATCCATCCATCCATCCATCCATCCATCTATACATTCCTCCTTTCTTCTTTCACCCATCCCTCCTTCCATCCATATATCCATCCATTCATCCATTCGTCCATCTATACATGCCTCCTTTCCTTCCCTTATTTATCCCTCCATTCCTCCTCCATTCATTCATATATCCATCCCTCTTTCCATCCATCCATCCATTCATTCTATATTTTAACAGCTATTGAGCATCTGAAGTGTGAGAGGGAAGATGCTGGAAGCTCCGGGTACATAAACAAGGTGCAGAAGCAACTTTGAGGCTCTGATCATCTAATGAGGAAGAAAGAGGGGAGCAAGTCTGGGTGGTGCGAGCTATGGCCGGGATACCATGTAGACCAGTGTTGGGGTATCAGGTAGGGAGCACAAACAGCCCATGTGTTCCCCTGTACTTCTCTCTATCCTCGCAGCGAGGTGCGACCTGCTGACTAGTTCTTGCCTGGGGGCCTCAGGAGGGCTGGGCTGCAGCACCTCGTGCCTCTTGTTCCCTTTCTTCTTTCAACGTGGACACCTGGGAGACCTGTGTCCAAACTGATGTGAATGCAAAATGGAGAGCAGGAGGCAGACCTGCCTGGGCTCCTTCTAAGCAAGAACTCACACTCTGTGTGAAGCCGTTGAAGACGGCAGTGTCTTTTGGTTGTTGCAGACAGCATTAATTACTCTAATTAAAATTAGGCTGCACGGTAAATCAGGAAAGGTAGAGTTACCCAGAAAAGGGCGACTAGGAAATTTTCCCTTTCAACAATTCAGTGTAGCAAGTCAGACAGAGGAGTCTGGAGAGGAAATCAGAGGCCAGCTCTCAGAGGTCTTAGATGTGTCTTGCTATGAATTTGTTTTTTTTCTTGAGGCTCTGGGGAGTTACAGAAGAATTTTAATACCTTTTCCACCTTTCCACCTGGGGAACAACTTACCAATATCCTTTGCAGCACAGAGCTAATCTGATACACTAAAATCTGCTCTGGCTAATAAAAAAGGATCAATCTTTCAGCCTTCCCGACTTTACTAGTTCAAATATGCCATGCTTTAAGTATTATACAATTAGCCCATGAGGGTCTGCCTTGTGTAGGGTAAAGAACGACTTGTACTGAACATTGTGGTGCTCTTCAAATCACATGGAGCGTCTCATTTACAAGTCCAGCTTTGAGAAGACCAAGATATAACAACAATAAATTTATAGACCTTTTAAAAATGATGCTGAGGAAGCTCAGCCAATTCTCAGTGGCGCTCACCTAGGTTCTAAAGCATTTTACAAGGCCTGTATGTTTTTCACATATAGCACACGAACTGAAGAAAATGAGTTTTTATCCTGTGGGAGAGGAGAAAGAGATCAGTATTACAGTTCTATTTTATTATACAGAAAAATGCATACATCCTAAATATTTGGAGTGAATGTTAGAGAAAAAGGTATAATTTGCAGTGTTTCATAAAAAATCTCAGAATATGAAAATTAGTCTAATGTGCATATGTGATTAAAAGTCTATATCTTCTTCATATTGTAACTTCTACCTGTGGTTTCAAATCTTCATTGTATTTTTTTTTTATATCTTTCTCGATCAAGTTAAAAGTCATAGTTTAGCAAGTTTGACGTCCTGGGAATTTTCTATTTAGCTCTGTTAGTAACTCCTCTAAGAGTTAACTTTGGAAAATTCTTTACGTTTAAATTCTAAATAACAACATCCATTTACTCAAGACCTTATGTAATTGGAGATAAATGAGTTTGTATTAGTTTGCTAAGGCTGCCATAACAAAGTACTATAAACTGAGTGACTTAAAATAGCAGAAATGCATCGCCTCACAGTTTTGGAGGCCAGAAATCAGGGTGTCAGCAGAGATGCATTCCCTTGGAAGACACTGGCGCAGGATCTGCTGCTGGCTTCTCTCCTTGCTTCTAGTGACCTCAGGCATCCCTGAGGTCTTGGAGATGGTGGAGATGGTGGTGGTCTTTCCACTGTCCCTCTTCACACCATCTTCCCTCCATGTGGTCTGACCCGTGTCTGGATTTCCTCTTTGTATAAGGACAGTCATATTGGGTTAGGGTTCACCCTGATGACCTCATCTCAGCTTGATTATCTGCAAAGACCAGACACTATTCCCAAATACGGTCACATTCACAGCTCCTGGGGTTTGGACAGCACCATCTTTTGGGAACACAATTTGACCCATAGCAATGTGTATATTCCTCAGCTTTCACTAAGCTATGCTGGGTAACGACCCCAGAATCTCAAGGACTTAGCACGAAGACTTAGTCTGGCTCTCACTGCATGTCAATTGCAGGTAGCTGCGGCATTGCCTGGCTCTGCTCTGCCTGTCTTCGTTGCGGATCCAGGCTGAAGGATAAGTCAAGTCAAATGATCAGGCTTGGATGTCAGTGAGCAAGGGGTACACTTCTATTACAAGGAAAACAGAATAGTTGGTAAAGATAGTCTACCATAATGTATAAAGACTTTTTTTTTAATGTGAAAGAAAATAATAGCTTTCCTTCTTCTGCCCCACCCCACAATATTTGTATTCATTAACCTATTACTCTTCTGATACTAATTTAGAAAATTGAACTCAATTTATACAGCTACACCAAATACTGCTTACATTTACCACTCAACAGATGACGTTAATGAAGTGCTAGGATTGCGTAGGAATCTAAGCATTTTCTCTGGAAAAGTTTTGGAGGTTAGATGACCATCGGAAACAGGTTAATTTTTCAGTGACTACGCAAGTGTGGAATGGTAAAAGGGTTGAGAGTACAGTTTCTGGGGTCAGAGTCCTAGAAGGTCAAACCCCTGCTTTACCATGTTCTAGTTGAGTAGCCTAAGCCTCAGTTTCTTCATCTGCAAAATAGGATGAATGGAAGCAGCTGCCTGCCATGACACACATTCATGAAAGTGGCTTAGCGCAGAGCTCAGCAAATGTTCTTACAGCTGTGGGGACTGTTTCCTTCCAGTCATTCATCCAGCAATTACTATTAGTGTCTTTTATGCCAGATGCTGCACCCAGCACTAGTCCCTGTAGTGGTGCCGTGTGGGTGGCATAGACTTGCTTATTCTTTTTTTTTTTTTTTCCGAGACAGAGTCTTGATCTGTCACCCAGGCTGGTGTGCAGTGGTGCAATCTCGGCTCACTGCAGCCTCCACCTCCTGGATTTCAGTGATCCTCCTTCCTCAGCCTCCCAGGTAGCTGGGATTACAGGCATGTGCCACCACGCCTGACTAATTTTTTGTATTTTAGTAGAGACGTGATTTAACCATGTTGACCAGGCTAGTCTCGAACTCCTGGCCTCGGGTGATTCGCCTGCCTCAGCCTCCCAAAGTGCTAGGATTATAGGTGTGAACCACTGCACCCAGCTGACATAGACTTTCTCTCAGTGAGTGTGATAGTCCCAGGGCTGGAAGGGGACAGAGGTTGCTAGGATGGAACAAGAGATGATGTCACCAAGTGGTGTTGAGAGCCATGGGCAATAAAACTACACATGTGTATATGTGAACAACAGGATCACACTCACTGTGACTGAGACAACGTGGGAGGCCACAGGAGCTGAGACTGGACGAGGAAACAGCATACGCCACACTCACTCCTCTCAGCTGTCCGCCAGGCTCAGCGAGTGGAAGGTCAGCATAAAGTTGTAGCATTTTGTATCAAATTGAATTCGTTATTCTTTCATTGAAGCTGGTACATCAAATTTATGTTAATTAGGCCTGGTGCTGTGGCTCACAACTGTCTTCCCATCTCTTTGGGAGAAGAAGGAGGGTGGATCAGTCGATGCTAGGAGATCTAGATCGGCCTGGCCAACATGGTGAGATTCCGTCTCTACTAAAAATATGAAAGTTGGCTGGGCGTGGTGGCGGGCACCTGTAGTCCCAGCTACTCAGGAGACTGAGGCAGGAGGATTGCTTGAAGCTGGGAGGTGGAGGCTGCAGTAAGCCAAGATTGTGCCACTGTACTCCAGCCCAGGCAACGAAGCGAGATCTGTCTCAAAAAAAAGAAAAAAAAAAGTTAATTAAATGTTTGAATGATGCAGCTCCATTGTAATGTATCAAAGTTGTGTTGTTACCACTAATCACTATTAAAAAGGACAGCCTTCCGTGTTTTGTTTCTGAGGGGTGGTGGTAGTGATGGGATCTAATCTGAAGAATCCCAAACCCCCAAACCTACTTTTACTGTGGACCGCAGTGCCCGCCGCTGCCTTACAGGGTGATGCTCATGCCATGGCCTGGACCCAGGGTCTGAATGCATGGCCAGGTGAAGGAAGAGGGGAGAGGGAGGCCACCAGGGGAAACATCAGGCCCTCCGAGGCTGGTTCTCTATGAACAGAACAATGACCCTCTGGGAAAAGAAAGAAACATTTAGAGCCATCTGTTTTTGGGTGGTGGGGGAGGGAGTCTCGCTTTGTCGCCCAGGTTAGAGTGTAGTGGTGTGATCTCAGCTCACTGCAATCCCCGCCTGCTGGGTTCAAGCGATTCTCCTGCCTCAGCCTCCTGCGTAGCTGGGATTACAAGTGCCCGCTACCATGCCCAGCTAATTACTGTATTTTAGGTAGAGACGGGGTTTCACCATGTTGGCCAGGCTGGTCTCAAACTCCTGACCTCAGGTGATCCGCCCACTTCAGCCTCCCAAAGTGCTGGGATTACATACAGGTATGAGCCACCGTGCCCAGCCTAATTTTCTTCTGGTAGTTTCTACAGCCCAGAATCAGAAGTGGGGACAACTCATGGCTTAGTTTCTGTCTGACAAGATGGGTTTAGAGGATGTGTGAATTCTGAGTGCTGGGAAAATTTTAACTGAAATGGTTGAGCAGATGTGGTTTCAGGCTGGGTTGTTATAAAAACGTCATAAGTAAGTGGTCATAATACCTTGTCATTGATTGTAGTTACCAGTTTCTCAGGGGTTTCTATTTGTATTTTACATCCAGAAAGGGACTCATGGGAGATGAGAGAGGGGCTGAGAATCAAAGGTCACACTGAGAGTAAACAGGAGTGAGAGTAGGGGGTTGTAACAGGGGTAAGAATTTCTGAGTTTAAGATGGTGGAGATGGAGCAGCTTCAGGTAATGCTGAAAAGTCCAAGGTGTGGCTGTGAGTGCTGGTGCTAGAGGAGGGTATAGCTGAAGGCCAATGGAGGTAGTTGAAGTGTGAAGCCAGCAGTTTGCAAGGGCCATCAAAATAAATGGCTCCCAAGACACTTCAAAGAGGAGAGTGATGGTCCAAGTGCGCAGACCCTCAAGGCATGTGGGTGGGGAGCAGACACCAGTGGAGGCAGCACTGTGGTCAGGGAAGTGCTAATGGAATGGTGTGGACTTCAAAAGAAACCAGCTGGGGCAGAGAACGGATCAGAGGTCAAGAGGTGACTGTAGCTGTTTTGCCTTATTTTGGAAAACTGTAAAATGGGGGAACTCTGAATTCCATTCAGGTTAGTAAGAGAACAGCACATCAGGGGAAAAGAATGGTGTCATTCCAGAAGTTGTTGACAATAGAACAAAGATGCTGGGCTGATGATAAATGCTAACAAATAAACAAACAAATTAAAACAACTGCAAACAGATGGGAGGTGGCAGGAAATTAGGTTTAATGTATTAAGATGCCTGAAGATGGATGGCTTCCAGGCTGAAGGATTCAGTCTTCCCTCTTCATTCAAACACCCACGTTCTTCCCATTTTCCCTTTTGCTACCTTCACTGTTCGGCTTGTTCTCAAGTTAATTCTTCTTCCATAGTGGGGAGAAAAGTTGTTTTAGAAGTGCCTAAATCCTCCAGGAATTTTAGGAGGCCACACCCAGAAGAAAGGTGAGTGTTCCTTCCTGGTTGTCTGTATCAACAAGGAAACGTTTCCCAGATGTCTTTAAATTTCTTCTGATGTCATCGTTAACTACATCTGCATCACACGCCTATTTCTAAACCAGCCACTGCCAAGGAGAATGGGACTGCCATTGCCACCATTGACTGCAAAGCAGTTTCCCATGAATAGACAACACATTGTATGAAAAAATGGAATTTCTGTTAAAAGGGAGAAATTGTTGAGTAGGCAATCAATAGCATCTGCTATATTTTACATTAAACAAAATAATCACACAAATGTCATTAAAATATGACTACATGTATACATATCACCAACTGGATAAATAAAAATAGAATTGTAATCTACTTCAATTTAGCCTGTGCTCCCGCTGAGCCACCAAAATTACTGTTGCTAAAGTTACGATCATGCTGCTAAAACTACTAGGCCCTTCACAGTAAGCGTCGTTCTTGACTTTTCCACGGCAATCTGTGATTTGAGTTTTCCCGAGATCGTCTTTTCTCCTGGCTTCTGACACATCGTACCCTTCTGCTTTTCCTCTTCCCCCTCTACTTACTCTTTATATTTTTTCTTTGCTTGTCTATTCTACACTAGTTGTTAACCAAGGGTGATTTGGGGCCCCAGGGGACACTTGGCAAAGCCTGGAGGCATGTTTGGTTGTCATAATTAAGAGGAGGCTGCTAACTTCTGCTGAGTAGAGGCTGCGATGCTGCTGAACATTTTGCGGTGCACAAGGCTGCCCCTACAGCAACGATTATCTGGCCCCAGACGTCAGCAAAGCCGACACTGAGGAAACCTGAACCAAGCCTCCTCTAATAGGGCTTCTCAGGCACCAGTGCTGTCCCTTCTCCTCCTGTTCTACCTTCTCTCCTGAGGTCATCTCCTCTTTTCCCACTTTAAAATACCATTTGTGTACCAACAGAACCAATTTTATTGTATTTTCAGATCTGATTTCTTTTCTGAGTTACAAGTCTAGATGTTAAACTGTCTACTTAAAAATTACATTTAGATTACACAGGCATCTCAAACTTAGTATTTTCAAAACTTATTTGACCATTCATCCCAAATGCACTCCTCTTCCTCAATTCTTCATCTCAGAAGGAGTTATTATTCACCCAGCTGTGGAAACCAGAGGCCCATGAGTCCTTCCTGAAGCCACCATTTCCACAACTATCACCGTATTTGTGGTCCAACACTGAGACCTACTGCTTTTAACTCCAAAATTACCCTGATTCAGGCCCCACCTGACTGCCACCACCCTACTTCCAGCACTGTCTCCTCTTACTTTTTTTTTTTTGGTAGACCATGAGTCTTGCTATATTGCCCAGGCTTGTCCCGAACTCCTGGTCTCAAACAATCCTCTTGCCTTGGCCTCCCAAAGTGATGAGATGATGGGCATGAGCCCCTGTGCCCAGCTCACTGTCACCCCTTAACTGGCCTCCTGGTATTGTCTCCCTGCTGGTCTCCAGACATTCACTTCTACTCCCCTCCAATCTGTTCTCCAAATAGTAGCGAGGCAGGCCTTGTGAAGCTAGACCATGTCACACCCATTGCACTTGTGATAGAAAACCTAAAATCCTCAAGTCAACCTATAACCCTCCTATCTGGTTTCAGTCTTTGATGCCTCCTGTCTGTGTTTCCTAGAGCTCTCACATTAAAGTTCAGTACCAAAAACGAGGTGCCTTCCACAACAGAAATGTATGATGCCAATGTTCTAGAGGCTAGGAGTCTGAGACCAAGGTGTGGGCAGGGCTGTGGGGGAAGGGTCAGTTCCAGACCCCTCTCCTGGGCCTCTAGATGGTCTTCATGTTCACATGGTTGCCTCCCTGTATGCACATCTGTCTCCAAATTTCTCCTTCTTTTAGGGAAACCAGTCATGGTTGGATCAGGGCCTGCCCTAATGACCTCGTTTTAACTTGATTAACTCTATAAAGACCCTGTTTCCAAACAAGATCACACTCCTATGAATACCAGGGGTTAGGACTCCAACATAGGAAGTTTGGGGAGACACAACCCAATCCATCACACCCCTCTTAATTATCCAGGATTTCTGTATCTGTTTCCTCAGTCTAGAAGGCTTGATTCCTTACTCTCCACTTCATTATCATCTATTCCATTCAGCCGGCAAGACTCAGGTTAAATGTGGCTTCTTCCGACAGGACAGGTCATCCTTGATGCCTCCTCTAGGTCAGGTCCCCTGTGACACTCACTCGCAGCACCTTCTGGTGTGACTTCCTGTGCTTGTAGCAATTCTAAAATATATATGTAGGTGGGGATTCTTTTTTGTTTGCTGTGTTTCTCTCCTGCATAGTTTATGAGTTCCATGAAGACTAAGACCATGTCTAATTTGTTCATCACTGCATGCCCAGTGCCTACGCAGTGGTCTACAGAAAAATACTTAAACATTTATTGACTGAACATGAATTAAAAATCATCACTTTCTTAGTCTTCTTCTCTTTCATCTTCACTTTTGATGCCTTTTTTTTCTCTCTCAGAAGGAACAGTTTTCACATTTTCTCACTAGTGTTTCTAGGTAAACCACAGCAAGCTGAGCACACGAAGCTGTTGCCGTGGAAGCTGGGGAGGTGGGTTGGATTCCTCACCAGTCAAGTGACCTTTTTTACCACCCCGAGGTCCATGATTTACATCTGTTTTTCAGAAAGATCACTAATGACTCTGTCCTATGAACATTTACGTTGCCTTTTGTTAACCCACAAAGGTTACATCTTTGAATGCCAGAGTTCTTTCAAATAAAAGTTTATGAAAATTGTGCCGTTGCCTGCAGTAAGGCCAATGCATATATAGATTGAATAAATGCATGTAAATTTTCTTTGTTTTTTCTTGGTATTGTATCAATTCAGTTTGATAACACAAATTATTTCACACTGATTAGAAGAGACTCACTTTCTCTCTCTATATATACACACATATAGATACACATATATACACACATATGTACATACATATACACACACACACACATACACATATATGTATATATATCACATAGGAAAACAAGTATGTTGTTACTAATAAACTCAAGTAACTTAGTATGAAAGGTTTCCAATACATAAAGTCCACGGAAGGAGGTTTCCTCTTGCAGGTGGAGTGGGGCTGGAATGTTGGCATGCGGGGCAGGTGTGTTATTACTGATAGCAATGTCTTCATTTGGACTGGAAAAGTCAAGGAGAAAGAGTTGTACCAGTCTTTCAATAGCTTCTACAGATCCATTAAACTTAAAATAGATTAATCTCCAGAGACAGTCAACTTCCCGGACACAGCAATTACAGTGAAAGATGGCAAGCCCAAGACATCCATTTAATGGAAACCTACCGCCCAATACAGCTGCCTCCATAATTCTAGTTCTCATCCTGTGCAGGCTGCTTCTCCATCTCTGCTGCCAAACTATTCAATGCCAACTTGTTCTTCCCCTTAAAAGGCAGAGAGGGATGAATTTCTGAACTTTGCAGGATGTTCACTGGAAATGAGGCAAACTTAGGATACTTTGAAAAACATTAAATCAACTTAAAAAAAGTAAACAAAGCCTAGGAAAGCCAAAGATGAGTTAGGTGACATATACCAAGACGACTGGCCTATGCACAATTACTTTGAAGACACTGGAACAATGCTTAGACCAAGTAGCTCTAATTTACCCAAGGAATGAAAGCAAAAACACATCATTACATATTTTTAAAAGTTTGTTTTATGAGAAATATATTCTGAAATAGCATCCATCAAGTTAAAGTTGGATTCATGTTTAAGTGGTAGACTTGAAAGAACCTTTTATAAGCTACATAGAGTTTGGTTAGGTATAACATATTCATTAATGTTTAAAATTAATATTTATTGAGAACCGTTAAAAGGGCAAGTTATCTTCCAAAGATTGGAGGAATGTCAGAACTGAAATGGTAATTTACAGACAATCAGATCTTGTCCCACTTCCTCGAAGAAATGGAGATTTAGAGAGAAGAGATTTATTGGTCCTGTGTTATAGCAGTTTGTTATTAAAGAATACTATTTTTCTCCTGAAAATAAATTCACAAAGTGCCTAACCTAGGTAGCAGCAATGTCCCAGGGAATCTGGCGACTGTTCAAAGACTTCGAAAGTTGAGTGCATTTTCTACTGGGCACGCAGCCCTTCTGGAACATGTCAGTATGTTTTTTCTTCAGGGCATCGTGCAGGACCCGTTGCCTACGGCTAATAGTCCCAAATATGTGTGTGTGTGTGGATGGATTGGAATTCTCTGCTGGCCATAAATAGGCATGTGTGTTTTGGTTCAATGTACTTTTAATAGTTAGAGACCTCGTGAAAATAAAAAATGTTCTAAAGTTATAAATATGTATATGAATATTGCAGTTAAATACAACAGGCAATTGTACATAATTTAACTTTAAATACAAAAATACCTGACAGCCACGTCTAAGATTAAATAGAAGGTTTACTTTTCTCCCTAGTTTATAATTCTCTGTTCTCTTCCAATTCATCATTTACAAGCCAAGTTCCATACTGTTAGCCAATAATTGTGTATTTTATATTCAACACATTTAATTTTGCTAGAGCTATGAAATATCATTTACAACCTTCCACAACTTATTTGCCTGTTTCTTATCAATTTCAGATCCATAATTGCTTTCTCACACCTCTTGTTGGTTCATCAGATTCTGTCTGGATGAGGCAGTCTTATTGCTGCAAAGCTGTTTAGTCATTATATCGAATTAAGGCAACGCTATGCCCCATGCACTAGGTTTTTCACCTGGGCGCGTGTGTTTACAGCTTCCATTGCTTCCTTAGTGTCGTCTTCTGGTTATTTATTTATTTATGTATTTATATTTTGAGACTGAGTCTCGCTCTGCCACCCAGGCTGCAGTGCAGTGGCGAGATCTCGGCTCACTGCAACCTCTGCCTCCCGGGTTCAAGCGATTCTCCTGCCTCAACTTCCAGGTGCCCACCACCATGCCCAGCTAATTTTTGTATTTTTAGTAGAGACAAGGTTTCACCATGTTGGCCAGGCTGGTCTTGAATTCCTGACCTCAGTGATCATCCAGCCTCAGCATCTCAAAGTGCTGGGATCACAGGCAGGAGCCACCACAGCTGGCCTGTGTCGTCTTTTTAAAAACCATTAAAGAGAGGAAAATGTCTAAAGCTGTGGGTCTATTTGCTATTAGTACCATTGGCAGGACATGGAAAGTAACACCTATGTTTCCTGAGTGCTATATATATGCTACTAACACTTCTGGACTTTTTAAATGTTTTTGTTCGTTTGATCTATATTTTAATAAAATTATTACCATCTTCCTAAATAAGCCATTTAAGTTTCATTATGTTTGAATAGAATACGTGCTTAGAAAAAACATCAGTTTAGTTTCTTCTCCTGAGCCTTCAGACTCAGCAAAGAGTGATATCTGGTAATGTCTGGTTGAACTCATATGTTAAAAAAAAAAAACAAAAAAAACCACCAAAAGTTTGTGATCTTGTTCTTGGCAATCTTCTGTTCAGGAAACGTCAATTCCCAGTGCTTGGGTTTCTAAAAATGATGACCTCTGAAGCATGCACCAATGTCTGAAGAAGTGGGTTTAATTTGTTTAAAGTTTCAACTATCACCACGCGGCCAGTAGCCTGGATGCACGTCTCCCAGTGTCAGGCAGGACTGTAACAGCTGAAGAAGTCATCCAGTGCTTCTTTCTCATTTTATGAGTCTGAGACTTAATGGAGTACTATACGGGAAACCGGCAAGCACCGTTTTCACCTGGGCTGGTTGTGGAGGGTTATTCCGTTAGTTGGGAGTGGTTTCCAAGGAACACTTGCCGTCAGATTCCCTATTGTCAGTGATTCATTTATGTGACAACCCAGCTTGCCCCTGGCAGCGACAAAGTCCTCGCGGTAGCAGTGCTTTGGGGCTCACCTCTTACCAACGGGTGTAGGCAATAGCGCAATCCATCTTGCAAATTAAATGCGCTTAGGTATTTGTCAATTTTACTGTTATCACTGTAAGAGGCAGAAAGGGGAATTGAACCATTATTCTTTTAAAAACGATCACAAAATATGTATTATTCCTAATCAATAAATAGGATTTTCCACTGCTTCAGTTACTCCAGGAGAACAAAGCAGGGAGTTAAGCCATCTTGCTTTGCTCCTTCAAACCCCCAAAGTTGTCTTCCGTCCTGTAAAAGACAACTTGAACTTACCAGCCACACAAAGCGTGGCAGTATCAAAGGTTCATGCACTTTCTCAAAAGGGCCTGCCCTGTGCCAGGGGCTTGTTGAGGGTCCACATCTTTTTTGTCATCTTTTAATGAATCTTACTATAAGCAAAGCAATGGGCTCTGAGCCTGGAAGGGGAGACACAAATAAGAAATAAGACACCAACTTTGCACCAACGTGTGAACCAAGCCGTTCACATAGCACAAGAAGTTGCTGATGTCTTGGACCTGGAGGAAGCTTTTACTTTGTCATTGCAGACGGCCTCCATATTTCCCAACGTGGAGCCTCCCGTTTCCTAAATACCTAATACATGTTCTTATTCCTGTGGCAGGGCTTTTGTAACAAAGCGTCACAGACGGGTGCCATGAACAGCAGAGATGGGTTTCTCGCGGTTCTGGAGGCTGGAAGGCCACGATCATGTGATGGACAAGTTTTTTTCGTCTGAGGCTTCCTCCTTGGCTCCTAGAGGGTTGTCTTTCTCCTGTGTCTGTTCACGATCTTTTCAGTGTGTGTGTCTTTTTTTTTTTTTTTTTTTTTTCCGCCGCAGTGGGTACAGCCGCTCCTAACGCTGCTGCTTTTTGGTCTTCAGGTTCTCTTCGCGCTGGTGGAGCCGGCGGTGGCTGGCGCGAGTCTTCTCAGGCCTCAGCGTCAGGGGCTCGCGCTTCTTGCCCTTGTAGACTTCCCTGAGGATTTCTTTGAGTCTGGTTAATAACGGTGAGAACACGGGCAAGGGACTTGCAGACGACTCGGATCTTAGAGAGCTTGGAGGCCGCGCTGCCTGTCACTTTGGCGACTTGCAGCTGGGACCACTGCACCCTCAGGTCGCCTGTTTCAGCAGCTCCTCCTCCTCCTTCCCGCGAAGGTCTGGAGACTCGATCTTGGCCATTGCTGCACAGGCCGCCCATTCATCTTTTTTATATATATATATATATTTTATATATAATTTATATATACATTTATATACACTTATACATATTTTTATATATTTTTATATATCTATATATAGAGAGAGACACCAATCACATTGAATTAGGGCCCCACCCATATGACCTCATTTAACCTTAATCACCTCTTTAAAGACCCTATCTCCAAATATAGTCATGTTCTGAGGTACTGAGGGTGAAGGCATCAACATGCGAATTTTGGGGCACAGGATTCAGCTGATAAACTATGCCAAGCCTTTTATACATATTATTCTCTCATTTACTCACGACAAAATTCCTCCATGGGAAATGCTATCATTGACATTTGCAAATAAACAAATCAGGGAAGTAGAATAGAAAAATGCAGACATTTCAGGCTTTCTAACGGGGCTGATTTCCAATCCAAGCAATTCCATGTAAGCTATGTGAACTTGGCTAACCCACTTAAACTCGGAGCTTTATCACACAGAAAAGGATGAATTCCAGTGAAGAATCAGCCTTCCCTAATAATGCAATGCTACCTGTCTACAGTTACACAAAGAAAGTTAAGATCTCAACTATTCAAGAGATTCTTACTATTTTTCTTCTATGGATAAGCAATTGATCACTTACAAATATGAAATGTTTTACTGGACAAATATTGGGATCCTTTAAAAATGTATGTTGTTTGCATTCTTTTCAAAGAGGCTTCTCAAGCTTTGGTAACTTATTAATAAAAGACCCATTCTCCCCTCCCATCAGAGAGGACTGATGATTATAAGGTCCTCTCTCTTATATCTGACTCACGAAGCAAATCTTTATGAGCAAAGACAGTGTTTTCCTGGAGGGAATACCTGGTTGAACTCGTGTGTTTACAAAAAAAAGCCTGAATTTTTTTTTTTTTCCTCACTGCAACTTCTGCCTCCCTGAGTCAAGTGATTCTCCTGCCTCAGCCTCCTGAGTAGGTGAGATTACAGGCGCTCACCACCACGCCTGGCTAATTTTTGTATTTTTAGTAGAGACGGAGTTTCACCATGTTGGCCAGGCTGTGCTCACACTCCTGACTTCAAGTGATCTGCCCTCCTCGGCCCCCCAAAGTGCTGGGATTACAGGCATGAACCACCATGCCCAGCCCCAGAACCTGAAGTTCTGATGAGGTAACAACCTAAAGGTTGAGGATTCCAGTTTCTGACAGGTTAAGCATCTCCCTCCTTTTTTCCATCTTTTTTTTTTTTTTTTAAATGATAGACTTACTTTGAATTCTGAGTGTGTGAACTTTCTATATCACAATATTCTACCTCTTAGGGTTGCTGTACTGACTCAGTGAAATAATCTGTGAAGAGCCAATTGCCTGGGACACTGTCAATATTTTGGATGTAAAATGATGGAGGATAAACAGCTGGCGTCCTGGGATGTAATCTCTTCAATTTCTCTGAGAATCCTCCTGTCTCAGAACCAAGAACTTTCAACAGCTGCCGTTGCTGAGGTTTTATTATTTTGGAATCAATGAGAGTTAAAATGCAATGAAACAAGATGAGGTTTTTCACGTGATAATTCTATTTCCTTACAAAATTGGACACCAGAAAATATTGATTAAGATTCATAACAAGACTCATCATTACATAAATGTCTAAACTTCTGATTCAAATGAGGTACCACGAAGCTGATTACTTCCTGCAAAAAAATGGGAGGCGAGCTTGTACATAAGGGAAGAATTATTCCTTTGTTTTTTGTTCTGGCTTCTGCCTAAAATGGAAATTTTCCTGAAATTGAAAATTTTCAACTTTTCTTGTTAATTGCAGTCACCACCTCTGGGAATAAACCTTAGATGCTCCGTATTCCCAAGAAGGCTCTTTCTCGGGGTCTTATAGAAGAACTCGGGCTAGCTGTGGTTCTTTTGCACTCAACTGAGAAGAGGGGAGTGGTTGCACCCTACTTTCCAGGCCTTCCTCAGGCCTGGTGCTGGTGGACTGGTGGGCAGGCAGGCAGGCAGGCTCCTCTCAGGTGACAGCGACAAACTCTTGCAAACGTGCAATAGAAAGTGGAAGGGGAGTTACCTTCCAGAGACTGGGTTAGCTTAACCTTTTCCTCCCACATTTTACTCTTCACTATAAAGAAGTAAAAAGGTCAACCTTCCCCTTGGGGGTGGTGTCACCATTCACTTCGATAAAAGATACTGTCTGGAGTGACTTTCCAAGCCCCGGGCTAAGCCTGGAGGTCAGAAAGGGTTAGGAATGCCCCCAAGGGAATTCATTCTCCAATTCCCCTCCCCTTAGGTGCCGTTAGGTTGGCCTTTGTTTGCATTCAGGCTTTAGGAACCTTTGTCTTCAGCTGGGCAGGGCTTTTTGCTGGGGTCCCACATTGTGATGTGTGTAGTGGGCTCTGAATTTTAGATGTGTTTGTTCCATTTGGTTTTCACTCTTTTGACATAGTTCAGTAGCTGAGTCATTCATTGCCTTTGCTCAAATTTCCCTGTATTTGAGCTCTGATTAATAGCTAATAGGATGAATGGATAACACTTACACAGTGCTTACGACGTGCCAGGCGCTGCTCTGAGAGCTTTACATATATCAACTTATTAATGGAAATTTCCAGGTTTCCTGTCTGCAGAATCTTTCGTATCAGGGCAATCCATATTTTTAAATTCAACCACCGCGGGTAAGAGGCTCACATGGCGCAAAACATAGATGCAAAGAAGAGGAATTGAGTGGCTGCCCTTCCTGAGCCTCCAGTATGAGGTAACTGTTTCATGTGGCAGGCTTTGATGGATGTAGAGAGAAGCACAGATAAAGTACTAGGGAGGCGCAAAGGAGAAGAGGAACTCACATTGGGTTGTGATCATCATGGAAGAGCCACTTTGGGGACAGCAAATATTTCAAATGGCAGCAGTGGGAGGGTAGCATGAAAATCACGTGCCACGTGCAGGTACCAGAGGGAAGCTCAGGGCTTGTTCAGGGGCAGTGATAGCCAGCTCCTGACCTCCAAAGCTAGGACAGTAGATGGCCTGTCTGAAAAACCTGGGGGTTTTCCTAAGGGCAGATGACAGAAGAGTTGTTTGTATTAAATGTCAGGAGGATAAAGTGTAGAGCCAGGAAGAAGAGGAAGCTGCTGTAACAGTGAAGCAGAGAGGGAAAGAACCTGGAGATGGGGCAGTGGCAATGGAAATCAAGAGAGCTCAAAGTGAGTTTGGGCTGCTGAGTCTCACAGTACGAGACAAGGAAGAAGGGAGGAGCCGCCACTATTCCAGAACCTTTAAGGCTGGCATAATTCTGTCATTATTTACAGAAGCTGCGGATTTAGGTGGGATATATGCACGTGTCACTGTGCACATGGGAGGATCATTCTATTTGTTTTGGACATGTTGAGTCTGAGGTCCTGCTGGGACATTAGGACAGTAGAGGCGTGCCAAAATGACCAAGCCGGCTCTCTGAGAATAAAAGTATTATTGAAAAATAAATGCACAGAGTAAATATAGTCATTCAACTATGTCATAGTCTTACTTCTCAAGCAGACAAAAAAAAATGATCAAGAGTGGAGTTCTTAAAGTGGTCCGTAGCATGACCGCACCTAGTTATTTTCTATTATATATACGTATGTGTGTGTTTTATGTCATTTACCTTTGAACAATTCACATGAAAATAAAAGTTACATATGTGTGTTTAGCTACTACTAAATACAGAAAACACAAAGGACAAACAGGCAAAAAACAAAAACAAAATCAAAACTGTAATGGACTCACCACCCAAAGGTAAAAACTATTAACACTTTACTGTATTTTCGTTCTTTGATAGTTTTTTCAAAAAAACTGTGTACGTTTTCCCCTGCATATTTGTAATCATAATTGTAATTTTTAAATCATTAAATCTGATTCTGACCTGCTTTTAAATCAGCTGTTGTACACACTCCCTGTGTAATCATCTCCCATTAAATATCTTTAGGGAACTTAGAAAAAAATATAATAAGAAATAAAACAGAGCTGAAAGAATTCTACCTATTCTTTGGGCAATCCCCAAAACTTTTTTTAGTTTTTTTGCTGCTTTGCAATTTTCCAATGTTTGTACGTCTATTAAATTAAATAGAAGCTACCAGCATCTCCTTTTATTTGTTTATCTTTGGGTGTTTATCCTCAGAATGATCAGTAATTTACATTACTTATGAAAGTGGACTATCGCCCCAGATGCTAACAATAGTATAGTTTGCTAGAATTCCACATTTATGTCCAATGTAAATTGGAAAATATTAAATTTTCTGCCAAGCTTCTATAAAATCTAAGGAGTACAGGGGAAATGCTTTGCAGTTTCCATCATTAAGGTAGATGAGATTAAAAAGAAATTAAAACCAACTCAAATATTCATAAATATTTTGAAGTTATTGGGGTAAACAAAATTCCTTTCTCATGCCTTTTCTACCAAAGGAAAAACACACTCGGTTCTCTTTAGTTTGTTTATATCAGAGGATACTGACCCTAGAAGCAAACACCAACCACACCTGTGGGTCTGTTCCTAGGCCATTTGACATCCAGGTGGAGCTGATTCCTGGAGAAAGTTAATCTGTAGGGATCGGCTGAATTTTCACTCATTTCTTCAGACTTTGTTTGCCTTGGAAAGCATCCTGAGGGACAGGATCCTTTAGGAAGCTTTTTGAGAAGCCCCCTTAAACATATTTTTTCCCTGCAAGGCCAGGAAGTGCCATTTTGTCGAAAATAATTGAAATTCAAACCTCAAAAAGGCTGAATTCATTTGAAAATTTGAAGTGTCCATTCAAGAAGGTTTTACATTTTGTAATGTTTGCCTTATCCACGGCATAAGGAAACATACAATTTGAAAGTTAGACTTGTTTAATTTAAAACCCATATTCTAGTTTTGTACCAGTGTTTTATCTGGTATTATTTAGTCCTAGTATATGTAGGCTGGGGACAGGATGGAGTTCAATATGAATACCACATACAAATTATATGTTTGTAATCACAGATAGGGCTATGATTTTTTCATTTTATAAAAATCAAGTTATTTTCTTATTAATGATACAAACATCCGAACACTTTTTATAATAAACTGCTTTTTGTGAAATATTGGAAGATAACTCTAGGAATCTTTTTGTACTCACTGGAGGTACTGCTATTTAAACAATATCCTCCCCACTTATGATCAGAGCCAAAAGGTTTTTAAAACAGGATGCAAAATATTACAACATCTCATTATGGGGTTGAGGTTTCCTTTAACATCATGTTTATGGATCTGAAAATCAAGTAAAGATAATAATTGAAGGGTTGTCTCTACTCAGCAGTTGAGATGGGAGATGAGGGAAGATGGTGTACAGCGGAAACCTGGTTACACACAGTCAGCTCTGCCCTCGTCCATGGGAAGGAAGGCAATGCCCAAGGGTTGCCTTTGTAAAGTACTCTCTTGATTTGTTCCTCGAAATTTTAAAAAGATTTAAAAAGTGTCTACCTACCCATTTTATTTTAATGCTAATTTTGAGTGGGCTGAACAGGACATTTTGATGTGTGATACTGTTCACATGCATAATGGGTTCAGGCTGGCTCTGAGCTTTGAAAAGTCAATGTCTTTCGTGTGCCTGGTTGGTCAACTTTAATTGGCGAGGTGCTCAATTCTCCATTTCATTAAAACCCCACCAACCAAGAACAAAAGTGAGACTCTTAGTTCTTATAAAAATGGATAAACAAAAATCAGTTAAAGTCGTATCTCAGAGAAAGCCACCCTGAGAAGGAGAAACCTGGAGGCCAAGATCACATATTCTTTGACAAACAGCAATGAAGATGTCCATCGGCTATTCAGTGATATTCAGAAATGATTCCGATATTCAGAAACCGTTGGAAATAGCGAATGCACGCAGGCCTGAATACCTAGGGGATGGGTTGATAGGTGCAGCAAACCACGATGGCACACATATACCTATGTAACAAACCTGCGTGTTCTGCGCATGTATACTGGAGCTTAAAATAAAATTAAGAAAAGAAAAAAAAAAAGAAATTGTTGGAAGTATTGGGAATAGTTACTTGTTATTTAGCACTTCCCTGCCAGGTTCCTTATCAGCATTATCTAATGTAATGTTCATAACAACCACATGGGATAGGATTTATTACTAACATTGGAGAGTTGAGAAAATAGACTTAAAAGTTAAATAAACTTGTCCCACATTTCCCAGCTAGTTAAGGGGTGAAACCCTGACTTGAACCCCACAGCTCCTCCTTACACAAAGCCCCTGCTTTTGCTTAATTTTTATTCTCTTCCTTTGTGCGTTGGGATCTAGCATTCTGGATAATTTAGTAACCATCCAAAAAAGGTATCTTATCCAAATTAAAAATAATTACATACAGAAAAGATAGCATTTCTATATACTAGATTTCTTAACAAGCAAATTCTTTAAAAATTTTTTTTGGAGGGATGAGTTGAAAACGACCTAGTGGGTAACTATGGTCAGGGTAACTAACCTGCACATGTACCCCCATCTTTAAAATAAAAATTGAAAATTTTAAAATTGGACTACAAATGATGTTTTTCAAGCATAATAAATATTCTCACATTATCTAATCCTTTACATAAATGATAACTAAAAGCAGCTTGAACTTAGGGAATAAAAGGAAGACATTAGGGTTTTCCCATTGCAGAGAAAAGCTGCTTTATTCCAGGACTTGGAAAAGACATCACTGTAAAAGCTTTGGGAGTGGTATCAGGCCATCTAGAGAGCTTATATTTAATCAATCGCCTATGACTTCCCTCACAATGGATGAGCTGTTCAGCTGGGTGCGGGTACTGAAGGGCACCCTGCCAGCCTCTTTACTCATCAAGCCTTAGTTTTCTTTCTGGATTTAAGAGGGCCTGGAGTCTTAATGATATTCATCTGCTATCACTTTTGGCTTAAACAGCTAATGACAGTGCACGTTATGTTTGATCAGTTCTTCTCTCCCGGAGAACGTGAAAACAGAGCAAGACGCTGACACTACGAAACATCAGGAGAACCCGGACTCTGCTGAGGTACGGTGTCCCTGCACTGTATTTTATCAAATGACATATTGATCCGTGCCTGCCTAGGAAACCAGCGGGGGGCAAAACTGCTGAAAACTTTCAGTGCTTTTCAAATAGGCAAAGACACTTACGAAACAATATCTTTGTAATGACTCTCAGAAGCGCATCACTGTCTTTATGTGGAGAGTGATTTAGAGTAATTAAATATAGTAGTCAGTGGGACAGAAAATGGAAAATTACTAGAATAAATTGAATACATTTTCTCATTTGGAAAAGAAAACAGATACCTTTGGTGATATGGGCCCACTCTCTTCAAGAAGAGACAATTAACTCTCTTTCAATTTGTTTCCAAAAAAAGATACTTAATGATGTAGTACCCTCTGTTGCAATTCAACTCAGAGCATTTTGTCAATCCCTTGATTTAATGACAGATGTTTAAACCTAACGGCATTGCAGAACAAACTTTAAGACGGCTACAAACCAGATGTTCTCAATATTGTCATTTTGAGAAGCAAAAAAAAAATAAAAATTTTATTTCACATTGCCACGGGCGAAAAGAAAATCTGTTGAATGAGCTGTGGGATGATGCAGAAGCCAGTGTGAAGAGGGATCCTAAATTGTATTTGTATTCTAAAAATGAAAGCTCACCCACTGCAAGTGAGGGTTTTCTGGAAGTTCAAGAGATCAAGTTCGCTTTTCGTATGACTTGCACATTGTTTTGAGCAAGTGAAATGTGAGTGTTCCCATGGTCATAACACAGAGACGGTAAAAAGCTGGGCATTTACAGCTGCGAGGCCAGGAGGTGACATGCAGCAAAGGAACCTCAGACCTTTGCATCTTCAGCCACACCTGCTGCTCCTGTCGCTCCCCAGGGTAAAGCAAGCGGCTATAACTTGGCAGTCTCATGATCTCTTTCACTGACCAGCAGGCAGTAGGTGAGGGAAATGAATGTTAAGTCACAGCTGTTACTTTAAAAAAAAAAAAAAATCAAAGTTCTGAAATTCATATACCTATAATGAGAGTATAAATACCAGGTACTTTTGCCTGCTTAGCTGATTCTAGTTGTATATTTTGTCTCCCTTCCCCCGATTTTTCCTCTTCAAAGCAACTTCTGAAGTTCATTTTAACCAGACTTCTCTTGTAAAACAAAAGGAATTTGGGGACAGGTAACTGTTAGCCCTAGTTCTTGCCCAGTCTGAATCTGAAGGCTTTTCTAGTTCCCTGATTTAGAAGAACAACTATCTTCATGGCCATGGCTGTTTCCTGCTTTGTGTCTGTTCATCACTGCACATTAATAACTTGGAGATATGACGCACCTCCCACCCGCCCAAATTGTATACTGTTTCTAATGTAGATAACCATCATTATAAGGCAAAATGAAGAATCAGTTTAACTAAATAATAATGCGAAAATAATCATTTAAAAAAAATTGTCAGAATAGGCTAGTAAGAATCAACTCCCAAATGTCAGCGGCTTAAAATAAGAAAGGCTCATGTACATCCTGGGTGGTGGCATTGTCCCTTTGTTACCCGGGTAGCCAGAGTGACCATCTTGCACATAACTGGTGGCTGTACCAGAGAAAAAGACAGCTCTGGAGGGATTTGCACCCCCAGGGAAACACTCAGCCCGGGAATGACCCATCACTTCTACTTGCAATGCACTGGCTGGAACCAGTCACGTGGTCCCTGTCAGTACCAGGAAGTACTGAGGAAGGGGGAGGGAACCAGAAGTACTCTGCAAATGGCAGGTGATTGTTATCAATCACAGGGAGTAAACCCAGTGAGCTCTCTCATACTCATCCTGACCTTGAATTAACTTATGCTGCCTTTCAGTGGTTATTCTCAGAAGTGTCAATATCTATTTTGGTGAGTATGCATGATCATTAGATCTTTTTGTTTCCCTTTAATGAAAAGTTAAAAAAAAAGGCATAAAAGATTTTGTTCCTATGAATGTTTAACTTCGTAAGCTTTAAGGAATCTCAATAGTCATAGGTTGATAGAACTACATCCCATGGTCTGGCATGTAGATAAAATCTAGTGCAAGAAATCTCAAAAGACTTTTAAAATCTGGCAAAATGTTGTCAGCTCTTTTCCACAGAAGGTTCATAATCTTGTTTCATTATTTCATTTCTTAAAAATGGTATGAAATTCACAGAAAGTACCTAGAGAAAGATGAGTTAAAATAATACATTGTTGTATGAAAATTGACTCAACTCTTCTGCATAGCTCCTCTTGGGTTAAAATGCTAATTATGATATTTTCACTTTTGAGAACTTCAGAAAGATTTGTTTTGTGAAACTGTTGCCAAAAAATCAGCATGAATGGGGAGCTTTCTCTGAGCTCTGTGTATTGTACTCAGTGTAGCAGAGAACAGCAGGACAGCCCTGTGGTGGGCTGCCTCATCTATTTTTGTTTCACTAACTACATTCTAGTAAAGACACATAATAATTGCAACATAACAGAAGCTTTATGTTCCTACATAATGATGAAAGAATATCAATAATGTAGGCTCCAAGGCAGAGAAGAGACTCAGTGCTATTTCCTTTTCAGTCTGGAGGAAGCCAAAATGAACTATCAATGAAGGTTATGGTCCATCAGCCTAGAAATCAATAGAAAAACAAGTCATTGCACAGCACAATTCATCCAAATTGCAAGGGTCTTTATGAAATCTTTAGGAGCAGAAATATATCTTTCCAAGTACACTTTGATTTTAGAACATTTTCAGTGTACCAGATAGCAAAACTGTCCTTTGCTGAAGTGCTACAATATCAGAGCAGCCATTAAGTTAGGGATTTGAAGTTTATTTTATTAGTACTAAGCAAACCCCAGAATAGATAAACCAGTTTTATGGCCTACATCTGGTTGAATAATAAAACATACGGCTGTACAGTCAAGAATCTGCAGCTATAAGTTACTGTAAATACTCAACTCAAGATAGTGACAGAGGTACTCACACATGAGATTCAGTAAGTTTTCTCCCTCTTCACATCAGAGGTTGAATATTCATAATTCTCAGATATTTGAGATGGGATTTGCTAATTAACCATGTTTTTTTTTTGTTATTGCTGTTACTTCATTCAGATTATTTTACTTTATTTGTTATAGAGCTATTTTAGGTTCAGGAAGGGACCAACATAAACACTTTCATTCTTTATTTGATATTTTATATTTGTGTCACTATTCTCTGTAGCTGGTCTCCAGCTAAATCTTCCTGTTGGTTTTAGAAGAATAGTCTAAGGAAAAAGAAAATTTTAACCTAGGTTTCTTCATACTTTAACAGAGTTACTGTGTTGAGAAGTAATATATAAGAAATGTAAGGTGTCACAGTGAGGAAGCTGTGAAACTAAAGATGTTTGAGAGAGAAACAGTGGAGGATAAAAATCATATCCTTACATCTGTTAAATTATTTCTATGTCACTCGCTCTGAGCACTACCCACTGGTCATATATCTATCAGAAAAACAGGGAGCTCTAAACAAAATTTATCCTCAGGCCAACTGCATAATAAAAGTGAGATACTTGCATATCACAAAATTGTACTATATCCTCGCACCTTATTCTAAAGAACTATCTTTAGGCTGCAGTAAGCAGGGGAAGCAAAGGGCTTTAGTGAGTTACCCTTGGTCTGTGCTGATGAAGCGAAGGGCCTGGCAGAGGTGGTCTTCTTTCTTTGTGGAGGTGGGGTCGGCATTGCTGCTATGGACATGCAGCCTCTGGCTGATATGGAAAGGTTAGGGCTCTTCTGAGCCACTTTGCTCAGTGAAGGTGGAGAAGACCACCAGGCAGGCTGTGCTCCAGGTGCGGTTCTGGGTGCTTTGGATGCATCAGTGAGCAAAGCAGAGATCTGTGGCCTTGCAGGGTTACCTCCTCACAGGAGGGGCTGGACAAAAAATAAATGCCTGACCCAGTAGATTAGTACATTAGAAAGTATAATAGAAAGCCAGGTGCAGTGGCTCATGCCTGTAATCCCAGAACTTTGAGAGACCGAAGTGGGTGGATCACAAGGTCAGGAGTTCGAGACCAGCTTGGCCAACATGGCGAAACCCCGTCTCTACTAAAAACACAAAAATTAGCCAGGTGCGGTGGCATGTAGCTGTAATTCCAGCTACTTGGGAGGCTGAGGCATGAGAATTGCTTGAATCCAGGAGGTGGAGGTTGCAGTGAGCTGAGATTTTGCCAACCTGCTCTAGCCTGGGCAAAAGAGTCAACAACAGCAACAACAACAACCACCTACCATATTAGAGCATCATGAGTCCCGTGGGAAAAAGGAAAGAAGGGAGCAGGTAGTGTAAAGAGGATTGGGAATAGGGATGTTCCAATTTAAAACAGAGAAGTCAGAAAAGTGACGGAGAAGTGCCATTTGAGCAATAATTTTAAGGAGGCAAAGGAGCCAGCCAGGCCAACTTCTCGGAAGATCATCTCAGCAGGAGGCTCAACCAGGGCCATGTCCTTCCTGTGATCTGTCCTGTGATCCTTCCTGTGAGCATGTGCCTGGCTGTTAGAGGAACAGCGAGCGAGCTGGTGTGGGGTGAGCAGCAGCGGAGGGGGGCATAGGAGATGAGGTCAAAGAGAGAGCAGATGGAGTGGGGACAGACCATTTCAGAAATGGGAGACACTACAGGGGGTTGGCCTTTATTCTTAGTGCTCTGTAAATCATTGGGCAGCTTTGAGGAGGGTGGCATGAACCAACTTATATTTTTAAAAAATCACTCTGGCTTTTGAGTTTAAACTCAAAGATAAAAACAGGGAAACCACTTGGGTGAGTGCTACAGACATCCGGGCAAGAGAGGGTCTTGGACTCAGGGTGAAGCTGTAAAATCGGGGAGAAGCATCAGATTCTGCTGCGTTTTGAAGATAGAACCAACAAGACTTTCCGATCAATTGGATCAGAAAGAAGATATGAAAAATGATCCCAAAGTCGGCTTATTTGATTGTCTTTTGATTTTACCTGAGTCATTGGAAGATGGAGTTGTCATCAGCTGAGACAGGAAAGCTGACCTCAGGCAGATTTTTGGGGAGAAGGTCGGTCGTTCAGTTCATGTTGGGTGAGAATTGAGATGTGGCACACCGGTTGTTGAGGATCTTTACTGGAATAAAAATTTCTTTTTTTTTCTACCCTGCCTTGTGGTGCTGATGTAATAAAAATTTCTATTTAAATAATTACATTTTGGAAAATGAGTTGATTTAGTTAAATAACTGAATGGTAGTACTAAGACATATTAAGTGTCACAGCAGTTGTAAGTGAATGGCTGTAATTTGGGAACTCTGGTGCAAATCACACAGCTGGCACATGCAGAGCTGAGTTCATGTCATTCCTTTATGGATGATTCTTCATGACATATGTGGACTTGACACAAACACGTATTACACTGTGTGAGAGACTCAAAACAGCAAGTCATGTTCAAGTGAACCTTTTCTTTGATATTATACAATGTGAATCTGAGACCAACTTGTTCACATACTTGTTAGTTGAAAAAAGGTCTGAGTGTTTTGCTTGAGAGCCATCAAGGTGATTTTTAGTTATCTTAGTGGAAATGTAAAGAATCAGGGAAGGTGTCGTTTCAGTTTGTTTTGGATTGGTCAGCCGAGATCTGCAGAATGACAATTCTGGGTGCTACAATTTGAAGAGAACTTTGGCAAAATACAATGTGTCCAGAGCGAGGCAATTAGGATGAAAAATGATGTGAGATCCTATGGCATGAGGAATGAAGGGAAGAACGGGGATGTTACATAAGATTAAGAAAAATGGGCCGGGTGCGGTGACTCATGCCTGTAATTCCAGCACTTTGGGAGGCCGAGGTGGATGGATCACGAGGTCAGGAGTTTGAGACTAGCCTGGCCAAGATGGTGAAACCCCATCTCTACTAAAAAATACAAAAATTAGCCAAGCGTGGTGGCGGGTGCCTGTAATCCCAGCTACTCAGGAGGTTGAGGCAGGAGAATCGCTTGAACCCGGGAGGCGGACTGTCTAGTGAGCCAAGATCATGCCATGCACTCTAGCCTGGGCGACAGAACAAGACTCCATCTCAAAAAAAAAAAAAAAAAAAAGTTTCTAGATGTTTAATGGATAAAATATAAGCTTTGTATTTAGAAGACAGGTATGACTCCTAGGGGCTAAAATACATGGGAATTGCAGGGAGGCAGAGTGCATCTCAAAAAAAAGCAGGTGCTTCTCACCAATGAAAACATCTGGGAAAGGAACAGGCTTGCCTTGTGAGCATATAAAACCCCATCACCAGGAAGAATCCAACAACTGTTAGATGCCCACTGTCAGGGATTTTCACTGAATCATTGACATCTGTGATTAAAAACAGTGTTACAAATCCAACAAGAATTCTACTGAAAGAGGAGTTGGGGTATGAGACTTCTTGACGTTGTCCAGTTCCCAGGTTCTATTACTCCAGGGTCCCTCTAAGTGCCCCCACTGGGTTGTGTCCCCATTTGTGCTGTGAAGCAGGACCCAGGACTACCACAGGCTGCGTGTGGATGGTTGCTGGGTTACTCCCTGCTTGGCCCATTTCTGCATTCTCAGACTTCTAAAAAGTTGAGTTGTAAGCTCACCAAAAGTCAGTCACATTTCTTTCTAGAATTATTGATG
Organism: Papio anubis; assembly: GCF_008728515.1. Lineage (NCBI taxonomy): Eukaryota > Metazoa > Chordata > Mammalia > Primates > Cercopithecidae > Papio > Papio anubis. The sequence continues at coordinate 84,633,565 of NC_044990.1, read as the reverse complement.
CCAGTTTCACTTGCTGTTGTAATTACATGACTTAACTCACTGTAAGGTAAACCAGTGATGTCTGAATGTGAGAAGGGATTTGTTATTTCCGTGAAATCAAAGCAATTCCTTTGGAAGATGGCCATGAGAGAAGAGCGAAAAGTTGCTGTTGAATTAGATGTGGGGGAGAAAACTCTTAAAAGACCAAGGGAAAATGTAAGAATCCAGAAGGATTCTCCACTCAAAATGTACTTTTTGTTTTGTTTTGTTTTGTTTTTGAGACAGAGTCTCGCTCTGTCACCCAGGCTGGAGTGCATTGGCGCAATCTCAGCTCACTGCAAGTTCTGCCTCCCGGGTTCAAGCAATTCTCCTTCCTCAGTCTCCCAAGTAGCTGGGACCACAGGCACCCGCCACCACTCCCGGCTAATTTTTGTATGTTTAGTAGAGATGGGGCTTCACCGTGTTAGCCAGGATGGTCTCAATCTCCTGACCTCATGATCCACCCACCTCGACCTCCCAAAGTGCTGGGATGACAGGCATGAGCCACCGCACCTGGCCAAAATGTACTTCTTGATGATCCATTTTAAAGCAGATGAAACTGAAAATCATGTGCGATGTTATTATGGGCTGAATGGCATCTTCCACAGACTCATATGTTGAAGTCCCAACCCTCTAGTATCTCAGAATGTAACCGTATTTGAAGATAGGGTCTTTAAAGAGGTCATTAAGTGAAAATGAGGTCTTTAGAGTAGGCCCTAATCTGATGTGACTGATGTCTTTATAAGAAGGAAAAAAGACACCAGGGATAGGGATGCTCACACCCAGACCGTGTGAAGAGGCTGCAAGAGGGTGGCCAACTGCCAACCAAGTAACAGACCTGCCAACATCTTAACCTTGGACTTCCAGCCTCCTGAACGGTGAAAACATAAATTTCTGTTGCTTAACCCGTGCAGTATGGGGTATTTTGTTATGGTAGCCCTAGCAATCTAATAGAGATGTGTTCTAGGTGCGATTTATGCAAAGAGATGAGACAAAATACCAATCAGAAGACCCCACCTCAGAAGTTCGGTGAACAGATGTTTACGTGTGAAATGTGTAAGACGTGTGCATCTATTATTTTGTTGGGATTCACTGCCTGGCCTTCTGTTTTGATTAATGGATCAGGAACAGGTCCTTTTCCTCCAGACTGGAAGGTGTTTCCTGGGCTTGATGTCACTCTTTTATTTGTTCATAAACATTTGATCAAAGACGTATGTATCACGGACCTGCTTTGTGACGCACGGCATCATGGTGGCATGAGAGAAGTCACGAAGGATGTTCTAGGTAGATGGCGGTTTTCATCTTCAGACGCTAATAATAAGTAGTATGAGTTGGACGCACAAATAACTCTCACTCGAGCCATTAGGGCGATGGACCATAACTGAGGAACATAAAGTGTCGTAAAAGTTCTCAGGGAGATGTGACCATTTCAGCTGAGGTGATCAGAGGACACAGTAATTCATGTTTTAGGGCTGAAGATAAGATTTGGGCTAGTGGAAATAGGTAGGAAGCTTACTCTAAGTAGAAGGATTGGTGTGAACAAAGGCACACACTCTGAAAGGTTACAAGACCTTTCTGGAGCGGCCAGTGGTTCAGTCCAACAAAGGCACCCTGATCTGTGGAAAAAGTGAAACTGCAAACCATCTTTCCCTGGTCCAGCTGTGCCTATCAGTTCCAGCCTGACTCCTACCCCTCACTGCCATCATCTTTTGGCTCCAGTGCCAGGAATCTTGCTATCTTCACATAGGATATGCTTTGTCACCTCCCTGCCTAGCTTGGCTTAAATCTATAACAACTCAGCTCAGTTGTCAGCTCCTCAGGGAAGTGGCGTGCGTTTCCTGTTTCTCTTATAACAAGTTACCACAAACTTAGCGGTGTAAAAGAACACAAATTTATTATCTTACAGTTTTATAGATTGGAAGTCTGACATGGAGACATCCAAAACAGTGGTGGCCCTTTTGCATTGCAGGATAATACCAGCCTGAGTGAGGAGGAGGAGAGGAAGCAAGGAGGAAGGGGAGGAGAGATGCCAACACTGCCACATTTATGCGGATTTTTGTTTTGTTTTGTTTTGTTTTTTGAAATAGAGTCTCACTCTGTGCCCAGGCTAGAATGCAGTGGCTCAATCTCTGCTCACTGCAGCCTCTGCCTCCTGGGTTCAAGCGATTCTCCCACCTCAGCCTCCTGGGCAGCTGGGATTACAAGCACCCCCAACCACACTCAGCTAATTTTTGTATTTTTGGTTCACATGGGTTTTGCCATGTTGGCCAGGCTGGTCTCGAACTCCTGACCTCAAGTGATCCACCCGCCTTTGGCCTCTCAAAGTGCTGGGATTACAGGCATGAGTCTCTGTGCCAGGCCAAATTTTGGTTTTGAGCATCCCCTGCCCGACGGGCTCTTCTTAATTACAAGTGTTCATTTCACCTCTCTGTCCTTTTAGGACATCAGCAGTGGAGTCCGTTCCAAGATTGTCAATTATTGTAGTGACGTGAGAACCTGTAACCCTTGTCCTGTTTAGCAGAGTTGCTTGCATTCACCAAAGTTTGTTTTCCAAGCTCCTGATGGCTATGAACACTGTGTGGGTTTTTTGTTGTTGTTGTTGTTGTTGTTTTTTGTTTTTTGTTTGTTTGTTTGTTTGTTTTTTTAAGATTTTCACACATGGAGGGAGAGGTATTTCTTAGAGAGATTATCATCTTATGGTGCATTAAAATAAAAATACTTCTACTTAAAAAGAAAAAAATTCTTCCCCAGTCTCAGTGGGTTCCAGGTAATATGAGGCTGGATTCCTGTCTGAAAGGGTGAAGGTGGGGTCAGTTTCTTGCCTCTTCCAGTCTCTAGAGGCTTCCTACATGTCGCAGGCAATGGCTTCTTGCCCTATCTTTGCCAGCAATGACAGGTCCCCCAGGCGTCCCATTACCCTGACCTCCCCTTTTGCCTCTTGATCACTTTTTAGAATCCCTATGATTACTTGGGTCTACCTGGATAATGCAGGATAATCTGTTTAAAGTCAGCTGATTACGGCCAGGCGCGGTGGCTCAAGCCTGTAATCCCAGCACTCTGGGAGGCCGAGACGGGCGGATCACGAGGTCAGGAGATCGAGACCATCCTGGCTAACATGGTGAAACCCCGTCTCTACTAAAAAATACAAAAAACTAGCCGGGCGAGGTGGCGGCGCCTGTAGTCCCAGCTACTCGGGAGGCTGAGGCAGGAGAATGGCGGGAACCTGGGAGGCGGAGCTTGCAGTGAGCTGAGATCGCACCACTGCACTCCAGCCTGGGCGACAGAGCGAGACTCCGTCTCAAAAAAAAAAAAAAAAAGTCAGCCAAGTAGTACCCTTCATTCTGCCTGCAGTGTGAATTCCCCTTTGCCATATAACCTCTTATACTTACAGTTTGGGGAGATTAAGGCATGAACACCTTGGGAGGGCCGTCTTCTGTCTATCCCAGAGACCTTTCTTACCTTTTTTGCCATCATTACCAGGCAGAGTTTTGCTCTCAGCATAGCTCACCTACAGTGCATCTTAAGCTTGATACTTACCATATAAATATATTTTATATTTTCATTGGAGTCTAAAATGCAAAATTATAAGTGTGTTTATCATCTCTTCCATTATACTTTGTGAGGGAAGATGCTGCCCCTTTTATCTCATTCTTGCTTTTGTGTCCCCAGTGTATTACACAATAAAGAGAGAGACAGGAGTGGGGAGAGGAAGAGGTGAAGAGTTCCCTGCCTGACAGAATGATGTGCAATCTGTTAGACAAAAACATTTCTTAATTACTCATTTGCAAACTTTTGAGAAAGGAGATAGCTGAGTGCTGGCATTTGCAAGAGAGTTTTTTATGCACTCCAGGCAGTGGGATCCTGAGAATACTGTACCGAGTCTACTGCTAAGAACCAGGGAGTAACAAACAAATGAGCAAGAAAAAAACCAAACAATCCCATCAAAAAGTGGGGCTAAGGACATGAATAGACAGTTCTCGAAAGAGGATATACAAATGGCCAACAAACATATGAAAAAATGCTCAGCATCACTAGTGATCAGGGAAATGCAAATCAAAACCACAATGCGATACCATCTCACTCCTGCAAGAATGGCCATAATCAAAAAATCAACAAATAATAGATGTTGGTGTGGATGCAGTGAAAAGGGAACACTTCTCCACTGCTGGTGGGTATGTAAACTAGTACAACCACTATGGAAAACTGTGTGGAGATTCCCTAAAGAACTACAAGTAGAACTACCATTTGATCCACCAATCCCACTACTGGGTATCCACCCAGAGGAAAAGAAGCCATTATACGAAGAAGATACTTGCACACACATGTTTATAGCAGCACAATTTGCAATTGCAAAGAACATGTATGTTCTTACTCATAAGTGGGAGCTAAGCTATGAGGATGCATAGCCGTAAGAATGACACAGTCGACATTGGGGACTCAGGAAGAAAGGGTGGGAAGTGGGTGAGGGATGAAAGACCACAAATGGGGTTCAGTGTATACTGCTCGGGTGATGGGTGCACCAAAATCTCACAAATCACCACTAAAGAACCTACTCATATAACCACATACCACCTGTTCCCCAAAAACCTATGGAAATAAAAAATTTGTAATAAAAGAGAAAACAAAAAGAGAGCAGGATGGAGAGGAGATCATGAATATGTCTGCCACAGTTCACCTTTGTACCTTTTCTTTCTTCTCTTTGCAAAGGAGGGATGAGAAAGCAGGTAAAGAAACATGGTGAGGTTACGGAGAGGCTGGATTCAGCTGAGCTGAGCAAGGGCTTCCTGGAGGCCTTGGGACAGGCATGTGTGTGCCGCTTCACAAAGCGATCCCGAGGTAACCGCCAGGCACCAGAAAGCCAGGGGCCTCCTCCACAGAGGTGAAATGGTAAGAAGGCAGCATTTGCCTTGGGGCTCCACACTCTGGATCTCACCCGCTTCCCGGAACCTGCCTTTTCACTGTCCAGCACACAGTCCTGCTTTTCACCTGATGCAGAAGAACTGGCTGAGTATCGCCGCCTTATTTAGACATTGATCCATTTACGTGACTAAAATAACCCACATAAACGTACAAAAGCAGCTGAGTCATTTCCTGAAGTGATTTTGTAGCTATTCTCAGTCCCTTACCTCTCAGACATGTACAGGAATAGGCTTTGTCTGTCCCCGTGTCCACGGTCAGTCAGGAGGGACATGGAGCAGAATCCACATCCCCATCTCCAAATTCATTATCTCCAGAATTCGTTCGCCGACTCTTAGCCTGGAGTGTTTGCAACCTGGAACCTCTCAAAGGTTCAGAACTGACCCCCAGATTTAAATGATTAAGATGACTCTTGCGGTGAATAACTGTCAATCTGTTCTGACCATTGCTCCACTGCCTCCCGTCCCACTTTTCCTGTGGTGTGGTGTTTTTTTTTGCTCATATTCTTGATAATAGAAATCGTTTTGTGAACACATGCTCTGTGTCCGGGCATTTCATATCTATTATTTCTCTCTCAAAATTCTTGCAAATACATTGTGTTCTTTTAATCTTGTAGCGAAAGCAGCTTCTGCAAGAGTGCATAGTTAGTAAGCAACTGGTTTATGTCATCTAGATCAAACTCCGAAACTGATTTTACTTCTCGAATTGTTCCAGTGTGTCAGTGTGGTGAGCAGGGCAGGAGGGAGGGAGGTGGATGGTGCAGAGTGGGAGAAGAGAATTCAGATAGGTCAATAGCAACTTAAACTGCTCTTTCTGAGTTCGCTCAAAGGGGAGCTTGTATGGTTGCAACCTGGAACCTCTCAAAGGTTCAGAACTGACCCCCAGATTTAAATGATTAAGATGACTCTTGCGGTGAATAACTGTCAATCTGTTCTGACCATTGCTCCACTGCCTCCCGTCCCACTTTTCCTGTGGTGTGGTGTTTTTTTTTGCTCATATTCTTGATAATAGAAATCGTTTTGTGAACACATGCTCTGTGTCCGGGCATTTCATATCTATTATTTCTCTCTCAAAATTCTTGCAAATACATTGTGAGTTCGCTCAAAGGGGAGCTTGTATGGTTCCCACTGAGACTGTTTTAGAAGCATCCTTAAAATATTTACGAGGAAAGCTTAGGTGACATCTGGGACATATGTTATTGGATGAGTCAGAGAATTTCTTCTCCCCTTCCTTCATTTGGGTGATTAAAACAAATCTTTACCATCAGCAGGGTGGGCTCAGTTTAGAGGGTGCTAGAGAGACTGGCAGTGTTCAAATCATGCTCCTATGGGTTGGTCCTATAGGGTAGGCTTCTCTCCACCAGGCTCGATGGCCACCTTGGTCTTGGCCACATGGTGCTGCTGGGCCTCCTCATGGCTTGTTTTGGTGCTTCTTGGCCCTGATGTCCTTAATAAACACCAGTAGGGTGCGACCATCCATCTTTTTCATCATTGTCTCTGTGCTTCAAGAACTTGATGAGGGTATGCAGGGCTTGTCCAAGGACACACACGCCGCTTGTACAATACCTGGGGCTCCCGCCACAGAAAAAGTGACTGACTGTGGGCCTTTCAGGGCTGTGAACATCTTTCAGCACAGGCTTCTTGACCTTCAAAGCCAGCTTTGGCTTTGATTTTGCAGAGGAGGGGTGTGGTGTCGGGGTTTCCTTCTTTCCTTTCAAAACCACCTTCATAAAAAGGATCTCTCAGTCCCAGATGTTTTATGTCTTGTAGGATCATTGGCCCCGAACACAATAAACAGAAATAAAGTATACAAAAGGTTGACATCACTTTTATGATGTTCTGAAGCAGAACAAATTCTGAATAGAAAAAGTAAGAACCTTCAAAATGTAGCAACCTGGGAAGCCAGCAAGAAAGCAAATTGTTTACAATAAGAGCTGCTCAATAGAATTTGTCCTCGCATTTACCCTTCTTGTAGGAGACCCACTGGGTCACTAATTACTAAAGAGTCAGGAATGCAAACGAGATTGATCGGCATCTAATTCCCAGGAAGATGACAAAAATGGCTTATCAATAAACTTTTACAAAGCTAGGAAAACAAATGAAACGCAGATTTGACAAATTAGCCTTGAGATTAGTGCACAGTGGGATCACTTCAGGCATTTAGTTTTGCCTCTTGCCCAGATAAAATCCTACTGGGAGTTACCGCTGCTTTAGCATTTGCAGGATGGAATCCTAAAAGAAATGCAATGACATTACAGAATTCATGGCTTTTGCTTTCAAAGCAGCAGTTTGAAAAATAATTTGTGTGTTAAACATTAAGATGAAGTTTAATACCTACTTGTTAGAAACCTTTGAAGAGAGAAAATAGGATACTTTGTTCTGGAATAGATCACTAGCTTGAATTTGACATTACTTTTATCACATTTCCTTTGAAAGATGTTTCTGACTTAACACTTGACCTCTTTGAGAAGATAAAAGTCCTATATCCTATTGACAAAAATGTGTGTTTGTGTAAATGAAATACATTGTGTAATCACAAAAATATGGTTTAATGGTTTCAAGATTATATGATTTAAAATAAATTTCAAAACATCGAGCTTGATACTCTACATTTATAAACACGTTTACACGTATATGGCACAGGTATGGTACATATACAATATCTCTATGTAATAAGTTATACTATAATTTCTTTGTCTTAAAATTTTCAGGATAAAACATAAACCATCCTAAATGTACATTCATGTTCTATTTGTTTGGGGCAAACAAGCAACAAAAAAAACCACAGAGAAGAAAATAAGCATATTTGTATCATTTTTTAAAATTTTTGAATGAAACATTATTCTATCCAAATAAAACACCTAGAAATGTATATTTTAAAAAATACTGATCCCTGGGTTCTTCTCCCAGAGGACCCGATATAAATAGATCTGTTGTGTGGTACTGGGCCTCAAGATATTTGAAAGCATCCCGTGTGCTCCTAATGATCACCTAATGAGGTGGCAAAGTTGAGAACCAGTGTTTTATTTGCTATTTATAATGTAGTGTTTCCGAACCTTGGATACTCAGCACATGCATTTAATTCTGCTTCTATACTATATCCTACACCAGCACTCCTCAAACTTTAGCGTGCCACTACAGTCACTTGGAGGGCTTGGGCCCCACTCTCTCATTCGGTAAGTGGGGGTGGGACCTGAGAGTTCGCATTTCTTAATTCCCACGTGATGCTGATGCGGCCGTTCCGGGGCCACACTTTAAGAATTACTGTCTGAAACAGAATCACCTGGGGACTCTTGTTAAAACCGCTATCCAAAGTGAGTTCTCCTCCTACCAACGAGGTCTTGACTCGTTGACAGCAGAAGTGGAGCCTGTCTGTGTTTTCATCTAGCGCCTCCAACAATTCTGACATTTGCTAGGTATAGGAAATACTGTGATAGTGTACTGAAGTTAAATCCACGTATTTCAAAAACGTATGGAGTTTAAGCAGTCTAACATCAAATATCAAATCAGTGATATTCAAAGTACAGGTGAGGAGCTTTCTACCATCTTTGTGATCAAAGACATGTATCCAAATACAACTTCCTTGAAGGTATCAATAATTGAGTGAGTCGTGATCCTGACAGATGCACATGAGCTTGAATGAAATAATTGTCTCTTAAGGGTGGGACCTAGATCTCTTTTTCTCATTATTGCCAGTCACTAACAGAGTGCCTGGGACCGAGCAGGGGTATGTAAATGTCACACACAACAGAGTTCACTGACGTTTATATCCTGCTGTACAATACTATAGCTTGTATTAGCAAAACACATTTTATTAACAACCTGCATATCTGCTAATTTAAGCAATTCTGATTCAGGATTCCATATTATCTCCATTTTCCCATGAGGAAAGGACCCTAGCATATCATGACAAGGTGGTTATCACAGAGTCCTCACTGGATCCACCTCTCTTCCATTAGGCCCAGTGCGTTTCCTTCTGTCTCATAATGATGCCGTCTCGTCAACATTTGAAGCTGCCAGGGGTGTCCCTTTTCATGGCATTGACTTAGGTATTCTCAGGAGAATTTCACTGTAATGAAAAATACCTTATATCAATGTTTTATGTGGTATGGTATGTGAACAATACTAATCTGCTCGAGTTTTAAAAAGAATGTATACATATTAGGAAAAAAGTGCAGCTAGCATACAAAATCCAAGATATTTTACTAGATACTATTTTGCCAATATTTTATCAATATGTTATCAATTATACCAATAGTTTTCCTGAGGCTGACGTGGACAATTAGATTTCTAAAAAGTGGTCTGCTTTAAGGAATTATATTAAGAAGTAATAACGTGGGTGTCACTGCCATACAACAAAAGTTACGTGAATGTTTATGTTGGGGAAGCATTGCTTTGTACGATAAACAGTAATATTGTGTTTAGACAATATGGTCTTTAATACCGCTTAGAAAGTGGTGGGTTGTCAGAGAATATGTACATGATTGACAGTTATTTACTGAGGAAGGTCTAGATTTCCAATATTTCTTGAATTGTGTGTATGTGTGCGTGTGCATGTGTGTGTAATTTTCCTTTGACTTCTAAGAGTTTGTGTTATAGAAGCTTGATGAAATAGCCATGATTAATTACAACCCTTTTTATGAAAAGGATTTCAATGAAAAAGCAAGCTTTCTTTTCTTCTCTTTTTTTAAAGGAAGAGGTTTCCTTCTATAATCAAGACAATATATTCTTTTAAAGTGGTATTTCTTGACATTTATAGTGCTGGTGACAAGGTCATAATTTCCATCGTAATGAGATGCCTTTTAATAATGCATAACCCCTAATGTAGAAAGAAGCGCAACATCTCACAGGCTGTGTTCGTGGTGAATATTTCCTGCCGAGGTCTGGGAGAGTCTGAGTAGGTCACATGTTGACTTAGCAGCTCCCGTGGCCTTTCCTCTATCGTGCGCCGTAATCCAGGCCTCTTCCAACTGTGTTTGAATAGACCGAGATGCTTTGAGCAAAGAATTCTGGATTTTTCTGCTTTTATTTCAGAGAATGGTTAACTGTGAATAAAGGCTCTCAGTGAATTCTCATGAGTTTTTAATGGTCATAGCTGAGAATGAGGAGGAGGTGATAGGATTGGATTTTGACTTTAGAAACACTTGGGTTTTTGTTTCCCCCAGTGTTTGAATAATATCTCATGCAGAGGTATTGCCACTGCCACAAGGGGAGAAAAAAAGATTTCATCCAGTTATATGCGCGCGCGTGCGCGCGCACACACACACACACACAGTGATTAGGAAGTAATGCATACATACAGTAAACGTTTTTAAATACATAACATGTTTAAGAAGGAGATGAAAACAAATTACTCATTCTTTCGTGGCTGTATCTGAGCCTCTGTGTGTGTCACTGCACTGGCTGTGCCTCCCGAGGACATTATTGCTCACCACATTTGTACCTGGTGGCGTAGCTGGAGTATTGTACCAAATGTTGTCAAATATTCTTTTAAAATGAGGTTTTAATATTCTGCAGATAGGAATAACAAAGCTTTCCTGTGAGTTTCTAAAATCCACTCGAGTCTGAGGTTGACGTGGTGTGGATAAAGCCACTGAGATAGTATTAACCTGTCTTTTAAACACACACATGAGCTATAAAAAGTGCGACTTGGAAGTGCCCAGCACAATGACGGGAGGTCATAGGGTTTCATCTGTATTTATTAAATAACCACAAAAAACATCATTGTAACAGAATAATTGACACATATTATTGGTCAAGCTGTGACATAGTAGGCATATTTTAGGTAAGCACCTTCTATAATGTAAAAGGAATGCAGTTATTACTTTAAGATGGCCACAGTAACTAAAGCCAGTCCCTGTTCACGTCGTTGCTTGCTGCTGTGATTTAAGAGATCGTGTACTGTATGATTTGCGTTACAGAACCACTTCTCTTTCTAATATCTGTAGCAGATTTGAATTATACAATAAATTTTGGAAAATCGCCCTTGTCTCTCCCACCTATGGCTGTACTTTCATGTTCACTGGCTTTAAAACATGAATGATGAGAGGAGAACTATGGTGCCAAGTATCTGCCTCCATTTGTCAGCGTTTACATTCTCCGTTAATTACTGATGTTGTGCAGTCAGTAATACACAGCACCGGAAAGAAACACAAGCTTTGTTAGAATAGAACATCTTTTTTTTTTTTTTTTTTTCCTGTGTGTTTTCCTATAGATTTGCTAAACATCTTCACATCTTCAATCCATTCCGTTGGATGTCATTTAATTTGGTCTTCGTTTTTGTAGAACATGCATAGCATAAAGGTGTTAAATGTTTTTTCTTTGCAGCTGTCACTCTGTGTTTCTTATTTATTTCCTTGGATAGGTATCTTCCCCCTTACAGATGTTTCTTTGTGTTTCTTCTTGACTTTGTTTTGTTTCTCAGGCAGATCATCATTTCCTTAGCAGAGATGGAAGACAAGATCTGTCTTGAAGCCACTCTGCCTTTGCTCTTCCTCCCTGATGGGTCTGGCTTCGTGCAGCTGCCCGTCCCTTCTCTGATGCAGTGATGGTTAACTTGAAGGCGCACAGCTGCCCAATCTCTTTTGATGTTTCCTGCTTCACACGGGGACTACTCTTCTTATTCCTGTTTTGAGAAATTTAAGCAAGACCTGCCATTGAAGCAGCATTGTGTAACATGATTTATATTCGGGGTATTGTTATCACGTCTCTGGAAATAACCTCCAGTTCTTTTAACTAAATTAGTGACTAACTTCCAGGAAATAACCCAAAGGTCATGATTATCATTGCAGTTCTAAAGGCGTATGTATAAGGAAAAACAAGTCAATTATCCTTTTGGGTTTCAGTTAATTTGATTCACACATTGCTCTCTATAATGTTGTACAAACAAAGGAAAGCAGTATTTGTTCTTCACACACTGCAGATTTCTGTTCATTCCCATTCTTATGGATAAAATGTCCTATGCACTTAGAAGCATCAGCACACAGTACGTAAAACAACAAAACCCGAAAGAGGTAAATTTTGATATTGGTGTTATCCCTTTGACTTTCAACTCATTCACTATTACTCAGTTCCTCTATCTGCTAACATATATATATATATATTTTTTATTTATCTATTAACATACATACTTTTTTACATGAATTTCCAACTCTTCTGGGAGAATTATTATTTGAGACTACTCTGAAGCTTAAAAGTGCTGTTAAACAAGTATTTTCATTTATCATGAATATGGTTTTAAGTCCTTGCACAAGGAACAGAGGTAAATATACATTTAAACATTCCTCCTAGGTATTGTGAAAAAAGAGTATTATTTCAATTCTGCAAGGCAGAAAAAGTGCTCTAGCTTTCTGAGAGTTTGCAGTTTGAAACTTACATTTTTTCAATCCATTCTGAAGTCCCCTGCAGGCAGAGCTGTGTCTGGGTATTCAGCTGATAGCAGAAGCATTCTTCCCTCTCATCCTCACCATAACCAGACCCAACAGGGTCTGGTTCATAATTTATCTCAAGTTAGTCCATTTGATAGAGCTGTCTCTTCTAATGCCAACCAGGGAAGGTCATGAATCCGAGTGAATTTGTTAAGGCCTGGACAAGACAAGATCAACATGGAAAATCTTTGCTATCTTACCAGCCCCCAAACTTTACATTTCCTGAGGCCACTTTGCACAGTTCAGCATGCTTTCACTAGTTACAGCTGGGAATATGAACTTCTTCGATAACACAGGACAGACATGGGGACACCTAAACGAGAAGGTCATTCACACGCAGCATTTCACCTCCTTCACATCTATCTGCACGACAAAATACTGAGAAAGTGGAACCTATTTCTACAGGGTTTGGTTCTATTATTTCTATTTGCACCACCATCAAATTTCAGATATGTTAGGAAGTTCTTTCATGTAATTCTGAGACATCAAGTCCTATGAACACCACAGCACTATTCCTGTGGTCCTCCCTCTATGAGAAATATTTTCCTAGAGCTCAGAAACTGGTCTCTATGGAGACCAGATCTAGAAATGATTTATCTTAGCATAACACATTTTTAGGACCAGACTTTTCCAGCTAAATGCATAGTTATTTCATATACCCAGCAATAGAAATGTTTCCAAAATAGTACTTCCAATTAGGTAAAAATATTATAATTATGGGAGTGGTTAACCTTGTATTTATCAATATATTTTTGCCACAGATCAGTATCAAAAGAACTGTTACTTCAGTGGGAAAGAAAGTTGTCCCATTAGCAATTTGGGTTAAGATAGACACAAAAGTGTTCTTGACTTACTTGGGAACAAAAGATATTCTGTAGATAGAGCTGAACCCACAATGATTATACCAATGCATTTTACCGTTAAGTTTCTAGTTTACTTCTCGATTATTCCTTTGAAAGATTTAATGTAATAATTCCCATATTATAGGTGGAATAAGGAATAAGAGTGACATCAACCTTTTTAGTAATCATAGGGTAAATTTCTTACTGGCCTCACTCATACGTAAAGCCATTTTCAGTCCTGGAGCATAAGAAATATCTTTCTTAGTATTAATAAAAGAACAGGAGTTACAGAGAAAACAATGGCTTAGCTATCCAAGGGATGCTGAAATAATGAAAGGGATAATTTTTATAGGATTGGGGATATTAAAAAACACAATAATGCAAGGAGAGTAGAGAGACTTAGAGTTTATGACAAGACTACAAAATCTGTCCTTTTCTTTTTCCTTTTTTTTCACTTCTTGCAACGTATCGATTATATCTTCATGTGGTGGTGATTTGGGTAGAAATGGCGGTTTCAGTGCCTTTTCTGTACCTGTTTCCAATTGATTGTTGCTCATACTTCCTGGGGTTTTGCTGGAGTCTCTCTGTCATGTGGGAGGAGGAGAGGGAAGAAACTCGCCTGGTTGAAATTGCATTTACTCTGCTCTAGGAAGAAATGAAAAGATCCATCTAATTGCTACTATGCAATTGTAGGACTGCCCATCTGGCCTGAAATATATAGTATGTTTTCATTTCGCCACGAGGCTGACTCCTGAGGGGAATTAGTTTCCTGATGAAATTATAGCCCCTGCTCTTATAGGTTTTAAAGCAGCAGTGAAGTAAATCTAAAGCGCTAGCCACTGAAATAGAGCCTCAGAGATCACTGGAATTAGGTCAGCTTTCCTAGGTTCATTTTGAAAAATCAGTTTCCAAATTGAGATTTGTGGACCTGGAAAAGTCCATTTTGTTCATTTCCATAACTTTAGGAAAATCCATTCGGTTGATCGTCCTGGGTAAAAGCTCACTTTACCTGCGTGTGCTGCAGCTGAGCAGGGGCAATGTATTTTCCTAGAAAGAAGAACGCAGATGCTATAGCTGACTGGTTTTCTTTTCATGAATTGTATATTGATTTATATTTTAATGAAACTTTGGCCGGTCTACTAAATGTAAGTTTCTCAGAGACAAGATGTTAATCTGTATTTAATGCATGTATCATAAGGTTAAATCTGGCATGAAAGGCAATTGAGATTACCACAGTTCTTTGGTTCAGTGCTTTACGGGAGAGAACAGAAGCACAAATCTAATTTTACAAGGAAATTGCTGAAAGAATTGATGTAATACAATGGGTGTAATAGAACAAGGTATTTAAAATGTGCATGCTCAGGTGGGTAATAAGCACTGAGAAATTATCAGAGGCCACTGGAAAAGCACAGTTGCTAAAAAGGCCCTACTGTCTTTTGATAGCCATAAGTCAGGTTATTAACTTTGTCTTTTTTCAATTTGATTTTTTACTATTAAGGTGACTTCAAGCATATTTTATCTTGAACGATCCAAACAAAAAGTGTATGTGTGTGTGCATGAATTTGAATATATAATTATGTGTATATATATATATGGCACTGTGCACAGGTATACAGCAGAACACAGCTGGAATGCTGGTGTTGGGTGAAACGGAACTCCAGTCAGAGCCTGTGACTGTTTCAATGAGAAGAATGTTTTATAGATGGGCAGCACTGAGAGGCAATTTAATCACGTGTATATATGTGAATGTGTGTTTATAGAAAAATAAATACAAATATGCCATTTTATTATAACATTAATTAGAAAGGGCATGCATCGCCATCCTTGGAATTTCCTTCGCATTTTAAAATAAATTTTTAAGGAGGGAGAGAAGGAGTTGAAAGTGATTTACAAAGTTTAAAAAATGCGAAGTTAAGTGGAGGTGGTGAGGCCAGCATCCCACTGAGAAGTGAGAAGAATGACAGTAGAGTCTGCTGCTGGTCTTTTGGGCAGGTGTGGCCACACTTTCCCCACTTTTCTGATGCCACCTGCTCATGGTCCATTTGCTGTAGTGGGTTAGATCCTAAGAAATAAGGAGCAAAGTAATCAATGACCCAGGTGAGCCCCGGAGACTGCAGGGTGACAGAGGAAAAAGACAATCGTGAACCAAGGCTCTGACGGAGCAGAGACCACCTGAGATGGCCTGTGTGGAGGGACTCATTTTGTGGATTTCTGGATGAACCAAAAAGCAAGAGAGGGCAGATCGATTCGATATTATAGATAATTACCTAACTATCTATACTCTCTCTGATTGAGCAGTCTGGGTTTTGCAGTGGGCATTAACATTACATTTATGAACTTAATATCACTGATCATTAGAGAAACGCAAACCAAAGCCACAATGAGATATCATCTCATACTAGCCAGAAGAGCTATAAGTAAAAAGTAAAAAGTAACAGATGTTGGCAAGGTTGCAGAGAAAAGGGAGCCCTTATACACTGTTGGTGGGAGTGTAAATTAGTTCAATCATTGTGGAAAGCAGTGTGGCAATTCCTCAAAGAGCTAAAAACAGCTCTTTGAGCTGTTTGATCCAGCTCTTTGATCCAGCAATCCCATTATTGGGTATATACTCAAAAGAATATAAATCATTCTACCATAAACACACAGGCACGCAAATGTTCATTGCAGCATTATTCAAATTACCAAAGACATGGAATCAACCTAAATGCCCATCAGTGACAGGTTGGAAAAAGAAAATATGGTACATACACATCATGAAATACTATGCGGCTATAAAGAAGAATGAGATCGTGTCTTTTATGGGAACATGGATGGAGCTGGAGGCCATTATCCTTAGCGAACTAACACAGGAACAGAAAACCAAATACCACATGTTCTTACTTATAAGTGGGAGCTAAACGATGAGGACTCATGAACACAAAGAAGGGAGCAACAGACACTGGGGGCTACTTGAGGATGGAGGGTGGGAGGAGGGAGAGAAGCAGAAAAAAATAACTATTTGATACTGGGCTTAATACCTGGGTGATGAAATAATCTGTACAACAAACCTCTGTAACACTAGTTTACCTGTGTAACAAACCTTCACATGTACCCCTAAACCTAAAGTTTAAAAAAAAAAAAAAAGCATAAACTCCAAAAGGACATTTTCAGAAGGAGGTGCCTTTTTTTTTTTTTTTAGATAGAGTCTCGTTCTGTCTAAAAGTCACTCCAGCACTTCAGGCTGGAGTGCAGTGGCATAATCTCAGCTCACTGCAACCTCCACCTCCTGGGTTCAAGTGATACTCTTGCCTCAGCCTCCTGAGTAGCTGGGATTACAGGAGCCTGCCACAACAACTGGCTAATGTTTTTGTATTTTTAGTAGGATGTGATTTTACCACGTTGGCAAGGCTGGTCTCGAACTCCTGACCTCAAGTCATCTGCCTGCCTTGACCTCCCAAAGTGCTTGGATTACAGGCATGAGCCAAAAGATGTCCTATTTTAAAAGCAGTATGTTAAGTACCATTGGAAGAACAAATTAAGCATCAAGAAATACAGTGGATCCATTCCTAATAATTTATAGAGCTTTCAATGGTTAATGCACAAGAAGAACATGTGTTTTTCTCTATGCTTCCCCTCACTACCATCAAAGGCCACTGACAAGATACCTTTTTAATAATTGTATTCTATTTCTGGCTGTGCGTGGAGGCTCATGCCTGTAATCCCAGCACTCTGGGAGGCCAAAGCGGGTGAATCACCTGAGGTCAGGAGTTCGAGACCAGCCTGGCCTATATGGTGAAATCCTATCTACCAAAAATACCAAAATTAGTTGGGTGTGGTGACGCATGCCTGTAATCCCAGCTGCTCCAGAGGCTGAGGCAGGAGAATCGCTTGAACCTGGGAGGTGGAGGCTGCAGTGAGCCGAGATTGTGCCACTGCACTGCAGCCTGGGTGACAGAGTGAGACTCCATCTAAAAAAAAAAAAAAAAAAAGAGAATAAGGAGGAAAATTGTATTCTATTTCCTAGAACTATTTTAGATGATTATATATAATCTGCTGTGATCTGAATGTTTGTTTCCCTCCAAAATTCATGTTGAAACTTAACCCTTACTGCAAAAGTGTTAAGAGATGGGGCCTGCAGGGGGTCATCCGGTCACAAGGGCTCCACCTCATGAATGGGACTAGTGCCCTAATAAAAAAGCTTCAGGCCGGGTGCAGTGGCGGACGCCTGTAATCCCAGCACTTTGGGAGGCCAACGCGGGCGGATCACAAGGTCAGGAGATTGAGACCTTCCTGGCTAACACAGTGAAACCCCGTCTCTACTAAAAATACAAAAAATTTAGCCAGGTGCGGTGGCGGGTGCCTGTAGTCCCAGTTACTCAGGAGGCTGAGGCAGGAGAATGGCGTGAACCCGGGAGGTGGAGCTTGCAGTGAACCGAGATCGCACTGCTGCACTCCAGCCTGGGTGACAGAGTGAGACTCCGTCAAAAAAAAAAAAAAAAAAAAAAAAAATAGCTTCAGAGAGCTGCCTGGCCTTTTTGCCGTTTCACCATGTGAGGATACCCAGGCAGTGCCATCTGTGAGAAATAGCTTCTCATCAGATGCTGAATCTGCCAGCGCTTTAATCTTGAACTTCCCAGCCTCCAAGACTGTAATACATTTCTGTTGTTTATAAATGACCCAATCTCAGGTATTTTTCTATAGCAGCAGGAATGGATCAAGAAAGAAACTTTATTTTACTTGGTGACCCTGACATTTTGCACCAAAAAGGGAGTGGGCCTAGGGATTTTATTTAGTAGATAAGTCCTTCAAGTGGTAAGGCTAAAATTCTGTTTGAGAATTAAAAGCTCCTAGATGCTGTGAGTCCTGAATGCAGAGTTGATGGTCAGAACCTGATACGGTTTGGCTCTGTGTCCTCACCTGAATCTCATCTTGTAGCTCCCATAATCCCCTGGTGTTGTGGGAGGCACCCGGTGGGTGACGATTGAATCATGGGGGCGGGTCTTTCCTGTGCTGTTCTCGTGATAGTGAATGGGTCTCATGAGATCTGATGATTTTAAAACTGGGAGTTTCTCGCACGAGCTCTTTCTTTGCCTGCTGCCATTCAGGTAAGATGTGACTTGCTTCTCCTTTCTTCCCGCCACGATTGTGAGGCCTCCCCATTGATGTGGAGCTGTAAGTCCAATACCTCTTTTTTTGTAAATTGCCCAGTCTTGAGTATGTTTTTTTTTTTTTTTTTTTTTTTTTTGAGACAGAGTCTCGCTCTGCCGCCCAGGCTGGAGTGCAGTGGCCGGATCTCAGCTCACTGCAAGCTCCGCCTCCCGGGTTCACGCCATTCTCCTGCCTCAGCCTCCCGAGTAGCTGGGACTACAGGCGCCCGCCACCTCGCCCGGCTAGTTTTTTGTATTTTTTTTTTTTAGTAGAGACGGGGTTTCACCGTGTTAGCCAGGATGGTCTCGATCTCCTGACCTCGTGATCCGCCCGTCTCGGCCTCCCAAAGTGCTGGGATTACAGGCTTGAGCCACCGCGCCCGGCCAGAGTATGTTTTTATCAGCAGCGTGAAAAGGGACTAATACAGAACCTGTCTCCAAAAGGAGTCACATGAAAATGAAAATTCCAAGCTGCCCAGTTCCCTCTGTCAAGGTGCACAGGGCAGGTCTGCCTGTCAAAAGCACTGCGTGTTCTATTGTGGACCTTCATGCATTAGCTCCTTCAACCACTGTCACCACGATTCGAGGACCTGAGCCGGAGTGGTCACTGGTACCTTACATCAATTACTATCCAAGTGAAAGAGGACTACCACGGCCTTATCATCTACAGTCTCAGAAGGAATATAGCTCACATCATGGATACCTCATGGCAGCGAATTTTAAGAGTTGACTAAATTTTTTTTTTTTTTTTGAAACGGAGTCTGGCTCTGTTGCCCAGACTGGAGTGCAGTGGCATGATCTCGGCTCACTGCAAGCTCCACCTCCAGGGTTCACACCATTCTCCTGCCTCAGCCTCCGGAGTAGCTGGGTCTACAGGCGCCTGCCACCTAGCCTGGCTAATTTTTTAAAAACTTATTTTTAGTAGAGACAGGGTTTCACCGTGTTAGCCAGGATGGTCTCGATCTCCTGACCTTGTGATCTGCCTGCCTCGCCCTCCCAAAGTGCTGGGATTATAGGCATGAGCCACCACGCCGGCCCTAGGGTTGATTAATTCTTAAGGCAGGTGGGTTCTAAGGAGTATTTGACTTACCCATAGGAAAATTTGGCACATTTCAGGCACCATGGATGACCTGAAAGAAGATTTTGATACAACAGTTGCAAGGGAGATGAAAGGATCACAACAGAACCTTCAACGTAGAAAAAGCAAAGATGGGCATGAGTTTATGGCTGGGAGCTGGTGCTGTGTGTAGGTGGTGGCCTGGGCCCGTGGGTTAAAGGTACCAGGAAGTCGGCCCATTCCTTTCCTTCTCCCAAATTTCTCAGCAGTTAGATGCTCACTCGTTGGAGTTAAGAAATCAGGGAGGACAAGTTTGCCTCTAGGTTTTTCAGTAACACACGCTGTAGGTTATCAGACAGTACAGCTGTGAAAAGCAGGTTTTAACATGTTGGGGACAGTTCAAAGTGGGATGCACAGAATAAACCTTGCTTAGGAGGACAGGCCCAGGGGAGGCCCGTGTGCAGAGAGGTGGTGAGTCGTCGGGAAGCTGCTAGGAACTATGGCAGTTGTATTAGTCAGTGTTCTCCAGAGGGACAGAGCTGATAGGATATATGTATATAGGAAACGGAAAAATAATAAATTTAGGGGGAATAATTTAGGGAGAATTGGCTCACACAATTACAAGGCAAAGTCCCACAGTAGGCCATCTGCAAGCGGGGGAAAGAGAAGTTGGTGGTGGCTCAACTGCATATGGGCTGCCTGTTGCAGGCGTAACAGCCACCTTTACCAGCCTCCTTGTAGGGACCAGGAGCTCAAATCCCACTGCCTCTTCAGATTAGCTAAAGATTTGCTGTTAGAACATTAACATATGAATGGAAAATGTTGTTCTGTAAAATGTTGTCAGTAACACTGACTCTGAGCTCAATATTCGTGTGCCTCTAGAAAACCTAGTTGCCCTTTTTCCATTAACTAATCGAAGGATCTTTTTGTGTGAAGAAGAGAAGGGAGAAGAAAAGGAAAAAAGAAGGAAGAGAAAATAGGGAGGAGGAGGGAAATGAAGCTTGTTTTAGTTTGCAAACGAGAGGACAGGCAAGTATGAAAGCTTGGGGATTCAAGCCTTCTCTCTGGGAGATTTGAAAGCAATGAAAAGAAAAGAGGATGTCATCATAACTTGTCTGGACACACGATCAGATAAAGCCAGGGCCCACCTCCAGCTTGCAAGTACCTGGCTGAAATGTCCTGCAGGTCAGTAAAGATTATTCAGAAAATGTGTCAGCAGAGCCAGCTCATCAACTGTGTAGATCGTGGTTCTGATGTGAGAAAAGGTGAAGGTTTAAGAGGACGAAAGGTTTAAGTCTCACTGGTTAGCTAAGAGTTCCTTAAATCTAGAATAAAATAAAGATGTGCTGGCTGATAGCTCAAGAATTGAACCTCCTCTATAATTCTATAAAGTAATTACATGAAGTAATGACAGAAATCTGAATGGGGATGTCTGCAAAAAGGGAGTGGGCAGTGAGACCTTTGCTCCCCTTTGCTGACAATCCACTTGCATTCATGGCGACCTGGTCTTTACAGCTCCTTGGTTCGTCTTAAAGGATCAGCGGGGAGAGGTCTGGAGTGTGGATAGTCATCACCAGGTGCCTTTCTTCTGGTAAATTTTGCAGAATTGTTATGAAATAGTTGAAAGAGAAGGTAAAAATATTCAAATTCAGTGATGCATATCATTTTTTGCTATTTGAATTTAGAGAAGATCATGGAAAAGGAAACTTGCAAATGGAGTCTGAAGGAATGCAAGTCTGGGAAGCAAATGACTTTTGAACTGAGGCAAGTTGGCTCTGTGTATATTCTGTGTATATTATAGATGGTAATCCGCCAATCTGGCCAATGACAAGAAGCAAAACATTAGTTCTTGTACAATGAAAACAGCTGCAGCAAAAATTCTCAGGACTTCCTTCTTTTATGGAAATATCACAAAGAAACAAGTTGCAAAGTATCTTTCTATACTACCTTTAATATCCCACTTTTATTTGTCCAGTGAGTCTTTCAAAGTTTTAAGCCCAAATGAAAATGTGGCCGTTTGTCAAAGTACCCCTGTTCTCCCCACCTTTTCTTTTGTAGTTCAATTCCTTTTCTTCAGGAAATTGCTGTGTATTGGTTTTCAAATATTTTGCAATGTGTTTGTCCTGTCCATAACTAGAATGGAGCTGTTTTCCCCAAACCTGAGTTTCTGTTTACACCCACCTCCAAAGCTGTCTGAAGCAGGGCTCCACGCCCAGTTTTGTCTGACTTCAGTTTCCTTTTTGTTTCCTTGGATTTCCCTTTATTTTTCCCCCTTAAGCCTTTCCTGGCTTTCCAGATTCTTCTTCCAGCCCCGACAGCTGTGTCTCAAGGGTCTGCAATGGAGAGCATCACTTTGCTTTCATTCCTGCCCATTCAAGTGCTGGTCGGGCCTGGTGAGGTGGTGGGTGCAGAATCCTGCTGAAGGCAGCTCTTGGCCCTTTGGAACCATGGCTCTTACCCCACTTCTTCTCCTTCCCCTTCCACAGAAAGACCTTAGTTAAGGTTATTAGTGTGACTGGCAATAATAATACCATTATACCGGTAAGGACGATATAAGTGGGTTCAGGAGGTAGAGGGTATGAGCAATTTGGATGAAAGGAGACAGCTGACGAGGAATGAAAACCTTCCCTATGTAGATACGCGAGAACATGAGCCTAGGGACAGCAAAAGAGCCTTGAGTGATGGCAATAACAGTGTGGAATCTCAAGTTGCAGGCCTGAATAAATATGTGGCAATGTGCAGAGACCACGAGCAGATGCAAAGAGACATTTATAATTGCGTTGGATTGTTCCTTCCTTGCAGAGGAAAGCATGTTTAAATAATAATTTAAAAAAGCTCTTGAGACTCCTTCTTGGCTCTTTAATTATTAGAGTCTTTGTAAGAGTGTAGAAGGTTGCCTTCTCTGACAACGTTAAATTTATAAATTTCACTGCTGGGAAACTTAAAGATTTTTCTTAGCCTTTAAAAAAGATAGCAGTGAGGATCACATTGTGTTAGCATTTGCCTTTAAAATACAATTCAGCAAGTGCATGGGCATGTTTGGGTTAAGAAGCTGTCGTACCTGTATGATCTACTAAGTATTTTTCATAAAATTAAGAGAGAAGAAGATTGAAGGGGCTGGGGAGAGGGGAGTTTCTGCCCTTTATTAGAGTGAGCATATAATTTATCTTCCATACCTGTTCATCCTTTAAGACATTTTATTTTAAAATAATTTCTAACTTACAAAACCTAGCTAAGTATGAAGCACTCACATATCTCCTTGACCCAGTGTGGTAAGATGAATAATAGCCCCCAGTGATGTTCGGGTTCTAATTCCTGGATATTACCTTACACAGCTAAAGGAACTTTGCTGGTGTGCTCATGCCAAGAATCCCGAGATGGGGAAAATCTCCTGGGTGGACTCTAGATGTAGTTAAAATGGCCTTGTTAGCAGGTGGCAGAGGGAGATTTGACAGATGAGGAGAAGGCAATGTGGCCTCAGAGGTTGAGGTCAGATCGATGCACCTGGAAGATGAAGGAAGGGGCCATAAGCCAAGGAATGCTGGAGCCATTCGACACTGAAAAGGCAAGAGAACAGATTCTCCCCTTCATGCCTCTAGAAGGCAGTCCAGCCCTGCTGACCCTTGACTTTATTCCACTGAAACAGGCTTCAGACTTCTTATCTCAAGAGCCGTATGAGAATACATCTGTGACTGGGCGCAGTGGCTCACGCCTGTAATCCCAGCACTTTGGGAGGCCAAGGCAGATGGATCATCTGAGGTCAGGAGTTTGAGACCAGCCTGGTCAACATGGCGAAACCCTGCCTCTACTAATACTACAAAACTTAGCCGGGTGTGGTGGCATGTGCCTAAAGTCCCAGCTACTCTGGAGGCTGACGTGGGAGAATCACTTGAGCCCCGGAGGTGGAGGTTACAGTGAGCTGAGATTGTGCCACTGTACTTTAGCTTAGGCGACAGAGTGAAACTGTGCCTCAAAAAAAAAAAAAGGGGACTATATTTGTTTTAAACCACTATATATGTGGTAATTTGTCGTAGCAGCAGAAGAAAACTAATAAATCCGGATTCACCAATTTTTAATGTTTTGCAACATTTGCTTTTTCATTCTCTTGTTCTTTCTCCTCTCTCTTTCTGTGCAGTTTATTATTATCATTATCATAAAATTATTATTATCACAAACCATTTGAGGGTGGTAAGCCAGGATATTTTCCATAGTGAAAAGAGGAATGACAATAAGTATAAGCCAGGACTGTCTTAGGAAAACCAGAATCCTAGTCAACCCCAATGCTATTCTTGGATTTCTACCACCGGGACCAAACAGAGACCTTGTCCCAGCCGCATGAACCCATGCTTCCAAGTTCTGCTAGTCCAGGGCTCTGCACATTTCTCTCGCGGGATCTGCAAGCACACGCACTCCTCAGTCTACATTGGCTAAGTGCCTACACAGCTCTAGGCTCTGGCCCAGACTTCATGCTCCAGCCTGATCTTGCATCATTTTATCTGGGTGTCTTGGTTTTCTAAACAATCCAGCTCCCTCTCCCTGCAGTCTCCCATTCACCCCTGCTCGTCTGCCTACCTGGCTAACATCTCCTCACCCACTGGGCCTAAACCTAGATTTCATTCCCACTTGGAAAGCCCACCTCTGCACCCCCAGTTTCCACCCCACTGGCACAGGGGTGCAGCTCCCCCTGCTTTCTACACTCCCATCCCCTTGTGCTTTTTGTAACATCTATCACAATTGCAATGACTTGGCCATTTGTGTGCGTGGCATTCTGGTGAGATGGAATTTTTAAAAATTGCTGAGCTCCTGAAAATCTAGGGGTGGGCAGCAGGTCACTGTGAAGCAGATCTTCCTAATTATGGGAAAAACATCATTTGACTTCCTTCTGTTTGCCTTGTGGGGGTGACAAGGAACCCTCTTGACTGGGCAAGTGAGAGGAGCTGACTCCCTGCATCATCTTTTCATTTTCTTTTTCTCTGTCTTCACAAAGGCTGTTCTTCTCTTGGGAATCCATAATGCTGGGAAAAGGAGGCAGAGATTGCCATAAGGAACACGAGGTTGTTTTGGGAGGGAAAAATTAAGACCCTTACAACAGCCTCTCTTTTTAAGTGAGAGACCCTGGAGCAGATGAGTTCTGATGGTAGGCCCCCAGGAAGGTGGGAGATACTGAGCTGGCATAATTTTTAAAAATCACCAGTCACGATTTGGCCTGAAACTGGACCTATGCATGGGCCCGGCCTCTTGGACCTGGATTCATGCTTGGGGGATCAACGACTGGGTGCACGAGTGTGGAATAAGAGAGACGTTGTGACCTCGGGGTCCAAGGCTGGGGGCTCACCGCATGGGAGGGGCTAATGCTAGACTTTGTGGGTAAAAGGACATGTGGGTGCTGATGTGTTTAAGTGGGAAATGTGAGTGTTACGATATATTTGTGCCCCCACCTAGTAGATCACACCAGATGGATGTGTGTACTCGCACAACAGACCGAACTTATCTTCGGGGCAGCGACTGCCCTTACTTGCTTGAGCCACCTCCTAGTCCTAGTAGGTGATACTAGGGATGGTGCTTTGTTAAATGGATGACTGGAATGACATTTTATCAAGTTGAAAATATCCATTCAAACATTAGCTTCTCCATTGAACTTCGCAACTAACCTAACTACCTGCATTCAGTTCAGTAAATATGCAGGAAATCTATCCAACTTTCTGTCTATGTATGTGTGTGTGTATATATTAGAGTCTCCGTGTATATGAATATCTGTTTTCAGTATTATTTTTAAGTCCCTCATATTTTATTTCACTATTTTTCTCCTGTCAACTTGACCTGCATCTCTATCGGACGACCAGTTCCTTAATGAGGCCGTGCTGTTCTTTTTCTAAAAATTGCACTGCTTCACAACAGTTTCACGTAAAAACCTCTTATTTTAATGGAAAAATTAAATGTCCAAGACCTCACCTCCCTCCCTCTCCATAGGAACTGTATTCTCAGTGTCCTTTAAGAAAATAGATGCAAGCTCCGAAGCTGCAAGGGGTTCATGGTTCATTGTTTGGGAAGCACCATTTCAGAGGAACACCTTGTAGAATTCTCTATTTTGGGGCCGCCCTTCACGTGAGGAGACTTGGCAACAGCTTCCACCATGTAGTGCTGGCTGCATGGGAACTCCACCCCCAATACCTTCTTTTTAGCTGGGGAAAAATCTTTCGCTCCATAATTAGGGAAAAAAAAAAAGTCCCTAGCCTACATTTGCTCTCTGTTGTAGATGACTGCCGTGCTGTGCTGGCATGACAGGAGTTGCTCGTTAGTGGGCACAGGGATGACCCCTTCATGAAAGAGATATTGAAGCCCCAGGAGGGAAAAAATGAGCTGAGAAAAGAAACGGGGTGGTGCCACGGACGGAGTTCACCAGGTTCACAGTCCTGAGCAGGGCGAGGGCTGTTTCTCCCACGCTGAATGCTTCATCATTGTTTTTGGTGGACTGACGTGGAAGTTTGCATCAAATAAGCTTACTTAGTAAGAACTGACCTTGATCTTTTTCCAGGACCACAGTGGAAATTTTCAATAGGAAAATGTCTGTTTAATAAGTATACTTTGTAAACATTAAATCAAATTCACCAAAAGTTTCTTTTATTTGTGTGCAGCTTTGCACAATAAGTTCCATCTGGGAAAAGCCACATTGTCTGGAGGTGGGAGTGAATTTCTTCTATTTTCTTCCCAGGAAAGTCTGTGAAATCACCAATCTCTGGTTCTCTTCACCAGAAACATTAAACTTCAAGAAGTGTCTGGGGGAGGTGGGACTCCTGTAATGAATAGTTTGCAGTTTCTGCGTGAGTATTCAACATTCAATACCATGAACCTACTTTTTAGCCAGAGAGAGCCTACTGGCAAGTAGAGAGCCCTGAAGCATGTTAATGATCTAAAGTTAATGTTTCCACGTTGCAATAGCGTTTAATTCTCCATATGTGTCTTCAGGAAATGCTAGCCTCTGAGGGTGGGTTACACTCCTTTTCACAGCATAAAGGGCACATCAGGTGGGAGGAGGATCATGAAGAGCGTCCAGGAAGTGTGGCCTCTTCAAGGAGAAACCCTGTGTAAAAAAAGAAAAAAACAGCAATCCCAAAGCACTAGCTGTAAGTGAAGCCGCAAGGAGCAGGTGCTGTTTCTCGGGTCTTATTTTCTCTGCATATTGGTAAAGAGAGTACTTCTGAGTTGCAACGATTCCACAGCATCATTCTCTTGGACTTCTTTTGTTTTCCCAGTGACAGAAAAATATTCACATCCATATCCAGACTCACAAATGGAATCCAGAAATTTACTGGAGCCTGAGGAAAAGGCTCTATGGTAATAGCCAGGCCTCCAATTGTGGGAAAAGCGAACATCTCTTTAGCGTATAAAAGGTTTAGTGGTGTTCGAGGCAGGAGTTGTGTTGTCTGTCCATTCCCCTTCTCTCTGATCCCACATACAGCCTCCCTGTACGGTGAGGGTATTTACACTAATATGTGAGCAAGTGGGGCCCTGGCCCACCTCAGAGGCCTGATCATTGCCACTTCTAGTGCCCCGGGCACTCCATTCAGCCCAGAAGACTTAAGAGATGGGATAACCCATAGGGAATGTGCTATTTACATGTGAATCCCGGTCTCTGAATTCTATCAAAGCTGTAGGAGTTGTTTCCCAAACATGTAACCTTGTGCCCAGCCACCTTATCCTCAAGTGACCAAGCCAAGGTCTTGCTCCTGATCCCAAGTCAGCCATCCTGAGGCTGACCTGCAGCCAAGGAGCGGCCAGGCCTTAGACCCATAGGGTGGCTGACAACTGGACCCTTGTTGAGGGACCGTGACCTACTCTGTGACCCATGGTGAGGGACTTAGGAGTTTTCTAACATGTAATAAACACCCAGAGAACACCTCAGACTCTGTAAGCGCTGTTTAGATGTGCAACCGCTTTTTATTCTTTAAAAAGTTTTTATTTATTGTTATTACACATAATAGATGTACATATTTTCAGGGTACATGTGATATTGAATACATTCATATAACGTGTAAAGATCAACTCAGTGTAATTGGGATATCCATCACCTGAAATTGTCTTTTCTTTATGCTAGGAACATTCTAATTATTATCTTCTAGCTATTTTGAAATATACAATCAAT
This sequence comes from Papio anubis, assembly GCF_008728515.1. NCBI lineage: Eukaryota > Metazoa > Chordata > Mammalia > Primates > Cercopithecidae > Papio > Papio anubis. The sequence continues at coordinate 84,606,036 of NC_044990.1, read as the reverse complement.
TAGTATTAACCCACTGCAGTTAACCTACGGAGATCACTTTTCTTCAAAAACATTTTCTTGACTTTTCTGTGTGTTTTATCTATTGTTGTACATTAATCTATTGCAAAATTTAGTGGTTTAAAGTCATATGATTTCTCTGGATTCTGTGGGTCTGGAATCCGGGCAGGATCAGAACCCCTGCTCCACTGTGTTCTCAGCTAGACTGGCTGATTCACTGCATTCAGCTGAGTGTTCGGCAGAGCTGGAAGGTTCAAGCAGGCCTTACTCACATGTCTGGCACCTCAGCGTCCCCCTCTTTCTGTAACCAGCTTGGACTCTTCACAGCTTGCTGGTTTCTGGGCAGTCAGGCTTCTTGCATGGTGACTGGCTTCTAAGTAGGACACAGAAGGCTTGAAGTCTAGGCTTGGAACAGGTCCAACTTCACTACTGCTACATTTCACTGTTGAAAGCAAGGTAGGAGACCAGCCGAAATACAAGGGAGGAGAAAAAAGGCCTACCTCTGGTCATGGGGCACAGCATGTACACAAAGAAAGGGAAGGAACTGAGGGCCGCCATCTTGGTTGACTGGCTACCACCCAGTGCGTTTGTGTAACAATAAACCTCGCCAACCAAGGTATCTTGAGCACACCTCTATTCCTTGCAATTTGACAGTATCTGTCTAAGTCATTAGCTCCCTTAGCTGGTCATCCTTCCTCATGACCAACATCTATTCAACGGAGCCCTAATACATGCAAACATTCTGGGGAGGATCCACCAGCCAAAAAAGATCATGCTCTAGTTGGGGATACATGAATACAAAGATTTAAAAAAATTCTATGAGCTAGCTTTTGAACAACAAAGCCTAAAAGTAGGGAAGGAATGAACAAAAAAAAAAGAGGAGAATAAATTGAAAACATATAAAGTCAAAGTTTCCTGAGAGAAAGCTAGGAGGATATCTCATCGTTTATCTAATGTGTATTAGGGAAAGCTCTTTTTGAATTGCTTTTCAAGAGAATGAATTTCTTAAGAGACCAAGAAGGTAGGACTCATTTCTTTTGAGGCTGATCAATACGAGTCTCACAGATTCAGTCACTTGCTGATTCTTGGTTCAGAGTGCCTTCTAAGGCTGGCCCTATTCTTGGCAGTGGGGGCACCCTGCGAGTAATACACGTTGTAACAGGTCCATTCTCACACATTGTATTCGAAGTTCTGAAGGAAGGCACTTTTCTTCTGTTACAGACTTGGCTAAATCAATGGAAACTCCATACTCTTTGTCTTCATTCTTCTTTCCTCGCCACTTCCTATAACATCCCAGATACACGAACCCACAGCCCACAAACAGCCCTGTGCCACCCACCAGGGGGAGATGAAAAGAGCTCTGATGACACACTCCCTTAGCTCCTTCCCCCTCTCACCCCTGGGCTCACTTGTCACCAGCTACTTCCAGCTGAAATGCATGGTGCCTCTCAGCAGGTGAGTTCTTCTGGCTTTACTTGAGGGTGAGGGCTTTTTGGTTTATTTTGTTTTTGTTTTGAAGACCAGCTCCCGTCTGGTGGCCATATGTAGCCATCTGGGCTTCCCATAAACCACCATAATGACAAGGCAGGACTCATAAAATCATTTTCGTTTTCCATAGACGGGCTAATTTGAATTTAAGATATGGTGTGTTCAGCATGTTCAGAAGATAGGACCCTCAAGTCAAGTTAACCTACTGTTAGATTTTTCTGCCATTCATCCACCCCGGGAGATCTCTCTGCTCCTGACCCTTTCAGCACCTCCTTGTCCCTGTGGTCCTAATTTGGGGGTAAGACTTGGCTCCCTCCAGGCCGTCTATCAATCATTTTTGCTCCTTATGCAAACACAGACAGTTTTGTCATTATTCTAAAAATAAGTGCTTTTAAGGAGGCTGGGAACCAGTTTCTCTTGTTCTGTTCTATAGCCATTTTTACTTGTAGTGGCAATAACCAGCCATGCCTACTGTTTTTCAATGTGGTAATATGGTTCTGTCTCTGATATAAACAACTCACCTTTTGGCCTTGCAGTTTACTCGCCGGGGAGCATGATTATTTTCTTTATTGCCTTGTAAAATAGCTTGCCTGTCACATTATAGCTTAATTGGGAACACAAAATAATAAATAATTTAAAACAAGGAAAATTGCTGTCAATATGGGGAGCTGAATAAAAACACGGCCCCGGCATACGTCCCTCCAGTGTCACTCAAGGGTTCTAGAACACAGGGCTTTAAATAATATTTGGCATCAAGCACGCCTTTGAAACTTTTCTGAACTTGTTTTTGCCTCCAATTTCCCAATAAAAATGGTTCAAATTATTTTGGTTTTTTTTCCAAAGCATATTGAACCTTTCTTGTCGTCAGATTTGTCCAACAGAAAGGATGTTAATATTGCTCACTGTTGACCCATCTGTAAAAGGGGGGACAGAATAGTAACTGCATGTCTGGGTGGCTGAAAGGACTGACAGGAGGAAATCCATGTAAAGTGCTGAACAGAAGGCCTGGCACAGAGTAAAGACTGCAGAGATGTGAAGAATAGAGAAAGTCTGGTGCTTTTTTACACACATAAACATTCGGATGCAAATAGAACCAGTGCCCTTCCCTGAAAAGATGGGTTTGACCACTTAAAGAGCTTACCTCTGGGGAAAGGAAGGAAGGATCTGGAGTGGGATATGGTCCCTTTCTCGTTATTTACTCTGTGATGGCTGATTTCATGTGTCAACTAAAATTATGGGTAGGCTATGGTACCCAGCTGTTTGGTCAAACTCTAGTCTAGATATTGCTGTGAATGTATTTTTTAGATGTGATTAACAATCACATTCAGCTGGCTTTGAGAAAAGCAGATTACCCTTTACAAGCTAGGCCCCTTCCTATCAGTTGAAGGCCTTAGGAGCAAACACTGAGGTTTCCTGGAGACCAGGAATTTTGCCTTAAGACTGCAGCATAAAAACCCTGCGTGAGTTCCCAGCCTGCTGGCTGCCCTTCAGATTTGGACTCAGGACTGCAATATCAATGCTTACCTGAATTTCCAGCCTGCTGGCTTGCTCTACAGATTTCAGATTTCCAGCCCCCACAATCCCATGAGCCAATTCTTTAAAATACATCTCTCTGCAGATATAGATATACATATACATCCTATTGGTTCTATTTTTCTGAAGAATCTTGACTAATCTGCTACCCTTTTGTTCTATTTGAATTTATTTTTAACCATATTTTTCATAAAAGAAGACATTGGATTTCAGGGTACAGATGGACGTGGGGCAAACTCTTTGATACCTCCTCATTCAATCTCTGAGCCATGCAATCATGGGGACTGCTAGTGACACAGACAGTTTAGAAGCCACTGGAGTATGTCACCTTGTGGCTTCCAGCCAGGCATGTGCTAACTAGACTCCAATTCCAAGAGTTGCTGTTGGCTCCCAAATTGTGTCAGTTGTCAAAATTTAAAATACCTTTTAGTGATAATCTGGGGCCTATCATATATCATCAGGAAATCATTAAATTGCTGTAGTGTAATATGTGATATTGTCTATACAAGCACTTAATCTTGTGAAATGCAGAGATGATTTTGGGGTCTCCTAAGCAACTGTTTAATCTGAGTCACGAGTAGGGATAGATCTAGCCACTTAAGAGCTGTCTCATTCTGGCAAATCCCCTACCTTTCTGGGCCTCATTTGTTCTTGAAAATGAGAAAGGTAGAAGTAAATTGTCTTTTAAATTTACTCTCAAGTTCCACTAAGTAAAAAGCCCCATGAATATTGCACTGCCTGGTTCAGCTGCTGTCATACACCCTTTGCAGCCAAAACCAACTTTTTTCCTAGGAGCTTAGGCTCATGGGACTCACTTTGCTGAAGACAATGGGACATTGGCCCCAGCAATGGTTCGTTAGTCCAACATTAAGTGGGAAAACAGAAGAGCCCTAAGGTTGGGGAACTTAGAAAAATGCCAAAATGTTGAACATGAGCAAAGTACAGATTAAGAGGAACGCTTCATGTAAGAGGAAGATAGATTTGTAGACATCAAATGCCAGCATGATGCATAACTGGCAGTCTGTGCCTTGATCTGATGAACTTTGCTGATTGACACCATTATGTTGGAATCTACGGTATGGCTCCTACCTCCATTCTGTGACTGTTTTGTTTTAGGCACATGCATGCATGATTTTACTGAATCTTTACAACCAAGCTATGAGGTTGGCATTATTTTCCCATTTTTTTTTCAAGTGATGATAGGTACTGAGGATCAGATTGTTAAGTCACTTTCCTAGGGCCAGATTATTAAACTGGTAAGTGGTGGAGCTAAGATTCTGTTTTTTGCAACCCCCAAAATCCATAGATATTCCTTTGTACATCTGTGTTATGAACGATTGCAAAAAATGAATGAGTGAAGGCATAATTTGATTAGCTTGTTTGATCATTTATAGCAATAAATTACCCCATTCTTTGTACAACACATTTTACAATGATTTTCAGAACTGTACTTACATGGATGAGGAGGTAGTCCCCAAAATGTGAAACTTTGGTATTGCAGGTTCTCTGAGGCCAGAAAGCACGCGGAGCCAATGTCGTCTTTTTGAGTCTGAGAATTTGGTCAAACAAGGGGTGTTGTCAGAGACATCACAGGGCCACCCATACATAAATGGTCATTACTCTAAATTCTTTGTTCTGGGAATCGATGGTGAAAATCTCACCCTTGAGTGTCAAGCTGTCACACTGGGTAGATGAGATAAGTCACATACACTTGCGTCATTGCAATTGTCTCATAGTTACTCATGCATGCTTGTTTTTAGGAATAGGTATTTGATGAAAGAATTCATGACCACAGGGCCCAACTCAGGAGTAGGTAGGCAGAGGCCGAGGTGCTGCAAACAGAGGGACCTCATGGCCATACCAATGGGAAAAAACAAAGTACTCCCAGCCCTCTCCCCCACCCAATATCCTCCTCCTCTTCTTCTACTGAGAAAGCCTCTTTCTGAGAGATAGAGGAGGGATGTTGTCTCTAAAGAGTCATTGTTAAATTACACAATTTTTCCTAGGACAACACAGGATTGTGAGGAGTGAGTTGAACAGTGTCTTAGTCTGTTGTGTGCTGCTATAACAGAATATCTGAAACCAGGTAATTTACAGTGAGCAGAAACGTATTGGTTTATAGCCCCCAAAGCTGGGAAGGCCAATAGTAAGGTGCTACCATCTGGCGAGAGAACTTCTTGCTGCATCATCGCATGGCAGAAGGCGAGAAGGTGAGAGAGAGGCGGGGGAACTAAACTCACCCCTTTATACCAGCACAAATCCCAACCATGAGGGGGGCCTGCGTGGCCTTATCACCTCTTAAAAGTCCCACTTTCTAATATAGCTTAAATTTCAACATGAATTTGGGAGGGGACAAATATTCGAACCATAGCAGGCACCTTCCATTCTAGACTTTTGTTAGCATGGATTATTTGATCGAATTATATTATGGAATTGTACCGAGACAGGGGCCCTAATGATTAACTGGGTACAGTGTCGCGGGTGGAGCAGAAGAGCTGGGCAGCAGCAGAGAGCAGCATTAGGCCAGGTCCAGTGCGCCAGTCGGGAGCTGGGCAAGAGTAGCCCAGAGTGTGCACAGATCCTTGGGCTTTTCCAAACAGGAAACCTGGGCATTCAATACTTTGGATAGTTTGAGGGGAGTGGCAAACTAAGGCAAAATATGTTAACAATTTGAACTTGATATCCATTAGAAGCATAGTAATCCCAGTTTTGAAAAACTTCAATCAAAATCATTCAGGTTTTTTAACAAGTTCTAGAAATACATTTTCTAAATGAAATATGAATTGGATGTAATACAGAAATGGCAACCACATGCCTCATCTCTTCCCATCTGCTGGGTTTTCTGCAGCGTGATGTGGTAGAATGCAGCCTGGAAGAAGTGTCTTGGGTCATGAGTCCCCCACTCACTTGCTGTGTGGTCTTGGGCAGGTTTCATTTCTCTGAGGCTCGATGCCCTCATCTGTAAAATGAGGAGTGTGAATGGATGATTTTTCAGTTTTTTTCTAGGTCTAGAACTCTGTGATTCTTCCAGAAGTTTTTTTGTTTGCTTGCTTTGTCCTCTGCATTCTATTTCAATAGGAAAAGGGAAAGAGGAAAAGCAGAAAGAAAGAACAAAAAAAAAAAAAAGAGACCCAAATATTAAATAAGCCTCAATCCAGTATCAAGCACCCTAGAATTAATAATGAGAAATTACTAATTTCTGATTAATTAATTACATTTATTAATCCTGATCATAATGTAGGAAATACACAGTGTTACCGTCACCATTTCACAGGTGTGGACTCCAAGGTTAAACATTTGACCAAGGTTAAGTAGATGTCTTAGTCTATTTGGAGAGCTATGACAGAATACTTTGAAGTGGATGGCTCAGGAAAAACATTTGTCGTCATTCTGGAGGCTGGAAGTCCAGGATCAGGGTGCCAGCACAATTAGGTTCTGACGAGGGCCCACGTTCTGACTTGCAGGTGGCCTTCTCGCTGTGTTCTCCACTTCACATCGTGGACAGTTCAAGGGGTCTTTCTGGGGCCCCTTTTATTAGGGCACTTACGTGATTTTGAGGAATCTGCCCTCATGAGCCACTCACCTCCCAAAGGCCCCATCTATTCACACTATCTTATTGGCTATTAGGTCTTAGCATAAGAATTTGGGTGGGGGACATAAACATTCCTTCTGTAGCAGCAGTTAAAGTGATCATTTAACACAAATAGGGGTGACTTCAGAATGCGTCTTCTTTCCCACGCTGTCTTTGCCACACTGTCTCCCGAAAGGGGTAGAAAAAAAGAGGAATAAAGTTAGACAGTGGGAGTGGAGAGGGAAGAAGAGACGTTGAAAGATCAGAGGAGACACATGTGACACGGACTACTCACAGTGATTCCAGCAATTGCTACACAGACGCCTCCCACACGATGGTCGTAACCTTGGTTCTCATCCACTGCGTGGGAAAGCTGCAACATGCTCCTCGCTGGCCAACGGTGGTTCATCCAGGGTGACTCTCAGCAGAGAGGTGTGCGTGCTGGGTCCAGCAGCGTCCGCCAGGGACACATGTGGAGTTTCATAACAGTGTCTGGGTACCTCTGATGTCCTGGCTGGAGAAAGTTTAGAGACATAGCAAGGGAGACAGATGGATTAGGGAAGTGGGGGAGGACCAGACAGGTCTTTATTTCCCTACTCCTCTCCGTTATATGTCTCTAAAATTAACACTGCAAGAACTATGCTAAGAAGCAAGCTTTTATATTATAAGGATTAGAGCCACCAAATCAACCTTGTGCACATGGCACTTCTATCACCTCAGGCTGTGACCTCTCATAGGTCTCGGTCCCCCAGGTTTGAGGAGATGAGTCCCCTTGGCTGAGGCATTTCTAACAGGGCTGGAGGATTTCTGCAGGAAGTAGTTATGGGTGAGTCAGGACCTGGCGCTCATCCCTCTGAGTCAATAATGAGCTGATTTCTCAGTGGGTTAGGAACGAGTGGAGGTGGAGTCTTAAATAAGTGGCAAACCGGACCGCGAGCTCTCCCGGCACCTTCTCTCCAGGCAAGGAGGTTAATGCCAACGTGTTTCCTCAGTCCCAATTTGGGTCATTATATTTTTAATTATCTGTTAATTATCCCTATAGATTCAACAGGATACATTATCTTCCATTTCCTACCTTTAACTTGAAAGCACTGATGTGCTACTCAGGCTGGTGACTAATGAACAAAGCCACATCTCCAAACCTTGCCTACCCTCTTCTCCAGTCTCCCCCATAATTCCCTCACCTTTTCTCATGACGTCTCTCTCTTGAGTCCTAAATAATGGCCTTAAAGAAAGGCACATGCAGCTGGGCACAGGGACTCCTATTTGTAATCCCAGCACTTTGGGAGGCTGAGGTGGGTGGATCACTTGAGGCCAGGAGTTCGAGACCAGCCTGGCGAACGTGGCTAAACCCCTCTCTACAAAAATTAGCCGAGTTTGGTGGCTCATGCCTGTAATTCCAGCTACTTAGGAGGCTGAGACAGGAGAATTGCTTGAACCCGGGAGGCAGAGGTTGCATTGAGCCGATATCGGGCCACTGCACTCCAGCCTAGTTGACAGAGTGAGACCCCATCTGAAAAAAAAAAAATTGGAAAAAAGAAAGAAAGAAAGAAAAGCAAATGTGACTGGGCGCGGTGGCTCATGCTTGTAATCCCAGCACTTTGGGAGGCCAAGGCGGGTAGATCACGAGGTCAGGAGATCGAGACCATCCTGGCTAAAACGGTGAAACCCCGTCTCTACTAAAAAATACAAAAAACTAGCTGGGCCTGGTGGCGGCGCCTGTAGTCCCAGCTACTCCGGAGGCTGAGGCAGGAGAATGGCGGGAACCCGGGAGGCGGAGCTTGCAGTGAGCTGAGATCGCGCCGCCGCAGTCCAGCCTGGGAGACAGCGCGAGACTCCGTCTCAAAAAAAAAAAAAAAAAAAAAAGAAAAAAGAAAGGCAAATGGCAGGTGTTGATCTCCTTAATGAATTCATTTGCCTTTTGTTGGTTCCTGAAGAGAGGGAGACAGAAGTCACACAAAGAAAACTGGGAAGGGGAAGGCTGCGTGTCCCCTGCTCACCTCCCTGCGTCCGGAGGGAGCGGAATCCGGAATCCCTTAGTGAAAGGCGGCACCCCCGGGACTGGCTCCCAGGGCTGGGGCTGGAGGGGCCTCGGTGAATGGCTGCCCTCTGAATCCCCTCCCTGCTTGAACTCGGGCCCTCCTCTCCTCTTCACGTCTCCCTGGGAAAGCAATACCAGGCGGAAAGGGAGAGCACCTCTGCTATCCGTGCACGGGGATTCACCCAAACCCATAGCGTCCTGGCAGGAAGAGGCGAGCGCTGGGGTCCGGCCTGCTGGGAGGGAAGAATGGAGAAGAAGAAGGAAAGTCCAAGGAGAAGCCTCACCCTCATAGCTCATTTTGGGACAGCCGGCCTGCCCTGCCACACAGAGGTGCTGGGGAAGTGTGTCCACTGAGGGACCCTTAGGGAGACCTCTGGCCACCGAATGAGGCTCTCAGCTGACTCCTCCTTAACTTGTTGGTGATCCTGTCCCAGGGTTAACATAGACCAGGGTCTCTCAACCTCAGCGCGATGGACGTTCTGGGCCAGATAATGCACTGCTGTGGGGGCTGCCTCAGGCACTGTGCGAGGCACAGCGGCACCCTGGCTCTACCCAGGACATGTCGTGAGCACCGCTTCTCCTACGGTGGTAACCAGAAGGGTCTCCAGACGTGGCCAAATGAGAAGCACTGATGAATATCTATTCCTAGGCCAGGCATGGTGCCTCACGCCTGTAATCCCAGCACTTGTGAGGCTGACATGGCAGAACCACTTGAGCCCATGAGTTCAAGACCAGCCTGGGCAGCATAGTGAGACCCTGTCTTTACAAAAACGTAAAAATTAGCTTGCTGTGGTGACGTGTGCCTGTAATCCCAGCTACTTGGTCAACTGAGGCTCAAGGATTGCTTGAACTCGAGAGGTAGAAGACTCAGTAAGCTATGATTGCAGCACCGTACTCCAGCCTGGGCGACACAGTGAGACCCTGTCTTCAAAGGAAAAAAAAAAAAAAAGCAAAAAAAACCCCAGAAACTAAAATCCAGCCAGAAAAGAGAATTATTGCTTCCTTTCTAGACCACATGAATGGATTTTCTTATTTAAGATGTATGCAAAGCAACTGTAACCATTCAGACCACTCTTCAGGGGTTAAGGACTTTCAAAGAAAAGCGCATCAGACTCTGACGGCCCAGGGCTTCCCAAAGCAGCCTCTTGGGGCGGGGCCTACAGGTGAGCAGACATAAGGAAATGAGGCCCAGAGAACACATTCAAAGGGTGACTAACAGCCCTGGTTTGCCTGGGACTTTCCTGTGTTTGGCGTGGAAGTCCCTCTGTCCTGGGAAGCCCCTCTGCCTAGGGCACATGGGGACAGTGGTTAGTGGGTAGGCTCTGTGTTTGGCTTCATTCAAGGTGGTTTTGGCTGCTTGCTTGTCATTCTGAGTGTGGGGACACACATGTTATCCTGGTAAGCAGCAGGTGAGGAGGGGACTTTGATCAGCTTCTTGCTGGATTTAGAGAAGAGCAGATGCCCCAGGCTTGTAGCTGCCATTGCCTCTGTCATTTGGAAAATGAGAGTTACTAAGAGGTGAGGTCAGGTGAGCAGGGACCTGCTCCTGACCCTTGCTGAGATAGTGCCTGGTGTCTGTTCACGCTGGGAGCCAGGATGGCTTCCATGGGTACACAGGTCCACATGCGAGAACTGGTGGCAGGACGGGTGAGGAAGGCCAGCTGTGTGTGTGTGTGTGTGTGTGTGTGTGTGTGAGAGATTCACACTAGAAAGTTGCTTTGCCACCTGGCACAGGTGAGGCTGTGACTCCTCCTTGCCCTCCATGTCACTGAAGCTGTGGTTGCAGAGGTCCCTCGGGGCTTGTGAGCTGCTGCAAGCACTTCAAGTCTGGGGACCGTCTGTTTCCTGTCTGCTATTTATGACCCAGAACATTGTCTCTAGAACTAGCCTGCACTTCAGTCCCACAGGGAGCATGCTTGCCACTCATATCTGCCCTGCGCTATTTGCAGTTTTTGTTTGTCTTAAATATAAACTTTTCTTGGTTCTTTAAGTTTTAAAGAAAAAAGTATTCTCTTTCTTGAAGGAGAAAAGATTGATTTTTTTCCTCCTTAAATTATGTAGATAGAGATATGTCTGCACTTGGTTAGTCTCATGTGTACCAAAATGTCATTACTTATAGGAGAGCCTGGGATTTTCAAGAATAGTAACATGGTAATTTGTCTTTCAAATACTGTTTTACTTATAGCAGCAATAACAGGAAATGTGTACTATTTTTCAGTGTTATAATCTGATTCACCCTTTGATATAAACAGCTTTATCTCATCTCATTGTTTATATCACATTCCTATTCCTCTGGAAAGAACAATATTTTTCTCTCTGAAAAGTAATATATTCTTGTCTAAGGATGGCTTAAATAAGTAACAGATGGTCCTTTTTGTGTGAGTGTCCCCTACCCCCACTCAATCTCAGCATTTGATCAGATAGGAAAATCAGTATTTATTTTGAACATTACGTGTGCCTGAACTTACAGGTTTGTTACCAACCTGATGTATTTTATTTATGTGATGGTGTTGTTACTTGGATAGTTTTAGAATATAGGCAATTGAATAAATTTATTTGTGCTTGTCAAGTGGAATGTGTTTAACAAATCTCTTTCCTGGTTCATAGTTACCCAGGTCAGGTTAGTCATGGAAAAGATGGACTGGAATGCTCGGTGTGTGCCACATGGTCTTGGCCATAAAATAGAGTTCACTGTATACCAGGCTCTCACCATGCAACATAGTTATAACATAGTTCTATTGTTAAAATTCATTCTGGGACCGGGACTAAATCTTTCTTGTCAAAAAATAAGTTTCATTCCTTGGCTTGGTTCGGGGGAAAGGCATACAATTAGAAGCCGGGAGCTCTCCTTTGCTGCCTTGCTAGCTGGGTGAGTTAAGGCAAGGGCACGTGGCCACCTGGGTCTGTTTCCTGTCTACGGAAGGAGGACGCCTAACTTACCACAAGGGCTATTGAGAATGTAACATGGGGTAATAGTTATGAAAGTGCTTTGAAAGTTCAAAGGCACCTAAAATAGCATTTTTTAAATATTAAAATCAAGCAATTAAATACGTTGCATAACAATAGACTCTTGTCTATAACATCATGGTTAATAGGTTGGCCTTGCTGTCAAATGAATTTCTTTGAAAAGACGTCTTTTCTTTGTAAAGGGAGCTTCAAGGAAAGAAACACAGTATGCATAAGAGCCCTACTGCAAACTTGTATAAACTGCCACTCTGATGGGGGGATTGGTGCTAATTCATTTTTGCACTTAAGCATCAGAGTCCTGTGAGCCTAGTAGGCCCTTAAGTATATTTGGAACAAAATCGTGATTATTGTTGTGGATAAGCTCTTTGTGCTCTCCGTTGCCTATTTTTATAATTGTTAAAAATGATCTTTTTTTCCCTACTAGATAGAAAGTTGAGAACATGATCCCTTATGTTGACATCTTCTCTATCTGCTTGTTTTTATGGTCTGCGAATGACGTTTTTTGCATGCACCATTACAAAGTATATATGTGATTATTGTTGAAAATTTGGGCCAGGCGCAGTGGCTCATGCCTCTAGTCCCAGCACTTTGGGAGGCCGAGGGAGGATGGATCTCTTGAGCCCAGGAGTTCAGGACCAGTTTTGCCAACCTTGTCTCTACTCAAACTACAAAAATTAGCCAGTTTCATAACCTGATCTCAAAATAACTAACTAACTAAATAAATAAATAGATTAAAATATAAAATGCAAGAAAAATTGAAAAATAGAGATGTACAGAAAAGAAATGAACACCCACTATCCTCCAGGTGTCATAGGGTCAGATCTCCAACATATATGGTAGTGTAGAAAGAGGCAAGTCACATAACAATATTTATTATGATAGCAATTACATAAAGAAAATATATGTGTACCTATTTATACAGATTCGTATGCATCTGTATCTGTATGTGTATGTATATGAATGGATAATAAACATATACAAAGGATGCATCAGAATGCACAGATTAAATCCAGAGAGAAAGTAGACAGAGACATTCAGAGGAGAGAGGAATCCTTGCAGGCAGGAATATGTGGGAGCTTTATGGAGGAGGCTGCATTTGAGATGAGCCTGGGAGGACTTGTATGACTTTGATAAGTACAGAGGGATGGGAAGCATCTTCCCATCAGAGCGGTATATGAAGAAAGCGTGGTGTGAGGCCTCTGTGCGGCGTGTTTGAGGGTGTATGAGTAGTCCAGTCTCTCACTGCACCTGTAGAGAGGTGAGAGAGCCTCTTGAAAAGCTGGACTAGAGAGGCTGGAGGAATGGGAAAGCCAGTTTAAAGCAGTGGGAATCAACCTTTGAAAGCTTTGGGTGAGTGAAATGAAAAATTACGATTTTTTGAAGACCAATCAGGTGCTATTTAAGTAGAATGAATTAGAGTTGGTGGAGATGAGAGGTAGTAAGGAAAATAAGAAAAAGATTGATAATCTGGGTCTGAAATGACTGATCACTGGAGAAAGATAAAGCCACTGGAAACGGAATGGAAGATGTTGTGAAGAAGTCATCAAACTTGGTGCCTGGTAAGAAAGAGGTACACAGAAGAAGAAAGGACCTAAGGAAGGTGTGAGCTACAGCATTTTAAATCTAAAGGACTGTTTGATGTGATGTTGCTATTGCCAGAAGCAGGGAAGACAGAAGTTGTATTCTACATAAAAAATGTATTATATTTTTTACTAGAAAAGATCTGAATGTCAGGAGTTGGTATGTGGTTTAAATTGTCAAGATTTTAGACTGCTGCTTCTTGGCAGTGTGATAGAAAATGCTGTAATGTGGTATGTTGCTGTAAATTAGGTTTATTGATTTGGTATTGTCAAGAAATATAACACCTCAAAAATAGGCAGACTAGAGAAAAGGATACCTCACTGGCAGGTGTGGGTGCCACTGTATGATTTTCTAGCACCAAAACGCACGACAAGCTAGCAGTGTTGGTGCTGGTGCAGATTACATGGAAAGTAGCCTGTGGTTTTTCCAAGCCCATTGAATGGGAAATCTATGTCCACCTGCTGTCCGCACCCTGACTCTGGCCATTTCTAATGCATATGGCGATTCTTCATGGCATGTGGGAGAATAGATGACCTTCTCCATTTTTTGTTTTTGTTTTTTTTGTTTTTTGTCAAATGGGTTTCATAGGTATATAATAAGATCTTGATTTACTTTTTTAAGGAAAAAGAGGACAATAATAAGAGGCTGTGATTTGAGGGTGAGAAACAAAAGGGCAGCTCCAGGGAGGGTGAGTCAGGAATGACCAAGAAGAAAGATCTGGAAATCTACTGGCTTCCTGCAGTGCTTGTGGCTTATTGATCCTGGCCCCATAGAATCTTCAGACTAACACAACCGTCCTTTCATGGCAGGAGATATTTGAGAATCTGGTGGGAAATTCTGTTTTTTAGTACACTTATGTTGTTTGAGGCAGCTTGCTTCCATTTTTCTATCATTTATGTAGCTGAGATAATGTTGTGAAAGATTTTTCATCAATTAAATTAATATATACTATGAAACAGATACAAATTTGACATGTTTAACAATGAAGTATAGCTTTAAAATGTCTTTTAAAAATCACAAGTTAGAATAGTTGTGATCACAATCAGAACTAATTTTTTTTACGGTAAGAATAACAAATATATTTATGGCTATTATCATCTTTTCCTGAACACAGATATTGGCCCTTTAAGAATTATACTTTAAAATCATTAATTATACTTAAAATCATTAAGATGAAAGTTGATTTCTTATCTTTTGGTATTAATAAAGAGAGTATTTCTGGAATTGTAAGTAGAAGTAGGCAAGGAATATGTTTCAATTTTTAAAGTGTTTTGTATGATTTTATCAGTTACCGAAAAGCATGTGCTTTTGTTATTAACCAGTTCTGTTATTTCATTTATGCACAATAGTAACATTTTGAAATTGTACCTGCAACAAGCCATAATTGACAACCTTAAGACCACATTAGGGGCGTTATTGGATAAGAAACAAAAGTTGCTTTGAGTCCTCAGCTCTCAGCGGTGCTGAGTTTCCTTTCCTGTAAGCCTGAGGATTGGCAAATCTTCAGCCTGACTTAGAGAGATACTCTTCCCACAGCTATTTCCCTTCAAAGCGCATTCTTAGCGGAGCTTCTGTCATCCGGAATTCTTCCTCTAAGAGCCAACATGCTCTCTTTTCAGGTTTTCTTTTTCTTTTTCTCTATATTGAGTTGACTCTCAATTGGTGGCTTGAGAAAATACCAAAGATCTTTTTTGTTTTTGCTGCAACCGGATCATGAATACTGACTTTCCACGTAAAAACTGGCTGTGTGGGCCGGGCGCGGTGGCTCATGCCTGTAATCCCAGCACTTTGGGAGGCTGAGGTGGGCAGATCACGAGGTCAGGAGATCGAGACCATCCTGGCTAACACGGAGAAACCCCGTCTCTACTAAAAATAAAAATAAAAAAATTAGGCGGGCGCGGTGGCGGGCGCCTGTAGTCCCAGCTACTCGGGAGGCTGAGGCAAGAGAATGGCGGGAACCCGGGAGGCGGAGCTTGCAGTGAGCTGAGATCCGGCCACTGCACTCCAGCCTGGGCGACAGAGCGAGACTCCGTCTCAAAAAAAAAACCAAACAAAAAAAAAAACCCAAAAAACTGGCTGTGTGTGCATGAGTTTATGGGGCAGGCTCTGCAGGGTGGGGAAAATGTGAGGGAGCAGTCCCCACTCTTTCAGAAATTGTCCTTCTTGTTGACCTTCACCTGTCTGGGAGGGGCCTGAAGAACCTAGGTCTCCAGGTGACTCCTCGGGAGATGACAGACTACACGTTTTGGCACAGAGTAGAAAAGAGGTCTCTGATGAATGGTTGTCATACACACCCACCTTTGAGCTTCAGAATCCTATGCCTTGGAAGGAAAATAACTTTGGTTTTGGATGTCAACCGGAAGAGACAGCCAGGGACCCTTACTGTATCTGCATTATTTCCTACTGACCAGTCCATTTGCTGCCCTGCCCGAAGACAGTCACAGCATTCAGTGAGATAAATGCCTTAGAATTCAGACAATCCTGGCAACATGCAAGAAACTTCTTAAATAAAATAATCTCTAATGTGACATGCACCGATAGTCACAGAAAGTGGAAAGGACTTTTCCTCACCATGTTGCAAGGTTGTCATCTGCCATTGGCTTAACTCTTTGAAAGATATTCAGATCTTGCTCATGTACATTTCAATCTGCTATCATTGCCTGTTTATGGAAAAACATTTAGTATGAGAGGATTAATATATACTTGTTTTAATTACATGTTAAACCATGTGAATATATACAGGATTACTATGTAGATTCTGAATAAATAAAGGATAAACTAAAATTATTCTCGTTAACCCAAGGTTCTAACCCAGAGTTGTCATAGCTAATGGAATGTGTTTGACTTTCCCAGTCATTCGTCAGTGGGTAGAACCACCATTAAATTCACTAATAGCTTTAGTTTTAAGCTACAAACTAAATTAGTTTCAAACTAATTAGGCATACAGCCTTTTTAAAAATTCACATTTCTTTGTTGTTGATAACTAGTTTTCTTCCTAAGGATCAAAATAAAAATATCGTTCATTTACAGTGGTTTCCCTCCTTTAAATAAATGATTTTCTAATATACCTCAAAGAACTTTAATTTCTTAGCTTTTACACTCTTTTCCAAATAAATTCTGGGAAGTTCCTTGCATCCCTAAATATGAAGAAGCAATGATGTAATCCCAGAGAATGTTCTCTTTGGCCATCATAGGCCTAGCATCTTACTGTTAATCTTTCCTAAGAAAAACACGTCTTTCCTCTTGAAAGCTTGCGACTTTAAAAATAACAACTGTAAAGTGTTTTCATGTGGTAAATGCTCATCACAAATTATTATTTTTTCCCTGAATCCTACTGTGTTCCTTCTTGAAGAACGGGAGAAGGGGGAGAAGTTTGTTATGTGGTCCACCCATTTAGGACACAATCATTTGCACTAATTTAACACTTCCTGGGGAGATGTTACTAATTCTTTATTAGATGATCAGTTACGAAGACCATTGTTAAAAAAACAAACCTCTCATGGGAAATACACCCTTGCTAGGCTGAAGCAGAAAGAAAACCTTAACTTTGTTTAGAATCTGGACACTTTGACCCGTGAACTTTAAGTTCCTTTCCTGTAGGGTTCTTTAAAGCCATGGTGGCTGAGATAGACTCCCAGTGCTATGCCTGAGTACAAGCAGCTGCAGGTTGACTTTTGAGAAGCTGGACTATGATTATGCTGCTACGAAGAAATAAAAAACAAAGTTTCCCTGTGGTACATAATGGAAGTTTTGTTTGATGGTGGCCTATGATTCAATTATTCCTGTCCAAATTATTCCGTTCTCTGATGAACAAAGACCTTATCAAGGATCTTTTCACAATTAAAAGCTCACTGAAAATAAGAGAAGGGCCAATAATACACAAACACACATATGTAGGTACCATACATACATACACACACACACATATGTACACACACACAAGACACACAACCTATAGCCATACATAAATGAAGTTGCGTTTTTGCACTTGCTATCCTTGGCTGCTTCAGAGGCTGTGGAATTCTATACCAAGAAATGAAATGGTCTCCAACTGGTAAAAAGTCTATTTAATGGGCTTTGTGGAGCAGAGACAAAGATCATATGTGAGATAGTGTACGAGTACAATAAGAATGCCCTCTGCTTACTTGATCTGTTGATATTAGAGTCTAATAGTTCTGTTAGCTTAAATTGTGGAAATATCCACTTTCTCATCTACTCTGGGGGTCTTCAACTGAGCCAGGGTCAAGTCTAGACTCCCTGGGAGGAGCAGAAAGCCCTTGTGGTAAAAATAACATGCAAGCCAGCACTCTAAACTGAAAACAAAAAAATATATTAAGCTAACCAACGCAGTTTGCTGATTCTGTCCTCCAGGTCCTGGAGATAATTGTACTAATGTCAGGGAAACGGAGGGTTTCCCAGGTGTGCTCGTGCAAAGATCGTGCAGACTATTAACATTAACTGTGAGGTGTGTTCACAGTTGTTTTTGGAAAACGTATCTGAGTAAGGAAAAGACAATTTAAACAAGACGTCAAAATTGGAAGTCATAAAAGATGCGATCGATTAGACTCAACCAAAAATTTAAATTCCATTACAAAACCACTACAGTGTCAAAATACAAAAGGCAAACTAGAAACCAACATTGAAATATGATAGGGAACAATTACTGTTTATGATATGCAAAGAGGTTTTAAAACTCTGTGATAAAACCTCCAACAGAAGAATGGGCAAGTGATATGAGCAGGCATAGAAAACAAGAAATAAAAATACACAACATAAATATGCCAAACCTCACAAAATCTAAGTCAATACAAATGACTTTTTTTTAGATGAAAAGGTAAATATTAATCCATAAGTTTGATCATTCTTTATTGTGGGTTTGGGGAAACAGACACTCTCATATACTCTTGGCAGGTATGCAAATTAGTACAAGAGGTTAAAAGAGTAATTTGAAGAATAATCTAATACAACTTAAAACGTTCATAACTGAACTATTTTGTCTATTCCAATTCTAGGGATGATTCTATAGAAACTCTTGTGCAATTGCATAAAAGAGAATATATAACTTGCAGTAACTGTTTGTAATGGTACAAAAATTAGAATCAATCCAAATATCTATTATTGCACAATGTACAAAAAATGTATATTGGGATACCATATTGTCATTTACATAAGATACAGACCTTCATATAATAACATAAGAAAGACTTAAAATAAATTCTAAAAGATGACTTCCAGGGGAGTCAAGATCCCATTTTTCCTTAAGAATATACTTTTATATATTGTACCTGTCCATTTTGGAGAAAATATTCCCAGCTTCAAATCACATCATCTGCAAATAAGTATAATTTTACTTTATCCTTCTCACTCTGTATGCCTTTTATTTCTTTTCCTTACCGCTTTGGGCTGTGTAAGACTTTCAGTGTGATACTGAAGAGCATTGAGAGACATCCTTGCTACATCCTTGCCTTGTGGCTGCTTTTTAGGGGGGAAGTATTCAGTCTTCCTCATGAAGTGCAATATTAGCTAAAGTTTCATTCTTTTTGATTTTTTGGTGTGTTTTTTTTGTTCGTTTGTTTTGGGTAGGTGTCCTTTATCAGACATTCCTTTCTATTTCTAGTCTGCTAGGAGACTTTTTTTTTTTCTTCTTTTTAAATTGTAAATGGATGTGGAGTTTTGTCATGAACAGTTGTCCCTCAGTATTTTGGGGCTGTTGCTTTCAGGGCCCCCATGAATATCAAAATCTGACGATGCTCAAATCTCACAGTCAAGCCTGCAGAATCTCAAACACAGAAAGTCACAAAGTCAGCCCTCTAGGTCCTGGGTTCTGCATCCCACAAATCGTGTATTTTCCATGGAGAGCTCTGTATTTTTCCTTATCAACTGATGTGATCATGTGGTTGTCTTCTTTAGATGGTTAATATAGTAAATTACATTGATTGATTTTCTTTCTTTTTCGTTTTTGGTTCTTTTCAGTTGGATTGATTTTTTAAAATATTAAACCAAACTTGCATTCCTGCAATAAACCCACTTGTTTGTGGTAATATTCTTTTTATATATTATTGTATTTGATTGGCTAATATTTTGCATCTTTTTTTCATGAAGTATACTGCAGTTTTTTTCTTGTAAAAAAAAATTGTCCGGGCACTTCTGGCCTGTTAAATTGTTTCCAGATTTCCTTATTACCAGTAATCCGTCTGTGAACTGTTTTTGTATGGATCCTTGGGGCACATAGATATGGACTCTCAAAGTAAACTTGAAAAATTCTTCACTAAAAGAACTCCATAACTCTACGATTTGTGGTAAACTGTTGGCTGCCCAGCTGACATCTATTCTACCCTTTTTCCTTTGGTAGAAAACCACGCTTTTGTTCAAGAGGCTACGATGTCCACTATGACACACTTACAAATTCATACTCCCTTTAGCCACAGGTGACCATATAACCAGTTTAGGCCAATGAGATTCAAGTGGAAGTTTTTGGGGTACGGTTTTCAGAAAAGCTTTTATGATATTGACTAAGGTGGAAAACTCAACCAGGAAGAGCCTTTTCTAGTTTCCCTTTCCACCCATAACTTATTACTGAAGCTTGGAAGTGGAATGGCCACTTTTAACCAAGAAGATAAGGGTCTCCGTCTAAGGACATGGCAGTAAATGCCTGGCTCATGGGTGAGCAATTGGGCCAGCTGAGTTTCTGCCCCAGGACTTGGGTTTTGTGAGAAAATAACTCTCCATGTGCTTACAGTCCTACAATCAGATTCTACTCCATGAGGCCCAAATGCAATGTCCTGCAGACACCAGGCACACTTTGACTTTTTTCTTTCTCTGAATATCTCTTAGGACAGTGCTCTATAGAAGAGGGTAGTTTAATTAGAAAGGGACTTGGAAGTCATCTTGTTCTTGATAATGTCTCTAACAAAGACACCAGCATTAAGTGACTTGCTCAAAGTAAATGGTGAAAGTTGAAAAGAGAACCCACATGTGCTGATACTAAGTTACTTTTTCACCCTCCTGTGTGATTGTTGATGTTCACTTCCTGGCATCTCAGTACCTTATTTATAACACATAGAAAATAAAATTTATCCTCCTCCCTCATAGGGTTAATGTGAATGTGTACAAGAGATTATTTTCCTCATTTTTAAAAGCCTTTATTTTTAGTAGAAAAATCAATAGACATATTGTGACTTGAATTAATATTAATGATCCTCATTGGACAACTGTGAAGTTAGTAAAATATGTTGGCTTTCAGTTTAAAAATATTGACTGGAATAGCATCATGTGGAAAACACTGTGCTTAGCTTAGAGGATATAGAGGTCAACCCAACAGACGAAGCCTGCCTGCCCTTGTGGGTACGACAGTCCAGAGGTGGACACAGATGTGAATCAATACATTGAGCAAACAATTACTCCATTATGATTGTGAGAAATAATAAATGACATTTTATAATATTGTTTCCCTGAAGACTCTTGAGCAAAGTTACTGGCATACACAGACCCACAATCTGTGGGCCCCAAGGGCTGACACTACTTCTGGACAGCATTTTAAAGACACTGAAAACTTCATGGGGATGTCATTCTAGGAAACCCTGGGATTGTACCAGGAAAGCTAGAAATAATACTTCCAACCTCAGAAGGCATCCACATATTCTCAAATAAATTAATCAAAAATTAACATTTTCTTAGCTTAGGTTTACTCCCAAATAATCACAAATATATTGGAGAAGCAGCATTATTTGGGTTGACTGTTTCACCTTTGTTTTCTCCATACTCTGTACATTTCTTCATGATTTTTTGAGATGTGGGTCCTGGGTGCTGACACCAGTGTTTCTTTTCCTCACTAAAAGTTAGTCTATTTTTCCTTCTGAAGGACTAAAATTGAAATGTACGTGATCAGGGTGATGGGATTAAAGAATTTAATGAATTACAGAGTATTCTATTAAAGAATAGAGAACATTCTTATAAACCATGAATTAATTTTTATGAATTAGGTCCAAAGAGCTTAAGTAAAAAGCTAATATTTCATAAGTAATTCCAGCCCTCTTTAATAGTACAAGTCTCTGGTGTGTAATATTTAGGTAATGATTATCATAAAATAGACATCTTTTGAGGGCAATTATGTGTTCTCAATACTTCTTTATGACAGAGCTGGGAGGAGGATGTCATTACATTTGACAGTATATTTATCTCACCTAATAGTCATGATATTCTGATGGAAATGCAGTTATCTTACTATATGCGAGTGTATTTCTGGATGCACCGAATACCGATTGTGCCACTAAACCTGTTCAGACATGAAAGATGGCACATCTCAGTGCTCAAAAGTATGGGCTGTTTCTAGCCATGTGGAGTCAGTGGTTTTGTTTATGAAAACAAAGCTTTACATCTGCAGGGTAAATTTTCCTGGGGGCAGACCAAAGCAGGGAAGGAGAGAGAACTCAGAGAGATGAGCAGAAGAGGGCCTGTCCAGGAAGTGAAAGGCGCACTCGAAGAGAAAGGGGAGGATTTGTGCACTGGTGGTTTTTTTTTTTTTTTTTTTTTTTTTTTTTTAAGGAAATTGGGATAGACTGAGACAGGCCTCTAGGAGAAGCAATGAGCTAGCCACATACTCCTACCTATGTCTACATTTTTTATTCTTGTTTTTGGACTAATTTAACATGGAGGATATGATAGTAACTCATATTGCTATAATGTTTTTAGGTTTTCACAACCATTTCGGAATATTTTATCTGAACCTCCCAATATTCCAATAGGATAATGATGACTGTTGTTCCTCAATTATGCAGAGCAAACAGAGGCTTAGAGTAGAATTCAGTTAGTGCAAAATGAAACCAGAACCCAGAACCCCAAACCAGGCTTCCAAAATCCAGGCTCTGCCATGGGATGACAGGACCATGTCTGAAACATCCTGTGGACTCACGGGATCGACTCCCGTCCTGACTCCTGGCTACTCATTTCTCAAAGCCTAAGGGGTCCAAATGTAAAAGTTACTGAGTCAGCTCATGGTTCGAAATTATTCTGGTTTCTGCTAGTGAACCCATTAAGTCAATTATCCAGGTATGAAAGAGTTGGAGTGGAAGGGAAGAAATGTGAATTTGTTTTTTTATTGTTTTTTTTTTTGTTTGTTGGTTGGTTTTTGTTTTTCTCAACTTAGGAAATAAGGCCCATAGAACGCAGAAAGCTAAATATTTGCAATTCTAGTCTCCCTCAGTGAGGCACAGCCTTGAGAAAGCCCTTCATCCTTCATCTTCCTTCTTAGTTGGCGTTTGAACTTGATGACTGGAGGTGGAGCAGCTGTCTCGTGATTCTGATGCAACAGTCATTAGGAAAAGTTCTAGGGAGTTAGGGAGGCACTAGCCCAGACGCTGAACCAAGGCCAGTAGCCACTGACCTCTGCATGTCGGAACCTGATTATGGACGTTCTTGTTAATCATGCAGTCTGTTCCAAACTGATACATGTGTCCAAAGTTTTCCTAAGCATCTATCTTTTTGATGATAAAGAGATACACTAGATAAGATGAAATAAATTACATTAAACTATGCATTTTTCAAAAAATCACATAGTTCAAATACTTTAACTCTAAAATTGTCCGAAATTCAATTTTTTTTCCTTCTATTTTAGATTCAGACAAATATACTCATTTCCTTAGTCGTAGTTGCCCTGTGAATGCATTACTGTCAATCAGTAGTGATGCGCCTCATTCAGTATTCGAATCAAAAACCACATCTCACCGGGCGCTATGGCTCATGCCTGTAATCCCAGCACTTCAGGAGGCTGAAGCAGGTGGATTATTTGAAGTCAGGAGTTTGAGATGAGCCTGGCCAACATGGTGAAACCCCTCTAGTAAAAATACAAAACTTAGCTGGATGGTAGTGGCGGGCTCCTGTAATCCCAGCTACTCGGGAGGCTGAGGCAGGAGAATCACTTATGCCTGGGAGGCAGAGATTGTAATAAGTTGAGATCATGCCACTGCACTCTAACCTGGGCAATAGAGTGAGACCTTGTCTCAAAAAAAAAAAAGCACATCTGCTACCAGAGACAAAGGATGAAGGCTTTCCTGCCTAAGGGCACTGATATGGTTGATATGGTTTGGCCGTGTCCCCACCCAAGGGAAGTCGGTTAGGAGTTCTCAGAGACTTTGCCGATATGAAGGACCTCCTGAGGATACGGCCTACCCTACAGCAGCTTGTGGAGCGTGGAGGGTCCACCCTGACTGGCTGAGCCCTGCACAGCAGATGTATTTGGCATGAGGGGCATAGCCATTTTAACATCCCCTCCCTGCCCCCACAAACGTACACTGGACACATATTTTTCTGCTATAATGATAATCACTTACAATCATATTTTCTTGATTTGTTCTTTAGTTTTGAGGCAACTAACGATTTAAAAAATGGAGTTTTTATTTTAAAGAATGTATTCAATATCAGTAACATAGTTCACGTATGAACTAAAGTTCGCACTTACCAGAGAAAAATATTACACGTTTAGTTTGTACTATTTCACTGTCATAGATTTTAAACTTTCTCTAGATCTCCAAGTAGACTGAGAGAATTGAAGCATCTCTAACTGTGTCATCTACACAGTTGCTATGCTTTTATAGCTTATTTCAAAGCCACTGTTTAAATGCTGGAATATTTCCTCCCTCAGGAACTGGGGACATGAGCTGTGGCTGAAGTGAACTCAAAGAATTCCAAATTTTTAGGAAGTCACTGTTGAAACTGCCATGTGGTACTGATTGCAGGTATACCAGGGGCCAAGCATAACCAGGATTTCTCTGAAACTTTATTTATTAAAGGATAAGTAATAAAATGTGCTAATTTGAAGCTTATGTATATTACTAAAACTTGACACTGCTAAGTAATTGCTTAGAATTTACGGAACGGAAGTTTGTGTCTGGGAGGGTATTATTGTCACTGATACTGTTCAGCTTTGCAGACACATGGGGATAACCAAAAGCAGAGTTTCAGCTGGTTTTATTATTGTTTCCACATTCACTACAGACAGTATACCCGTAGTTATTCCCTGAACTGGGCGGAGATCCCCCACCTGCAGGGCCACCTCGAAGTCCTGGGGAGCACAGCTGGCCTGAGGAAAAGGCCACCAGGTGCAGGGAGAGAGAGAAGGAGCATGGTTTCCTGTGGATTTTGTTGAGCTCCTGGAGGAATCAGGCCTATCTTGGGACCTTAACCATGAGATGACACGTTTTCTTTGTTGGTGAAGTCAGGGTATATGGGTCTGTCTAGTCCAAGCCACTTGACGTTTTAAGATGAGATGTGCTTGCTCTTCTTTGGGTCTCCTGCCCTGCCCTGTGCTCTGTGAGGCTGGCTCTGTGGACCGAAGCACCAGGCTCTCTTGCCCTCTGGCTCCCAGCGGTTTTGACCACTGGGGAACACGGGGTGGTTTTGGAGGATGGGAGGGGCAGGAAGGAGGGGGGCTCACTCCATTTGCTTCCTCATTGCCTCCAGGGTTCTGGTGGATGGTGCCTTTTGCTCTGCTCACTCCAGCTTCAACCCCGGCCATCTTCCTGGTCCAGCTCTTGCCAAACTCTGCTAAGACCACACTCTCCCCTTGTATTAGTCCATTTTCATGCTGCTGATAAAGGCATACCCAAGACTGGACAATTTACAAAAGAAGAGGTTTATTGGATTTACAGCTCCACGTGGCTGGGGAGGCCTCACAATCATGGTGGAAGGTGAAAGGCAAGGACGAACAAGTCACGTCTTACACACGGATGGGTGCAGGCAAAGAGAGAGCACTTGTGCTGGGAGACCCCCATTTTTAAAACCATCAGATCTCCCGAGACTTATTCACTATCACGAGAACAGCATAGGCGAGACCAACCCCCGTGATTCAGTTATCTCCCACCGGGTCCCTCCCATAACACATTGGAATCATGGAAGCTACAAGATGAGATTTGGGTGGGGACAGAGAGCCCAACCGTATCACTCCTCGTCCCTTCAGGGATAGGGTGGTGACCTCTTCCCCTGACTTTGCTAATCCCTGGGTGTTTGAGCACCCCTGGATGTTTCCCCAAACCCTGCCTACACCTTCCGAATGACCTCTCCATTGCGTATGCTTCAGATGGATCTTGTGTTATGGAGCCTTTTGTTGCTGCAAACCTGCCTGATAGATCAGTTATTTTTCAGCTGATTCGGAGATCTCTTTTTCCACAAATCCTATCTTATTCGAAAACCCTAATTAGAAAATTCAGTATTTTTCCAGGTCTCTGTACATTTTAACATGATGTCAAATTCCTTGAGAATTTTAGCTTTTCTCTGACTTTATACTAAATTCCCTCTGACAATTTATTATCAAGATCTGCTAAAGGTATAACGTTTAGATCATCACTTCTGAGATTGTCCTCTTTTACTCTCTGCTTCCAAGGTAATTTCCCGTCAGACTTCAGGTCTATAACCCAATGCAGGCTGGCTGTCCTCATTCTTAAAACTCCAAGGCCAATTCTGTTCATCTGTTTCTCCCCAGGGCCTCAGGGATGTGATGATGCTTCACTCCTTAACTGCCTTCTTCTCTGTATTCTTCTCTCTCCAAGTCTGCAGCAGAGCAGGAGACACCCTCCCTCCTTCTTTGCTCCAAGGTCTCTCGTACAAGACACAGAGGTCTGTCCTGGCTGGGGATAACTGCAGGGGAGCAGACAGGATTAGCACAAATAATAAACAGGGAGAGGGTTAAAGAGGCAAGACATCCTAGAAAGTATTAGTCATAGCTCTTTTGTCTTCTTCCAAATACAAATATCTTTGTTTGTAGCTGCTTTTCCCTACTCTCTTTACAGGCTTTCCCATGGGAGGATGAGTCTTGACTGGAGGGAGGTTTACCCAGTGTGGTCAGGTCAGAGGCTGAATCAAACTGCAGAGGCGGTGACCAGAGGTAGAGTGGGGTGGTCCAGTGACTGGGGCAGGTGGGGGTCCCGCATTTTACAAAAATCTCCCTTGTTTATTGTTAGTCAGACTCTCGGCCCTGCAATATTATCAATGTGAAAAGTGCTTCTCTTTTTGGTCTCTAAATTTTTCTTTCCTGGGCTTTGGTCCATCTCGGACTGGTGCCTGGTACTATCAGCCTTCGGAAAGCTGTATCAGTCTGCCCATGCTGCCAGAACAAAATACCACAGACTAGGTGACTTAAATACCAGAAATTTGTTTCCCACAGTTCTGGAGGCTGGAAGTCTGAGATGAGGATGCTGGCAGGGTTGGTTTCCCCTGAGGCCTCTCTCTTCAGCTTGCAGATGGCCGCCTTCTCCCTGGGTCCTCACAGGACCTGTGTCTATGGGAATCCCTGGAGCCTCTTTCTTTTTGTAGAAGAACACCAGTCCTGCTGAATTAGGCCCCAATCTAAAGGCCTCTTGTTAACTTAATTACCTTCTTAAAAGCCCAATATCAGCTGGGTGCGGTGGCTCACAGCTGTAATCCCAGCACTTTGGGAGACTGAGGAGGGTGGATCACCTGAGGTCATGAGTTCGAGACCAGCCTGGCCAACATGGTGAAACCCCATCTCTACTAAAAATACAAAAACTTAGCTGGGCATAGTGGCGGGTGCCTGTAATCCCAGTTACTTGGGAGGCTGAGGCAGAAGAATCACTTGAATCGAGGAAGGAGAGGTTGCAGTGAGCCTAGATTGTGCCACTGTACTCCAGCCTGGGCAACAAGAACAAAATTCCATCTCAAAAAAAAAAAAAAAAAAAAAAAGCCCAACATCCTAACATCTTAATAGTCACTTTGGGGATTGTGGCTTCAGCGTGTGAATTTCAGAAGGGACACAATTCAGTCCATCACAAAAACTCATCCCTGATGTCCCTGCTAGTCAGGTTAGGTTAGGTCATGTATCAGCAACAAGAATCACCAACATCTCAGATGTGTACATGATACTGTGCGTTTTCCCCTCACTCTCCACTTGGTGCAGTTCTAGAAGATGCACCAGGGTAGCTGTCCTCCCCAGGGTGACTCAGAAGTCCAGGATGACTCAATTTTAGGGGCCTGCCATGACCAAGGTAGCACAAGGCCCCTAAGTCACGGCAGGGAGCAGAGAGTGTGAGGGAGTCACACCGGCTCTTCTGGGCTTTGGCTGGAGGTGCTGCATATCACTTGCTGTCTCCATCCATGTGACAGACTCGTGGTCTAGGCTCGTGGCCCTGCCTAACAGCAAAGCACAGAAAAGTGAGATCATATGTGACTGTTACAGCAGCAAAAATAAACTAAGACACTGTGAACAAAGGGAACCTGTTAATATATTTATCCAACTCAATGAAAAGATTTTGCTGGACAGAGTGACAATCTTCATCCCCTGGGAACACTTATGTCAGTTACTTTTATTGATACAACCTGGGTATACTGCCTGAAGACATGAGGCCCCTTCAGCCTTCTGATAGCAAATACAGTGGCTCAAGCCTGCATCCCACATAAAAGAAGGAGTGAAACACAGGCCTGTGGGCGTATAACATTCAGAAAAAGTGAATGTTGCTGTGTACAGTCATGTCTATCACAGCCTCCTGGATGAGAAAGATAATTGTAGTATCAATTGCTATCGGGTATTGAGTGGCAAACACTGTGCTCAAAAAGTTATAAAATACTCAGTGTTAGCACTAAATTAAAAAAAAAAATTACTTACTTCTTACAACAACCTATGATGAGGAACTATTAGCCCTAAATTTTGCAGGAACAAATTGCCCCAGTAGGAATAGTAAGGATGCAGAGCTTTTATGCACATGGAATCAAGTGCCTAGAATTTTTGAGCCTGCTGCAGTCACTTTGTGAAGGAAGCTCAGGCTTAGAAAGGAAGTGAGAGAGCAAGGGATGGCAAAGGAGATCTTGGCCAGTGAGGCAGTGCCGGGGGTGGGGGATGGTACATACATTTTTAGTGTGCCTTCAATCATATGTCTTTCCCTGCCTGTGCAGTAATTACCTGCTGTTATCCCAGGTCTTCGACAAAAGCCTTTTCTAGTGCACAGAAGAGCCTTGTGTTAGTTTTGTGGAAAGAAGGAAGGCGTGGCCAGCAGTTTTGCAGGGGAGCCAGACCAAGGAGCATCTCATTGGACTGACTCACAACTGATGAAAAACAAAGAAATAAAGGGAAAGTAAACAAAACACATTTATTTTCCAAATAAACTAGAAAGGTGGTCTCTGTTAGGGGTGCCTGTGCCCACACCCACAGGCAAGTGTTTCACTTCTTCTGTTATGTGGCATACAGGTTTGAAGCACTATATTTGCCACCAGAAGGCTGAAGGGGCCTCATGCATTCAGGCAACATACCCAGGTTGTCTCAATAAAAGTGACTAATATAAGTGTTCCTAGGGGATGAAGATTGTCATTCTGTGCAGCAAACTCTTTTCATTGAATTGGATAAATATATTAACAGGTTCCCTTTGTTCACAGTGTCTTAGTTTATTCTTGCTGCTGTAACAGAATGCCTGGGACTGGGTAATTTGTAATGAACAGAAATTTATTTCTCATGGTTCTGGAGCCTGGGAAGTCCAAGGTGGAGGTGTTGGCATCTGCAGAGGGCCTTCTGGCTGAGTCATCCATGGTGGAAAGGAAAGGTTGGGGAGAGAGGGAGAGAGTGTGTGTGTGTGAAAGGGAACTGAACTTCCCCGTTTTAAAAAGTCCTACTCCCTCAGTAACAAACCCCCTTTGAGATAACAGCATTTATCCACTCATTCTGCCTTTACAACTTAACCGTCTCTTATTAGGCCCTACCTCCCAACACTGTTGTATTGGGGATTAAGTTTCCAACATATGCTTTTTGGAAGACATATTTAACCATAGCACACATGTTTTTCCCTGCCACCAGTTAATCTTAAATAACATGGAAATCCTCCTGTCTTCCCAAGCTCCAGGTTCCCACCTCTTCAGTCTTCTTCTAGGTCAGTATCTGCTGCTTCGATCTGCTCATTACGTTTTTGCTGGGTGGTAGCTACTTGCTATAATTTTAGCTATCGGTGTATTTGTTTTAGAGGCAATATCCCTTACTAGCAGAATGAGCAGTTTCAACATCAAATTAAAAAGAATTCAGTTAATTTTATTATAATAAAGCAGATGATATGGTCTATATCAGTGGTTTTTCAAAAAAGCATTTTGGCAGCAAAGTCTTTTTTTTTTTTAACAGAAGAAATTTTACTTGGAACTTCAATATGGAAAAATATAGAAAGTAGGATATGTTTTGAGCACCTTTCTAACTTGGGATGGTGGCTGGAAGTGGCAAACACATACGAAGTGGCAACCCCTGGGGCCCCTCTGCCAGACCCAGGTCTCCATGTAAAAGCCACTGGAAGGTCCTGTCTTGGGTTGTTATTAATGCTCTAGCAGCAGATTGGACAGTGCAGGACATACTGATTAAGGGTAATGAGGGGTCAACCTTGGAGAGATGGATAATTCATCATTGAATAGAAAGATGGGGTTAAGAGCATTCTTGGTAAGGTTGTGTCTACAAAGTAATCAACTGTCAAAGCTGAACTGATTTAGTAGGGGCAAGTGGAAGAAATCTCATTTTGCTGGGGTTAGACTGGTAAAGGCAGGTAGGATATTGAAACATGTGTTCCTTTCTATAGACTATAAATCTAAATAAGTTTTAAGGTCTGAATCACTTATCTCCCTAATGCTAATCATTAAATAATTTATTGAAGGAAAATAATTAGTGGTTACTCTGATATCCAATCAGAACAAAAAATATCAAAAAAATGCTAAGCTGTTGAAGACATATTTGTGGAATGACACTCATAGACACTTTCAATGACATTTTAACCTATTATTAGTATGCATTTTTAAGACTATTATTTAAAAAATATTAATAGACTTTATGTGTAGAGTGGTTTTGGGTTTATGGAAAAGTTGAGTGGAAAGTGCAGGGTTCCCACGTTCACCCTCACTCCCCCAACTCCAATTTTCCCTATTATTAACATCTTGTATTAATGTGTGTTGTTTGTTACAATTGATGAGCCAATAGTGATACATTATTATTAGCTAAAATATGTGGTTTACATTAGTGGTCTTGCTTTGTGGCTTTGCGGTGTACATTCCATGGTTTTGACAAATATATAATGTCACGTATCTACCAGTACAGTATCATAGAGAATAGTTTCACTTTCCTAAAAAGTCCCCTCTACTTTACCCATTCATTCTTCATCTTATCTTTCTAAACCCTGGGAAAATGATTTTTTTTAACTGTCTCAAGAGTTTTTTGCTTTTTCTAGAATATCATGTAGTTGGGATCATATACAATATGTAGACTTTTCAGATTGGCTCCTTTTGCTCAGCAATATGCATTCAAAGTATCTCCATGTCTTTGCATGCCTTGACAGCTCATTTATTTTTATCCATTGTATGGATGTACTACAGCTTGCTTATTCATTCCTCCACTGTACAATATCTTGGTCACTTCCACTTTGGGCAATTATAAATAGAACTGTTAAAAACATTCATGTTCAGATTTTGTGTGGCCATAAGTTCAACTCATTTCGGTCAATACTAAGGTGCACGATCACTGGTTCTTACAGTAAGATTATGCTTTGTTTTGTAAGAAACCACCAAACTGTCTTCCAAAGTGGTTCTTAATTTTTTTTGTGACTTTTTTCATCAGTGTAGTTATAAGCCCTGGTCTTAGTCTTTTTAGTAGTCAGGTGCTTGTAACGTCTGTGAGTGTTCTCTTAGTTCTCTTATGTATACAGGTTGTGTATCCCTTAACCAAAAGGCGTCAGAAGTGTTTCAGAATTTGGATTTTCTGGACTTTTAGAATATTTGCATTATACTTAGCTGATCAACCCTACTCTGAAAATCTGAAATCTGAAATGTTTCAGTGAACTTTTCCTTTGAGTATTGGTGCTCAGAAAAGTTTGAATTTTGAAGCATTTTGATTTTCAAATTTTTGAATTAGGGATATTCAACCTGTATTTTGCTTTGTTAAAAAGAGAGATTAGAAAAAAGAGAGAAAAAATGATAGGAGATCTTAAAGAATATATAGATATATATATTACTCCTTTAGGGAACTTTATATATATATATATATATAAATCTATATATATAAATAAAATATATATTCTTTAAATCTTAAAGAATAATCTTAAAGAATATTCTTTAATATATATATTCTTTATATATATTCATTATTTACATATATAAAGAATATATAATATATAAAATATATTATATATTATACAGAATATTTAATATATTATGTAGAATATATAATATAGACATCTTCTAAAAATAAGAACTAATTTAAGATGAGAAAAACCCAAACACAAGAATTAAAATTTTATGCATAGAGTGATTGTTTATTTTAAATAAATGTAAATTTAATTAAACATTTTGATTTTTTAGACATTGTTTCAAAAGTGTTTTCCAGACTGCTGGTAAGCATTTTCTATTTGTATTTTTTTCTTTCTTTTTTTTTTTCTTGCTTTACATGCTCGGTTAAGGAAAGACGATGAGAGCAAATTTTTCTAGTTCTCTGTGTTTAACATGATTGTCAAAACTAAGCCCATCGGTTTACAATTTGGCTGCTAAAACTGTGTCTAGACTTTAGGACTCCAGTTTCATTTTTTGGTACTTTATCAATTAAACTCCCTCGCTTTCCAAAAAGGAAGCTATCAAAGGTATATGTATAGTTTGTTGAATGCCCTATTCCTGATCAGAGGGAAGTTCCATTTCAGTCTGATAAAGTGTTATCTGGCAGAGAAAAACAGAACAACCAAGACATTCGAATGATGAGATTAGCTGCACTGCTGAGGAGATTGCTAATGATTTGCTAAACCTCTGAAAACTGTTTAGTGATGGGGTTCACCTCTCCTTGATCAGCAGTCGTGATTTCTGCTCTGCTTGCGTGGGACGTACAAACACCGGGTGGGCCAGTGGACGCCAGGAGTCTGCAATTAATTGACTGTGATCACCAGGGAAAAGGGAAACTTTTTCACTTCCTGGTGATGCATTAACTTTGGAAAAATTTTCGGGATTTAAAGGTTGCTTTTTGCTAGAAACAGTTAACATATCTAGAGAAAAATGAGACGTCTAATTTTTTCAAGAAAAGTTCAGGCCTGATGACAACATATAAATAACATATAACTATTTGTTCAATCCAGGAAAAATAATAAGAAATCTACCAATGTGATATCATCAGGTCTCAATGAGCTAAGTTAGTGAAAGGCTAGAAAAGGGGCAACAACAGGATCACAGGATTCAGGCGTTTGAAGAATCCGAGTCCAAAAGACAAAAAGATACAACCATGAGGTTTGTGGTGAGCTAGGAAAAGCAGTTGCAGAATGACCTTGCCATCTGGAAAATGGAGCCTGATGACTTCTTCTATCTATTATTTAATCTTTTGTTCTAAAAATTCAGAAATAATCTGTATTGCATATCTTTTGGGATGTCAGTGAAGGTGGCTGTGAGTTTCCCAGGTGAGAAGCTGCCAGTGAGGTCTCAGCTCAGTGGTGAGAGAACCCCCTTTCCACCCATTTACTTGCCATAATTGATCCCGTTCATCAGTCATGTGAATCAGAGAGTGTGACTAAAACGGTTTCATGGGCACCCTATTGATTCTGTGTAAGAATCCATGATTATTTTCTAAAAAGTATATTTTAAAGCATGTCAGGGAACAGAATTGCCTGATTGTCTTCCCAGAAGGCTGAGACTGAAGCCCCCTGGTATGGTGACAGCTTTTTGGTACTTTTCACTTCTGTTTCAGGGAGGCAAATGCATGTGCTTTGATCAAGTGTCAAATGTAGTTGGTAAATCTCACTTCTAAGAAGCCCCCCTTTATGTACTTTTCAGGCAGCCTGTGGGGTGGGGCGTGGAGGTGACCAAGCACTGTTTGTTCAAGGTGGCACCTCCAGTAGGAGCTCATTAAGTCAGGGCTCACACACCAATCATAGGAAGGGAGCGTTGCCCAGCTTCCACTGCCTTTGATATAGATTTTGCCACCATTGTTCCAGTTATTGCCTGAGAGAGCTTATTTCCATATGTATAGAAAACCAATATACTTTCTCCTGCCAGTTAAACTGTCACCTAATGTATTTTTAGAAATATATAATCTAAAAAAGACAGAGGATGAGGCAGAAAGTTCTACAGTAGCACCATTTGAACATCCTCTACCACTTGAAGATGTTAATTAAAAAGTATCTTATTCTACTTGTTTTAATTGCCAAGCAACGCAATTTTTTTTCCTGACAAAAATTGACTTTAAACGAACTGTTCTTGTGTATAGCCTGTTTTGTCTTCTGCTAGGTATGTGCCTAATGAAGACATCAGCCTCCGTTCTGTGTAGGTTTAAGGAATGCCCCCTCCTCTCTGTGCAATCATTTGTAGTGTCAGTATCTTTCTCTACTTCCAATAGCGTCAGGGATGCTGAATGGAGATGCATGTGGTTGTCAGAGAAACACAAGGAACATATTATTAGATCTTTCATAATTAGGCATTGCAGATATGTGCCAAAGATTTAGAGCTTAATCAAAAAGTTCTTATCACATGGGCTTCTGCTGGCAAGGGATTGGAAAGCCAACAAAGGCAACCCTGATGCTTGCTTTGCACGATAACAAAGGGAAGACAAAGGCAGACGTTTCTGCCTTAGGTTTATTGCATGCTTTTTTTTTTTTTAAATCATATGCGTCAGGCAATTGTAGGGGAAAGGGGGTTAAAAAGCACAGCTTCCCCGTGAGGCTCAGAGCCCCTCTTGATCCTGATGGTTTCCTTGTGTCTGAGTCATTTCACTGTGCAGGTGCTGACTAAGGCTGAGAGCTGTGGGAACCTGGGTTAATGTGTCTAGCAAGCCTTTTCCAGGTAGCGCCTGGGCTCCCCGGGGAGCGCTCCCGGTCCCTTCCTGTGCCATGTCATCCCCACCTCGCCGGGAATGTAAAAGAGGAGCTCTCCAGCCCTTAGATAAACCCGGCCGTGTACATTGGCAGCCAGGACCGGGGGCTGCGGGAAAAGCGAGCGCGCCGCGCTGATGGCTGTTTTGACAAACTGTTGTGTGTTTTTTCTGCCTGAGTATCTGGCAGCGCAGGTGAAACATTGTGCTGCTGGTATCTTGGCTCGCCACTCGCTCTCAGGCTCTGCGGGGAGTGTCGGGCCATCCCTGCAAATGTTCCGGGCAAAGCTGTGAAAACAAACGAGGCAGATTAGTTGGACAGGCTCACCAGCTTTTGCGTGTTAACTGCCCTGGCTGCCCTTGCTTCTCAACCCTTTCCCATTCTTTTATTGAGCCGTGCACTTATCAATTAACACAATGGCTTCTGAGGTATTTTTTTTTTTTTTCTTCTTCTTCTTCTTGTAGTTACACCGTATGAAGCAGGATCTCTCCTCTTTGGACCTGAAAGGGATGCTGTTTCTCAGATTTTAATCTCCAAACACAATATATGATATATTCTTTTAAAAAAAAAAATAAAGTCAGTTTTCCTTATTATTTTAGAAAGCAGGGCTTGCTTACCATGGAGATATTAGCGAATGCAGATAAACAACAGGGATAGTTTTGAAGTATATGTATTCTGTGCCTGGGTTATTTCACATGCCCATCGGAGCCGCACATGATCTATGCTACAGTATTTAAACTAAAATTCTTCTGACTTAGTCTCTGGCAGATAAGGACCATCAATTTCTTTTTTAAAAAGTATAGTTTAGTATGTGTAAATATCCCTGAAGTTTCAAGCATTTGGGAAGAGCCTTCACACTGTGGTAACTTTTTTAAAAAAAATCTTTGGTTTGAAGTAAGAGCCAACCTGGGATAAAGTGAACTTGGGCATCCCTTTTGAGGTGAAATCAGAGTGAATTAAAAAGAGTGATTACACCCTTCTTTAATCAAAGGCTCCAGAGATGATGTTTCTTTTAAAAAAGAAACATCAAGGAATGGGCTTTGGAAATTACTTTCATATTTTCTGGAGCATTTCAGAGCTAGAGCACTTTTTAAGAGTTGTCATTTGTTCTTAAATATCAGCCTGTAGTATCAGCCTTTTGTCTGCGCCTGTCCTTCAGTGCATCAGAAAGATTGAGCTTGCCCTTGCTTTGTTGTGAACAAGAAGAAGCTGTCAAATGACTAATGCTCTTGGAATCTTACTGAGGCATTTATTCTGCCTCTGTTGCTATGAGCCCTATGGTCTCTTTTGTGGCATGTAACAATATAGGTAACCTATCTAAAGTATGGACCTGGCAAAAAGGGACTTAGTCATAGCATAATGATTTTGCTTAAAATAACAATTGTACAATGACTACCTATACCACTAAACAGGTCTGCCACATACCCTTGGGTAAGTTGTACACTGCACAATGCTAAGGTCCATTCTTATTTTAATCTGTGTGAACAAGTTTAATAACCACAGTATCTGTATGCTTGTAATTAGTCATGTGGACTAATTACTTGAAATAGTGTTAAGGCAGTGAAAGAAAAAGACACTCAAATTCACACAGCAAGTGTTTATCCAAACATTTCACAATTACTAGAGGGAAATAATACTCCTTTAGGGAACTTTAAAAATAAGAACGACTTGCTTGAAATTATTTAATTAATTGACATTAACAGTATTACATGTTGAAATCCTTCACATGATTCAAAAATAAATAATCCAAAAAGAAAGGTATCATCAGTTCTCAAAAATTTTAGCTTGGTAAATAGCTCTTAAAAATAAACATCTCCTGTCTATTTCCAAGAAATTGATTGGCTTAACTCTTCACAGAGATCAAGTCTGGTCCTTTAATTTGATGAATAATAGAAAAAGGAATAAAAAGTGTATTTTTGTCAGAAACTAAACGTGCGCTTGTTTCTTACTCTGACACATAAAAATTAATAGAAGCCAGAATCAATCAATAGTACCAGATTTATATTATTATTGTTTTTTAGGCTCTTATTTTGCTTGTTGGTGCCCATTCCAATGAGAAAATAATACAATGACACTATTAATTTTACCTGACAAGCTCTGTTACAACTGCAGTGTTGGCATTTGTGGGAAGTGGGACTGGATTTTTTTTCTAGAGTAAGAGTTCTTAAAGGCTAAAAACCATATTCCTCTTTGACACTTTACTACTATAGATTATTGAAAAACTTTAAATAATTAATTTTAAAAAGAATACTTGAGATTCAGACTAAAATTTTTTCATGTCCCGGGGAACTACAAGGGACTTTGAAGTTAAAATAAAATATGACCCTTTTATTTCTTATTTGATATTATGCTGTTTATTTATTGGCCAACTTTTAAGTTTAAGCATTTTAAATATAAAGTTAACATTCTCCACTTCTGAATTTTTAAAGAAATGGTGCAAACTCCTGCACAGTTGTCAAAAGGCATTTGATGTTAGACTTGCTAAGATGAAGATTAACATTTTTTAAAAATTAGGTATGAAAAAAACTAAATTTGAACCAAATGCTGCTATCAATATGGTTTCAATGAAACTGACCTATTCATCACTTTTATCAAACTCTGTGTTATTTTTTACAATTTTGATTTCGCTTCAGCTCACCCTTTCACTACTTGTATGTGAGATTTAATTGCCTTTCAACAAAAGACATAAAACAACAACTTATAAAACCTGGGTATGAACTTTCCTAAGTCAATAATTAGCTTATGTTTTCAAATGAACTCAGAATTTAGATCTGAATTGTTTTTTTGTTTGTTTGGACATGGCGTCTTCCTCCGTCGCCCAGGCTGGAGTGCAGTGGTGCGATCTCTGCTCACACAACCTCCGCCTCCCAGGTTCAAGTGATTCTCCTGCTTCAGCCTCTCTGGTAGCTGAGACTACAGGCACCCACCACCACACCTGGCTAATTTTTGTATTTTTAGCAGAGACAGGGTTTCACCATGTTGGCCAGGCTAGTCTTGAACTGCTGACCTCTAGTGATCTGCCCACCTCGGCCTCCCAAAGTGCTGGATTACACTGTGCCCGGACCATATCTGAACATTTTTGATACTCTTACTCTTATTTTTAGTATTTCTTAAAGCTGGAGTTTAGATAAAACAAAAATATTTGCAATTTTAATCTTTTTAATCAAATGCAAGACATTTATAAGGAAGATATAAGAATTAAGATTCTTGGGCAACTTGATATTTTTGTTGGCTTACTTCTTGGTTGCCATTCCTGGTGTGCAGAGCTGCAGTTCATGCTAGGCTTCATTTTTACATGCCACTGCAAAGTGGATTTAAGAGGTTTGATTGGAGCAGATGTCATGCATATTTCTGTAGAATGCTCATAATTATCCATTTTTCTTGACAAAAGTAATACGGTCTGCAATACTCTTTTTGTGTGTGAAACTTAATTCATTATTTTTAAACATATTATTGTATATATTTTAATTTTACAAAGTAACTTCTTAAGTTGGGGCTAACACAGAGTCTCTGGTTATCAATTAAGCTTATTTTATAAAATAAGGTCATTGCATTCTATTGCATTTTACCTGTTCACAGAACTACCTGGAAAGCAAGCTGAATGCAAATTTCATTGCCTTCATACAGTGTAAATAAGGGTTAGAACATGTATTCAAAGTAATTGTTTTACTTGACATTAATGACACGCTAATGATGTTGGAACAGTTCAGACCTCATAAGTGACTAACCTTTCACTCTAAGTTGATTTTCCCCATGAATTAAACTAAAATAGCAACTATGTGGTGAAAATTATTAGGTGGGTCCACTAAAAGTGTTTTAGTTAACATACTTCCTTCTTTCAGCTGTAAGTAAAGAATTAAGCAAATTATAAGAAATTTTGGTTTGGTTTGGTTTATTTTGCAAAAAAATAGAGTTTGTAAGTATCATAGCAAAGGTTTTCTCAGATTTTCAATGGTAGTCATGGTAAGTATGAATATATTTGTTGCATAAATAGATCCTACAAAATGTTTCTCAAGCTTGAGATACATTAGAATGTGTTTACAATCAAATTTATTTTTAATGTTTGAAAATTTTTAGTTATATTTTTAAGCTTTAATGTATATATTTCTTCCAGCGATAGACATACATTGATGGTGTCACTTCTGAGTTATCTGGTAATATTTTATTGGTGTCACAAAGAAATTTCCAAGGGGGATATACCATAAACTTCTGAAAAATGATCCCTCAAAAATTATCTTTTCCAAAAAAGTGGAATTCCAGATATCAGGAAATGGCAAGCAATAGCAGCTGCAAATAACATTTAAGTTGAAATTTTGATCATCTTTCTATGAAAATGAACTGAAAAGTAATGTCCAGGGCATGACCAGATTCATTGGGCTTTATTTAGAAAATTGCTTTTCCTGCTGACAGGGCAGTAGTTCTTTATTCAAGTGGATTAATCCGCATTCTCAGCTATTCCTGTAATATTTAGAGGATTTTTTCCCTCAATAAAATTGGTGCAGTTTTAAAGGAATGGCACAGTCTTCAAGAAACAGCCCTTGTATTGAGATTGGTGGTCGGAATTGTATGGCTCAGTATGTTGCTCAGAAATTGCCCAGTGTCTTCAAGCTTCTTCTGAAGTCAGGGCTGGGAGGTGGCTGGGAAAGGCCAAAATAGTCTGTTACATCCACAAGAGGTATGAGACCAACCAGCCTTCTAAAAAATAAAATAAGCCTTATTTATAGTTACAAAAACCCTTGCTATTTTCCTTGTCTCTGAATGCCAACTATTTTATAGGACCTCTCCTTGTACAAATCAAAAGCAGCATTTTTACTTGAGAACTCCTATAAACTCACAGCTGACTACATCTCCGTGAGTCTGTTTTTCTTTACCCAGTGTTAAATTTTTATGGTCCTGGGTGATAACTTTAAAGGCCTATGATGAAATCAAATTTTTGTCATTCTGATGGGCTTCTCTTAGGAGGAAATGCAATGTATTTCTTTTTTAATGTAACTTGTTTTTTTTTTTCTTAAATTAGAGCTCATATAGATCCCAGAAAGTTAAATGTGTGTCTGCCAGCCCTGGCTAGACCTGAGCGTGGTCTCAGATTCGGCAGACTCCTGAGCTCAGCTTCACAAGTCCTATTCATTCTAAAGTGACAACTTGATGTTTTGATTCTGAGACTGAAAGAAGACTGATATTAAAATGGATTCACTCCCAGCCCCTCTTTTTCTTCCTCCTGGGGTTGGTTAACAGTCAGTTGTAGGTACTTGGGGCTCCTGAGGGACCACTGGGCTGAGAGTTTCTGAAGGGAAGCCAGTGGGGCTGCAGGCCTCCCACCTCAGAAGCTTTTCTTATCTTCATTCACGTCAGAACAGTATCTTGCTTACACAGCGAGGATCTGCGGCCACGAGTTTCAGTTGCCTGGCTCTATCTTTATTTCTTGCACCTGGATATCGGTTGCCTTTAAATTGGAAAAAAAGACTGTAATCTCATTTGATAAGGGGATTTTGGACATCAAGCTTCAGTATGCATGAGCTAGATAGATATCTTGCCCTCAGGGAATAGATAATGGGAAAAATCTACATTTAAAGCAAAAGGCTATGTTTAAAGTCAATAGGATAAGTGGAATTTAAACAGGAAAACTTAGCATCTAAATCAATTTCGTCTTCTACGATTTTTATATGCCAGTGGGGTCCTGCCTGTGTGTACAGAACATAGCCCATCTTTACGTCTCATCTCTTAGCGAACAGAGCCAACTTGAATAACAGCTGATCACAGAGGCAGATTTATGATGCCGACTACACTTTATTCCTCCTTGTTCCTTGTAGTTTTCCAACCTTCAAAGCCAGTGTTAAGTTTGAAATAGCACCTTAAAAAGGTGAAGGCACCTACTGTGTGCTTTGTGGTTGAGAGTATAGGACGGACGGTGGCTCAGAGGCCACTGATTAGCTCTGTGATCCTGTCCAATGTGCCTTCCCTCTCTGTGCCTCAGTTTTCTTCTCTGTAACAAAGAGATGGTAGTAGTACCCACCCCACGGGGCTTAAAGTGTTAGGTTATGCAAAGCACTTAATGCAATGCCTCTAAAATCCTAAGCACTCTATTTACGTAAATCATCTCATTTTATCCCTTTCCTACCCTGTGGGGCTACCAGCATTCTTATTGCCTGCCTTAGCTCAGGTGATTTCAAAAGCAAAGCCCGTGGCAAATAAATCATCAGAGAGAGAGAGAAAAGGATTGGAAGTGAAACAGGAGTGGAGGGAAAGCCAGTGCGAGGGTGCAGTTTGAAGTTGTCCACTCTGGACAAGGGGCCTTTTGAAAAGGCTTCAGAAATAGATCCAGGAACTGTCTCCTAGGCTGGATGTGGGAGAAATGTTTGTAGCCTTGTATACTCCTGTCAGGCAAGGCGAAGGGATGCTAACAGCCCCACTCATCCCCTTTGAACCTGTCTGTTTTCCTATGGGCACCACACTGAGGAGCTGGAGACCCCTTGGCACAGGCCTGGAATGAGATGCTGTCACCTGTCCCTCCTTAGAGCTGATGAGAGCTGGGCCAAACTGTTCTCTTCAGCCATGGCTGGAGTAAGAGGTGAGGCTGAGAATATTTGGAGTCGAGTATCACTTATGTCCAGTACACTCCCACTTTACAGTCATGGAGACTGAGCCTACGAGAGTAACCAAGACCACCTAATTATTAACTCACAAAACTGGGTTTTAAATCCAGACCCTATGATGTATTGAAGCTTCATTTTTTAAAATGATATTCAATGTTAGTAGAGATGAAAGGAAATACAATGAAAAGGATGGGAATGTTAGCACTGATTTTTAGTCTGAAATTATAATTACTAAAAAGGTTTTCTCTTTCTCTTCCCCTGCTCTTTGCTCTCTTTAAGGTGTGTGTGTTTTCTTGTTAACTAGGGAAGTAAGACTATTTCTCATGGAAACAATACAATTATGAGACTGTTTCTGAAAGACAGGACAGAACCCAAATGCTTTATTCTTGAGTCATGCTAATTTATGATTTTGTTGTAATTTTATATTCAACCCATTTGAGCAACATTTGAGAAAGGATATAACTAACATATTGGGTATATCTTTTCCCCAGAAACTTGTATATGAGAAAGTTGTAGAATTATAAATAATAGTGTCTCTGAACTTCAAAAAGTACATAAAAATATGAATCTGCGATCAGATTAATTTATTCATTTGTCCCAAAAACATTTATGGAAAGCTTTGTGCTGATGCTGGAGATAGAAGACAAAAAGGTGTT
Organism: Papio anubis; assembly: GCF_008728515.1. Taxonomy (NCBI): domain Eukaryota; kingdom Metazoa; phylum Chordata; class Mammalia; order Primates; family Cercopithecidae; genus Papio; species Papio anubis. The sequence goes on along the minus strand of NC_044990.1, from coordinate 84,564,814 downwards.
TCTTGCTCTCCAGATGGTCACTGTGCCACTAAAACGTAGACAATAATTTAATAGTCATAAGGCTCATCATATCCATATTCTTATAATAGTTTTTTCTGGGACACATTCCTCTCTGGCTTTTGAACATCTTCTCCTCACCCCCAGCTACTACGACCTCTTGTTTTATTATCTTATTCCTGCATCACATTCTACCATTCCAGATACACCTACTTCCAGAAAAATGTTTTTCCTTTAACATTTGTTCATGCTATTTCTTTGCACAGAATTTTTCAATAGTCACGCATTGGATTCAGGGTTAAAGATGTAGCTCCGTGGCTTGTCACATGGTTACTGGTCCTGTCCCAGGCCTTCTCTTCCTGTTTGTTTCGCCACTGGACCATTGGTAGCTCCGTGTGTCCTTGGTGTGCCTCTGTAGCTCCACATTTCTGCTTAAAAATGTGTTTTTACAGATGCATGCGTTCGCTGATTTTGATGTGGAATTAAGAACTGCTCTTTTTCTGGGTTTTGGACAATTTGAATGTGATCTTTCTAATTGTGGCATTCTTCATGTTCCTTTTGTTTGTTAATCTTCCTGAATGTGTGAGTTTATGGTTTTCATCAAATATAAAATGACTTAAATTTCTAAGAATTTTCTTTGCTTTGTCCAATATTAATATAGTTAATTTAGCTTTCTTCTGATAGTGTTAGTATAGCATATCTTTTTCTATCTTTTTATTTTAACCTACTTGTGTTTTATATTTAAAGTGGGTTTTTTTGAAGGCAGCTTATAGTTGGATCTTGACTTTTTACATACAATTCAACAATTACTCTTTTTTTTTTTTTTTTTTTTGAGACGGAGTCTCGTGCTGTCGCCCAGGCTGGAGTGCAGTGGCGCGATCTCGGCTCACTGCAAGCTCCGCCTCCCGGGTTCACGCCATTCTCCTGCCTCAGCCTCCTGAGTAGCTGGGACTACAGGCGCCCACCACCGCGCCCGGCTAATTTTTTGTATTTTTAGTAGAGACGGGGTTTCACTGTGGTCTCGATCTCCTGACCTTGTGATCCGCCCGCCTCGGCCTCCCAAAGTGCTGGGATTACAGGCGTGAGCCACCGCGCCCGGCCAACAATTACTCTTTTAACTGACCTGTTGACACTATGTGTGTGTGTGTGTGTGTGTATATATGTGTGTGTGTGTGTATATATATTTATATATACTCTGTGTGTGTATATATATATAAAAAAGTATATGTATATACTTTTTTTTTTTTTTTGAGACAGAGCCTTGCTTTGTCATCCAGGCTGGAGTGCAGTGGTGTGATCTTGGCTCACTGCAACCTCTGCCTCCCAGGTTCAAGCAATTTTCATGCCTCAGCCTCCTGAGTAGCTGCGACTACAGATGTGCACCATCACACCTGGCTAATTTTTGTATTTTTAATAGAGACAGCGTTTCACCATATTGGCGAGGCTGGTCTTGAACTCTTGACCTTAAGTGATCTGCCTACCTCAGCTTCCCAAAGTGCTGGGATTACAGGTGTAAGCCACTGCACCCAGCCAGACCATTTATATTTAGTGTAGTTATTGTTATGATTGGATTTAAATCTATTATCTTAGTTTTGCTTTCTATTTGTCTCATCTGTTTTTGTTTCCTCTCATTTCCTGCCTTAGTTTGCATCCATTTTGTGTTTTTGATGTATCTGTTTTATCTCCTTTTTGGTTTATAAGCTACAACTCTCTGTTGTGATTTTTTTGTGGTTAATTTATTGTTTGTGAGTATCTTTAACTTATCACAATCTTCAGGTATAGTATAAGAACCTTGTAACCATCTCCTTCCATTTATCTCACCCTGATCTTTGTTCTATCATTATAGCACAATTTACTTCTACATATATTACAAACCCCTTAATACATTGTTATTCTTTTTGCTCTAGTTTATTATCTTTTGCAATTTAAGTAGTTTTTTTTTTTTCATTACTTTAAAGACACTGTTCCATTGTCTTCTGACTGACATTATTTCCAGTGAGAAATCCACTGTCTTCCTCCTCTTTGTTCCTCTGGACACAATGTCACAATGTGTCCCTTTTCTCTGGCAGCTTTTCAGAATTTTTCTTTTTCACTAGTATTGGGCAATTTGATTTTGACACATCTTTGTATAGTTTTCGTCATTTTTTTTTTTTTAGGCCTTGTGGCTTGCTGAACTTCTTAGATGTATAAGTATATAGTTTTTATCAAATTTAAAAGGTTTGAAGCCATTATTTCTTTGTTATTATTGTTTTCATTTTCTTCTCTCTTTCCTCTTTTTATGAGGACTCCAGTCTTACTTTATTAGGAGTCTTGAAATTGCCCTATAGATCAGTGATGCTCTACCCTACAAGCTCTGGCTCCCATGGTATCTGCAGACTCCAGTTTTGTCCATTCAACCCATAGAGTCTTCCAGACTCAGCCTGGGCTGGCACCTCCTCATACTCAGTCTAGAAACTTTGTCTAGAAGATAAGCTCCCTCCCTTCATTTGTGTCCTCTGTCATCACTCTCCTTTGTTGTTTAATGTCCAATGTCTTAAATATTGTTGTTTCCTGGGTATGTTTCTGGTTACTAGTTGTTTCAGGTGAGAGGACAAACGTAGTCTCTGCTGCATTTGATTTGAATTTTGCTTCTTCCAACACTTCTTAATTTTAGGCCGTTAGACCAACTTCTGCTAAAATTTTGATAGGTATTGAGGAAAGCTCAAACCAGCAAAGAAAGTGACTAAATTATCATCCTGGAATCAGAAAATAATCTGTATTGTTTATTGTTAAGACTGTTTAGTTTGTGTGGAAGAGACTAATGGGAGAATAATGGCTATAGAATTAAATAGAGAGAAAATCAAATTCCAGCTTTAAGTTTCACATTACAGATTTGTAAAAATGTCAATATTCAATGAAGATACATTAAAATGTTTCTGATCATAATGTGATTGGATGAATCTGTGCTGATGAATATTAAACTAATGCTGAGAGTTAACATAACAGGGTTATGGAGAACACGGCTCTGGACTCAGCCTGCCTAGCTTTGAATCTTTGATCCACCTCAGAATAGTAATGTGACCTGAATAAAGTCATTTAATTTTAGGTATTTCAGTTTCTTCATCCCTAAAATAGGGTTGTCATGAATATAACATGATTTCATTTTGTAAAATATTTAGACAAGTGCCTGTCATCTGATTGGTGCTCTAAAATGTTCACTAATAACAACAAACAAAAGGCAAAGAGCACCCAAATAAATATAATGTTTCATGTTTTGCTGTTTTCAGCAAAATTAGTATTAGGAAACAGTGGAGACAGACGAATTAAAAGGCAATTATTATAGCAATCCAGTCTAGTGGTAACATGGCTGAACTTGCCATAGAAAGCAGGAATAGAAAGGAGATCATTATTGGAAAGATTTTGCTGAGGATAAACACACAGAATTATAAAGATCTGGAGTCAGGATGAGAGGGAGAGGGGATGGACCAAACAACAAATGAAAAGATGGAATCTACTGCCTGGGACAATGTAGGAACTGAAATTGTAGGTCAGAGTTCATTCAGTTTTCTAGCTGTAGATACAAAGGACTTCCAGGGGAAATGCTCAGGGGAGCAGGGGAAGCGGGTCTGTATCTCAGCAGAGAGACCACAGAGTGAGAAACACTTATCTCGGAGATGATTGTATGGGGTAGAGAGAGGAGGTCCCAAGAACAACTTGTAGGGAGTGAGGCAGAGAGTTCTGAGAGCATAAAGAAGGACACATTAAAGAAAGAGGAGAATCAGGACAGCAGAATATGACACACTTCCTGGGAAAACAGAGTTTGAAGAAGGATGAAGCTAGTAGACCCAGGAATGACAAAAGGCTATTGCATGTGACTGCTGAAGAATCACAGTGACTTTCACAAAAATCACTTCAGATAGGTATCAGTATCAGAACAGATTGCAGTGGGCCTGTGTATTAGTCTGTTCTCGCACTGCTATAAAGAAATACCTGAGACTGAGTACTTTATAAAGAAAAGAGGTTTAATTGGCTCATGGTTTCACAGGCTGTACCAGAAGCATAGCGACATCTGCTTCTGGGGAGGCCTCAGGAAGCTTCCAATCATGGTGGAAGGCAAAGGAGAAGCAGGCACTTCACATGGCTGGTACGGGAGCAAGAAAGAGAGCAGGGAGGGGCCACGCACTTTTTAAACAAGTAGATCTCGTGAGAACTCTATCATGAGAATGCACAAGTGGAATGGTGCTAAATCATTCACGAGAAACTGCCCCCATGATCCAATCACCTCCAACCAGGCCCCTCGTCCAACACTGGGTATCACAATTTGACCTGAGATTGCGGCAGGGACACAGATCCAAATCGTGCCATTACGTGCGGATGGTGAAGTCATCGAAGTGTGAATAGCCTGTGTTTCAGAAGGTTTTGCACTGATTAGACAGCTCTGGAAAAGCAGATTGAAGGGTGAGTTTGATGAAGGCAAGATTTCTCTCTTCGATCCTTCAGCATCACACTTGTACAAGAACATACTGAAGACAGAATGTCTAACTACAGAATCTCAGGCATCAGAGCAGGCTGGTGAGGGAGGCCCCTTGTGCAGCAGGTGGTTTTTCAGCATTCTTTGTATTCGCTGACACATGGGGCCCTGTCAGTCCTGGGCCATCTGTGTTTATATTCTGCAGCATCTTTTTGCTTCCCTATGTATGCGTCAGATTCATGCCGAGAGCTTGTTAAAATGCAGACTCCAGGGCCCCACCTTGGAGATTCTGTTTTAATAGATCTAGGGTGGGGTCCAAGAATCTGCACATAAAAATACTAAGTTCTTGAATAGGCAGTACATTCACACGGTTCAGAAGGTACTAAAGGACATAGGGTGGAAAACCACCTTCCTACACGTGTTCCTCGGCTGCTCCATCTCCCTATTCCAAGCCTTCAATTTTACTGGTCTCTGTTATAGTCTATAGGAATTTAAAAAAACGTTTTGGCTTTTTCTTGTTTTTGTTTTCAATGAATGAAATGACATGAGCTTAAATATAATTAGAGAGTAGAAGCTATAGTTGAAGGAGAGAATGAACCATATATGTGAGAGAGAAGAAAATCCACGGAGGACTGAACACACAGATATGATTTACAGTTCGTAGAAACATGAAGCAGAGCCTCTCCTCTCTAGGCATCTCAGATTTCAACATGCAAATAGCAATGGAATAGACCTAGAAGAACTTAGTCATCTTCAGATACTGGCCTCCTGTATACATCAGTCCAGGAGCAGAAATCTTGAATCTGTGCGTGGGTACCATGGCCAATTGCTTGTGTGTTTCTTCTTTATTGTTAATCTCTACTTTTTTCTTGATACCAAACTTACTGAATGAAAAAAGTGATAAAGTCTTGCCCCGCTGGTTCACTGAACGTATGAACTCTATGCATCCCTCATGGTTTTATTTTGGATGTCAGGCCACACAGACAGACCATAGACAACATTTAATGAATTTAAAAGATATAACTTCACAGCACCAAAATTTTAATAAATGAAGACAAGCACACACTGCTGAATTTCCTGAGTTCTGCCATGTTCTATTTATCTTTCTCACCCTCTGCATTTTAAATAACCCTTCGGTCAACATTGTAGGTATTCAAGTTTCAAATGTCGTCTAAGGGTAAATAGCCCTCTCGCTAATAAGTTTTCCTGTACTTGACATAGTTTTTGGCAAAAGGTTGTTCTAAATATTGACAATAAAGGGTGAAGATTCTACATTTTGTGTGCATTTCTTATTTTGTAAAGTTATTTTTTAAGAGAATAATAATTTTGGAAAGTCTGATTCAAACATCAGTTTAGAGTGAACATTTCTTGCCAACTTGAATTTAAAGTCTTATGCAAAAGCTCAGAATGCCACCAGCTCAGTTAAAGACTATCCCACCGAGACGAGACTAAATCCACTATGCGTGCCGAGCCCTGGGACAGAGCTACAGAATTCCTCTTTGAAAAGTGCTGGGATACAGATTAAGGCTGAAGAATATGCTTTAAAATAATGGTGACTGGATGTTTCAGTGAGAAAAAAGGAGGAGTGGGTGAGAGATTATAGTAACTAAATATGAAAAAAAAATCAGTTTTCTTTTGACAGTTTCTTCTTTTGAATTATTTTGAAGACAATTAGTTTATTGACAGACACTGTGGTTGTGGATGTGAGCTTTTATCAGCATGGATTAAGTTAGGTGAGTTTATGTTTCAGAATCCGAAAATGCCCTTTAGGGAGTAGTCAACTTAAGCTGAAGGTAAATAGAGGATGTTATTTCAGCTGAATTGCAGAGATGTATAAAAAACGGAGTGATTCTTCATAACACAGAAAAATGAAATGAATTTTTCTTATTGTGTCTTTGTATTCATTTTGACTTTGACATTTTTACTAAAATTAGCTATATAAAATAAGTCAGATAATAAAAGAAAATGGGTATAAATCCTTTGATAACTTTTTATGGTGATGTTTATCGGTATTACCCATAAATAGAAAAGACTTAAATGGGCATTAGATGGTATTTTAGAAGGATATTCAAAATATCCTAGCTTTCAGTAAGATATGAACATGACTAATTACATTGTATTTCCTATATATATTAAATGTATAAGTATTATAGATTTTTTGAATTATAAAATGATTTTATTAGGCTGCTGCAAAAGTAATTGCCATTACTTTAAATGGCAAAAACCGCAATTACTTTTGCAGCAACCTAATAGATAATTTTGACTGCACCACTAGTAGGTTGGTTGAGAGGTAACATTTCCAATTATATTAAGAAATCATTAAAAAATATTAATATTTTTAGATTTGTTTTAAGGTGAATAGAAGTGAAATATAATATGTTTAGAAAAATATTTTATGTTTATAAATATTGGGAAACTTTACCTTTTAAAACACCATTGTTTAAAAAGAAAATTGGAAATGTATTAGTCTATCCCTTTTTGAAAGTGTCACTCATTTCTCATGAAGACTAGTGACTTATTTGGTGTAAACAAACTTTGCCATTGTTCAGGCAGCTGTAAAACATGAAAGTTATTTTTGCTTTTCAACAGATAATAAAATAAATGCTTTGAAATCACTTTTTAAGAAAAATGATTTATTAATAGAAGACATGGTCTTCCTTGGATATAAAGATGTCATCAATATTTTATTTTTTGTCTTCAATGTGCAAGTTCTAAATTTCTTCTTTATGTATTTGAAAATAAATCTTGTGTAAGACTAAGAAAATATTTAAAATATGCGGGCTAAGTCATGACTATTTTACACGCGTCCGTATGAAGAGACCACCAAACAGGTTTTGTGTGAGCAATAAAGCTTTTTAATCACCTGGGTGCAGGCGGGCTGAGTCCGAAAAGAGAGTCAGCGAAGGGAGATAGGGTGGGGCCATTTTATAGGATTTGGGTAGGTAAAGGAAAATTACGGTCAAAGGGGGGTTGTTCTCTGGCTGCTGCCAGGGGTGGGGGTCACAAGGTGCTCAGTGGGGGAGCTTTTGAGCCAGAATGAGCCAGGAGAAGGAATTTCCCAAGGTAATGTCATCAGTTAAGGCAGGGACCCGCCATTTTCACTTCTTTGGTGGTGGAATGTCATCAGCTAAGGCAGGAACAGGCCATTTAAATTTCACTTCTTTTGTGATTCTTCAGTTACTTCAGGCCATCTGGATGTATACAAGCAGGTCACAGGGGATATGATTAGCTTGGGCCCAGAGGGCTGACAGTGACTATTCAATTAAGTTATGTCTGTGTTTATTGGGGGGTAAATTCTCAGTCTTCTGAGTCAAGGAACAGTGATTTCTCCCAATATTAAATTCTTTCTCTTAGTTCCACTCCTCATCTTGGAAATGTGCCTTCCAGTGCCTTGTAATGTAAAACAGATACTTCTAAAACTTCTGAACTACACCATTAGTTCTTTCCTTCTTTTTTCTCTGTTATTCTTTACTCTGATTAAAGTAAAACAAACCAAAAAGGAAAAAAGAAACAACTAAAAGCAACTAAACAAGCCATATTAACAACTCAACTTTTGCACTATTCAAGAAGCCTTCTATTGGTGAATGGCTTGAAATGGCCAATTTGCATTAGAATGATCCCTCTTTGGTTTTCTTGTATAACATGAAAATCACAGCATTTCCTTAGCGGAAGCCCAGACAGTGTATGGTTTGTAAAATTACCACAGTTTGTACAACTAGGTCTTTACTGCTGTGTGAATTGGTCTCTTAGAATAGCTTTAGAATAGGCAAAGAAAGCAGTTTTCCCCCACCGGGTGTGTGTGTGTGTGTGTGGTGGTGGGGGGCGGTGGTGTGTGTATTGTATGTGGCGTGTGTGTGCATGCAGGCTTGCTATACAGTAGGATTATTAATAGATTTCTAGAATGTACAGTGTGCATACTGTATGCCTGGACCTGCTACAGACTTCACTGGTAGAGAACGGTAATTTGAAAAATGCTGTAAAATTGGATACACATTATTTAACATAGGAAATCTTTCTTTTTGATGCACATCACATACTTTCTGTTGTGTGTATCAGTAGTTGATGTTTTAAAACCATTGTAGTAAACTATAAATAACATAATAGTTATGATTTTAATTATTTGGATCTGTGCAATTCATTGGCATTAAATGCATTCACAATGTTTCAGAACCCTCACCACTATCTATATCTAAAACTTTTCATCATTTCAAACACAAACTCTGTGCCCATTAATCAGTAACTTCCCCCACACCCCGGCTGCTGCTAACTTCTTGTCTACTTTCTGTCTTTAGGAATTTATCCAGTCAAGGTATCTTGTATAAGTGGAATCACACAACATTTTTTCTTCTGGGTTTGGTTTCTTTCACTTAGTATAATGTTTTTAAGATCTATTCACGTTGTAGCATATGTCAAAATGATACAGACAGGAGACAGGGAAATACTGTGTAGAAGAGGGAGGTTCCCTGGCAAAGGCCTCACCCTCAAGCCTGGAGACTCACGGCCCTAAGTGGGAACAGCATTTCGGTTTTTGTGCCCAAAAAGTTTTGCTTTTTGGCCCGCCACGCCTCCCTATCCGGTACCCATATAAACCCTGAACCCCAGGCTCCAGAAGGAGATGAGAAGGAGATGAGACAAGCAGACGAATGGCAGAACGATGTGGCAGAGAAAGAGAGAAGAGGAACTTCTGAACACCCAGAGGACTTCGTCTGGGGGCAGTTGGAGAGATCGGCTGCTTGACAGCCAAACTCCGGGGGAAGATTATCTTCCCGCTCCGTCCTCCCTTCCGGTTCCCCATCCATCCTGCTGAGAGCCACCTCCACCACTCATTAAAACCCTATATTCATCCTTCAAGCCCATGTGTGACCCAATTCTTCTAGGATACTGGGCAAGAGCTCAGGATACAGAAAGATGTCACACTGGCTGTCTGCCCTTGTGAAAAGGCAGAGGGTCCACTGATCTGGTAAACGTAAGCTGTCTGCGGATGGCAAGGCTGAAAGCATTGTAACACAGGGGTTGCAGGCGTCCACCCTTAGATACGACTGCAGGGCCAGAGCCCAAAGCACCTGCCCCGGCTCCTGCACCTGCCCGTCTGTGTGCTCCCCGTTCTGTCAGGGTATGAGCAGCAGCAGTGACACAACAGGCAAGCCACAGCCCTGTCACATGTCCTGCAAGAGGGATCAGGGCACTCTCCTGTTTCTTGTTTGTTTGTTTATTTATTTATTTATTTATTTATTTATTTATTTATTTTGAGACAGAGTCTCGCTTTGTTGCCCAGGCTGGGGTGCAGTGGCACAATCTTGGCTCACTGCAAACTCCGCCTCCTGGGTTCATGGCATTCTCCTGCCTCAGCCTCCTGAGTAGCTGGGACTATAGGCACCCACCACCACGCCCGGCTAATTTTTCGTGTTTTTAGTAGTGACAGGGTTTCACTGTGTTAGCCAGGATGGTCTCGATCTCCTGACCTCGTGATCCGCCCGCCTCGGCCTCCCAAAGTGCTGGGATTACAGGAGTGAGCCACCGCACAAGGCACTCTCCTATTTCAAAATTTTCATTTCTTTGTCTGGCTGAATAATATTCCATCGTGTATAGAGGATACACTGTATGTCCACTGATCTGTTGATGGATACTTGGGCTGCTTCTGCCTTTTGACTATTGTGAGTAATGCGGCAGTGAACACCGGTGTGCAAATATCTGTTGGAGTCCCTGCTTTCCATTCTTTTGGCTATACTGAGTGCAATTGCTGGGTCATATGAAAATTTGATGCTCACCTTTTTGGATAACTGTCAAACTATCTTCCACAGTGGTCACACCATTTTCACAGTGAAAATGTAGCTTCAAAGTCTGGTCAAGTTCTGAACTGAGTTTTTCCATTTCCAAGAGTGCCATCATTTACTTTCCTGAAAATACTCCTTGTGCCTCATGTTCACAGTATCGGAAGCATTCTGATAGTAGCTGAATCTCTCATTTTCTGGGAAATTCATTTAGATTCTTGCCTAGCTAAAAAGGATTTTAATTTGATTATCCTATGGAGAACACTAGACATAGAAACACGGCTGGCTGGGTCTTTAATCCTGCAGATTCTCCCTATTTTCCCTGCCTCGAATTTCCTGCCTCCCTGCTTTTCTCTGTGCTGCTCTGGAATACTGGTTACTTACAATGAGTCCTCGCTTTCTACGAAGTCAAACGCAAACCCCGAGCACAGTATTTATTGCCCTGCCCAGGTCCTCTAAGCTTGATCTCACATCTTATTCTTCACTTTGACTGTGTGTGTATTCAAGGTGGAAGGCACACCATGATTCTTGTTCATGGTTTTTGACATTTGGCCTTGCTATGCCTTCTATCTGGAGGAGCACACCTAACCTCTAAGGATTCATTTTTCAAATCTCAGGCATGTGCCTCAGGATGCTGAGCATCATGGACAGGCTCCCAGGCCTGTGGCTTTCAGTTGGGGATGTCAGTGGGGAGCCCTGGCAGGGGCTCAGAGGAAGGGAACAGGGAGAAGTTAGGGAATTTAGTCCTCAGCGCCTGCTGTGAGGTCACTTCCTATTGGCTGCCTCCCTTGACTAAAGCTAGCTGCTTCTCTATGAGGCTTCTTTCGCCTATCCCTGTTTGCCTCCCCGTGACTGGGAACTGCTGTTGGTGACACTTGTCACTTTGAGCTTTGGCTGTGACGACTCCAGGTTGCTGAGTAGCAGTTGGCTTCCTAACACCCAAAACTCTGTACAGACGTGCCTCCGTAAATAACCCTTCCTCAGGTTCCCTGGCTTGACAGTGCCCTCTGCTTCCTCTGGGACCTTCACAGCCAAGTCTTCCTCCATCACACTGGATGGAAACCGATCCCCCCTTCCCCCAAGTCCCTATAGCGGTTTGTACTTCTTTTAACACATAACATATCGTAGCGATTTATGTGTATATGGTAACTCCCATTTTAGATTATCAATTTCCTATGGGAGGATATTGTGTTTTACTTATTTTTACATTTCCTGTGTTCCTTCCTTGAAAGAATAATTTTTTATGACTGGTATAAAAGCCACACTAAAAAGAATACCGTTGGTTTTAGGTAAAGGATTTTCACAGCCATTGTAGCTCTGATGTGGCCATGGAGTACATTGGAGGGTGTACTTTAACAGGTTATCTCATTTCAAAGAATGAAAAATGTGGAAGTGTATTAAAAGCAAATGAAAATTATGTGATTGAAATTGCAATGATGACCTTAGTTACATAGAGAATTTGAAAATTAATACCTGTTTCTGTACAAAATCATTAATTTTGAAAGAGCTTGAGGTGATATTGTTTTAGGACATAACAGATCTATAATTAAACCCATAGAAGAGTGTTTCTTTCATTGCAATATGTAGGGTGCACATGCATTTCAGATGCAATTTTATAAAGCAATAGCTTGAAAACAACTCCACCCAAATTGGTAATTTCAGATTGTTTGCAAATTCTCATCCCCCTCTACTGTCTTACTCCTATCGGTAAACAAACATGGTGATGTCAGTCGAACGGCTCTTTCTTCACCTAAAATATTCTGCCACAGAGACTGTCACGTGGAGTCTGCTCACTGTCACCCGTCCCCAGCTCCTTTTTTTCCTTTAATAAATTCATTCTAACCAAGACTTTTCCCTGCCCCCTTCTCTAAGACAGCTCTTGTCAAAATCACCCGTAAACATCATGCAAATCTAGCCACCAATTCTCAGTTTTCCTCTGATTTGATATTTTGGAAGCCTCTGAAATCATAGACTAGATTTTCCTCCTTCCTTTCTTTTTTTTAAATTTTTGTTTGTTTGTTTGTTTGTTTGGAGGTAGAGTCTCCCTCTGACACGATCTGTACGCACCACAACCTCTGCCTCCTCGGTTCAAGGGATTCTTCTGCCTCAGCCTCCTGAATAGCTGGGATTACAGGCGTGTGACACCACGCCTGGCTAATTTTTGTATTTTTAGTAGAGACAGGGTCTCACCATGTTGGCCAAGCTGGTCCCAAACTCCTAACCTCAGGTGATCTGCCTGCCTTGACCTCCTAAAGTCCTGGGATTACAGGCAGGAGCTACTACACCTGGCCGAGATTTTCCTCCTTCAAACATGGTCTGCACTTGACTTCTGGGACACTCCTGTGCCCACATTGTCCCCTACATCTCTGGCCATTTCTCCATCCCCTTTGGGGACTCCTCCTTCTCTCCATCAGTTCTTGATGGGGTGTGGCCTTGGGGCTCTTCTTCCTTCTCTCCACTCTGCCTGTAAGTGTTCATTCATCCTGAACCATGGCTAAGAACACCAACAGCACACTAATGACATTGATTTCCAGCCTGGGAACTGTCCCTGACCCTGAGACTGGTACAAAACCCAGCCTGTTCATCAGCTCCATGTGGAGGCCCATAGGCATCTCTAACTGCTGGCATGCAACACGGGACCCTCGGTTCTTACTCCCTCCCACCCTATGCCCTCAATTTACCTCTTCCTGGGCTCCCGCATCTTCACTCATCGTATGGCTATTATTCACTCAATTCTTAGTCAAAATGTTTGCATCCTCTTGAGTCCTCTCTCTCTCTTTTATTTCAAAATATTTTTATTTATTTAAAATTTATTTCATAAATAGTAGAAATTTTTCCCCACATCTTTATTGCTCGCCCAAAGTTCCACCTCCTAAGAGATAACCACTGTGATTTATTTACCTATGCTTCTACAGTCTTTTTTTTTTACAATTATAAAAACATGCAAATACAATTTTTTTATTCTCCTTTTTTACTTCAAGGGTAACAAACTAAAAATGCTCTTTTGTACTTTTTTTGAAGTTGGGTTTCTTGAGGGGAAATTTATATTCAGTCATTTTATTGAACCCTAACCCTGATCCTGAAAATGTGTCTGGTACTATGAGTTTCAACAAATGCGTACAATCATGTAAACACCACCAACATGAAGACATAGAACGGACCCACCACTCTTTCAGAACGTTTCTTCGTGCCTCCCTTAGAAGTCAGTACTGTTCCCTCCACCCCAGCTCCTGGCAAGCCCTCGTCTGATTTCCGTCTCGATGGCTTTGCCTTACACAGGAGGTGACAAAGATGCAGTCATGCAGTGTACAGCCTTCTGGTTCTGGCTTCTTTCACTTAGCCTAAGTTGTTAGCTATTCGTCCAGGTCATTGCATGAATCAGCAGTTTGTTCTTTTCATTTCTGAATAGTATTCTGTTTAGAGGTTAGACCTTGTTTTTCTCATTTAATATATCTTTCCTTGCCAGTCTATGGAAAGCTTTCTCCTTTTCACCGCTGTGACATCATCTACACACGAATGTATCACGCTTTAGTCAGTTTCAAGAGTCATGGCTGTCATACATACTTCCCCTTCTCCACCACACACCATGATCTGAAGCTTTGCCTTCTCCCTCTCTCTGTGTATGCTGACTCTGATCAGTGCTCCCCCAGTGGCCTTAAACCTGTGTCTCAGAGACCTCCCACTTCAGGGGGTCTCACTGAGCAAGGGCCCAAGCAAGCTAGGCTTCTCAAGTCATTGCTGTATTTGCATGACTTGCCCCTCAAGGTCAGCTCCATGCTAATGGTTGCCCCTCAAGGTCAGCTCCATGCTAATGGTTGAGTGCTGCAGAGCACGGGAGCTGCCCATTCCGGGGACATATGAGATTCCTTATTGGCATACTGGGCTCAGGGACTCCTTGCAGGCTTTTTTGAGCCACTTTAGATGGTCAAAAGGCAGTTTTACCAGGGCAGTCTAGGATGCTTCTGCCCAGCCCTTTGTTGGGTCAGAATTGCATGTCCCAGCATTTTCCAGCTCCCTCCCCATTGCCTTCCATGCAGTCATCTCCCATAATAAAATTCTTGCCTAGTTAATCCCATTTTGGAATCTGTTTTTCAGAGAACTCAGATTAATATTGCTCCCAATTTCCACTGCAACCTCTGTACTCCAGCTTCCATCATCTCTCTCCGGGTCTCCTAGTCTTCTTGCACCAATCCCTGTTCTTGGGTGATCTATTAATATTATCGACAGATAATTATCTTCCAAAAATGTAAAATATGTCACATCACCTCCTGCATACAACTAAAGGATTTCCCTTTCCTTTAAGTTAAAACCCACACCTTGATGCTGCTATACGATCTAATCCTGGTCTTGCTCTCCTCCCTCATCCTTTCCCTTTATCCTCATGCTCTTAGAGTCTTAATGGGGCTCTCACTATTTTTTTTTTCCTTTTTTTTTTTTTTGAGACAGAGTCTTGCTCTGTTGCCAGGCTGGAGTGCAGTGGCATGATCTTGGCTCATTGCAACCTCCACCTCACGGGTTCGAGTGATGCTCCTGCCTCAGCCTCCTGAGAAGCTGGGATTACAGGCATGCACCACCACACCTGCTATTTTTTTCTTTTTTGTATTTTTAGTAGAGATGGGGTTTCACCATGTTGGCCAGGATGGTCTCCATCTCTTGACTTCGTGATCTGCCCGCCTTGGCATCCCAAAGTGCTGGGATTACAGGCGTGAACCACTGCGCCCGGCCCGACTCTCATTATTTCTGACCATGAAATGCTCCTTCTACAGATTTTCGAATGATCTGCTCCTTCTCTTCATTCAAGTCACTGCTTAGATGTCACGTCCTCAGAGAACCCTTTCTTGATAACTTCCTCAGCCCTCCTGCCTGATACCGTACATCTTTAACCATCTTTTAACTTTTTCATACATGATACAACTCTCTGAATTTATATTACTGATGATTTGTTTACTTGCTAACCCTCTGTCCTCCTCCAGGAAGGTAGCTTCATGTTCTGTATTCCATATTCATCATCATGAACATTGTCAGCACTCAGTAGATGCTCAATAATTATTTGCCAATGAGTAAGTGGATGTATTTTAGGGGCGAATAAAATGACAAATTTGATGTGTCTGGTGTATCCTGAACAAGTCTTGGTGATCATATGACTATTCTTTATGCTGGCCATGGTTCAAGGAGGGAGCTGTGAGAACACAAAACAGTGTCTCTGAATCTCACATGAAACAATATTTCATGTGACCACAGGATACCATTAAACACATACATTCACTTCTGAGTGTCCTGTGAATTAAAGGTAAAATTCTATCTGTGTCCTCAAATGTTATCATGGATTTGATCATGATCATTTTGGTAGTCACAAATTTGCAGGTATATGCATGAGCAGAAGTACAACGAAGTTCTTGTGAATAGGGGATCCTGGCTGGGGAACAAAGAGAGTAGGTATTGCTGGAATACAGTGGAAGACATTAGGGCTGGGAGCAAGTGTGCCAAGAATAAGATAGGAAGATAAAAGTAATTTTGCATTTTCAGTGGTCATGTTGGTCTAATAGAATGCCATAAGCAAATATCTGCTTGTTATGTGAGGCTTTTTTCTTTTCCTTTTTTAATGATCGTGATGATTAATATTTCTTTATAAGCGTCAGTCCACATCTGCTACAAAGCTGAGTGGGAATTCTTACTCCCACTGATGTAACCTTTAGGTAAAGGGTAATGAATGAGAACTCATCCTCCTCATTTCTTTTTTGCTTTGTTTTGCTTTTTTGTTCTTTTGAGTCGGTAGAGAAGAAGCCAGAAAAATGGTAGCGATTAGACAATTAAACCAACTAATTATAGCTTTTAGTTATAATCCTTTTCTTTTTTCCTAGGATTGCAGAAGATTTTATTTATTAAAATATTTCTGACCCATAATTATATTATTACTTGAAAACTGTAAAATTTTTCTTTAATATTTAGCAATTTTCACAAATAATTTACATTCAAATATGTTCATTAAACTTTAGTTGTTGCTCAAGAATATTCATCTTTAAAAAAAATCATCAACAGTTTTTCCAAAGATTCTTTGGGTTTGAAAATAGGGAGTTTTTCTGGAATTATAATAAATAAAGTTAATTTGGCTTAAATATAACATATTTTATATGTCTTCTAATAAATTCAGACATCCCAATTATGATACAGAGATGGCAACAATACATTTGACTTGTTGGGAAATTGTATATTTAAATTTATTCCTTCTGCAAATGATGTGAAAAATACGCATGTTGCCTCTCTTAGAAATGCAATGAAGTTAAATTGAAATGTCATAAAAGAAGAAAAACATAGATCTAAGAGTGTTATGAATTATCTTTCAGGAAAGAGACCTGAATGTTGTAGAGTTTCTTACTCTTTAAAAAGTGAGCAGTGGTTTTTTTTTTTTTTTTTTTTTTTATGTGTCAGTATTTATGCTCAATGTATTCTCTTATTATAACGTGGAACCAGAAATTACGTGCAGGTACATGCTTTCTCTAAACTTTAAAATGTAAAAAAAGACATAAAATTGTTTTTAAAGCGATCAAGTCAAAATTAAAGTGTTGAGATGGGAGCTCCGGCGCAGAGGCCGAATGCACCACTTTCTGAACTCTTTCTGTGGTCAATTACCTTATGATGCCGCAGAGTCTGAAAAGGCTTTGGCTGGGCTGAGTCAATGAAATATTTATGGATCAAAGGATCCTGGAGATGCTTCCTATGGGAATGCATATAATAATATAGTATTTATACAGTGCCGTCTTTGATGTGCTCAAAGAGTTTTACAGACATTCTGTACTTCATCAGCACCACCCATGAAGCAGGTTGGGGGGAAGAATGAATTTTGTTTACAAATGAGTAGAAGTCATACAGAGCAGAGATTCACAGGGGGTGGGAAATGACAGAGCAGGAACTCCCTGTCTGTTCAAAGGTGCAAGGAAAGAGATTAGTTTCCTAATGTCCACAGGGATTTTTAACCTCTATACTTGTGATTTCCCTGGACACCCAATATCTTGTGCTTCATGACCTTTAAAGCCCCCTTGAGTTCTAAAATTCCACTGCTGAATTCATACCAGCAGCTTGCGTGGTGGAGGGAGAGAGCTCAGACTCCGGAATGGGACAATCTTGGGTTTGAATCCTGGCCTTGCCGCTCACTAGGGAGGTGAATTTGAACAAATAAGTAATTCGTTTGAGCTTCAGTTTCTTCTTCATCCACGGGATGGACATGTCATATCGGCCTCATGAGGCTGTATGGAGCACCACTTGGGATGGTGTGACAAAGCACTTGTCACAGGATCTAGCACACAGTAGGTCTTCCATAAACTGTGTGAGTTAGTATTTTTGGCAGAGATAAAAAGCAGTTTTTTGTTTCTTGCCTACCCTCCTTCACCAAAATGGAATGACCTAACCACATGGTAGGGTTCCAAATGAATGTGCTCCGGTTCAAGTTAAGTGTCGGAAATTCTGTCCATTTTTGTTAGCAAATCAGATGTTTGAGATCAGTTTTCTTTCCTAGGCGTTGTTAGTGCAGGGATGCCTGAATTAAACACTATAACTTTGAAGCCAGCACGTGTTGACAAAGTATGTGGACGGACAGTGCAGAGTTGGTGGAAGTGGCAAGTTTGACCACAGTTTGCACGGAATCAGTGGCTGGAGTGAGGTACCATTCTAGGCTAGACCATTCTCTGCTGCTTCATCCCCCCGGAGGGGCGTGCCAGCTGAAAGGCCCCAAGGAAACGTGAGGTGGGAGAGGAGCAAGGACTTCCTGTGATAGGAAGATAAAGAGGGACTCTAGATCTAAAAAAAGAGATAAAAACCATAGCCCATGAATACTAAAAGGGACCGTTGAGGTTCCTATATGGCAGGTATTATTTCTTTCTCTAGTAATGCATATTTACTCAAAAGAATGCCAACCACAGCTTATTAATAGAGGAGCCAATATATATAATAAAAGACTGAAGGAAGATGGTCACTATGCTTATAATTTGTGATATAAAATTTGTATCAATTTTTACTATGGGCTGGGTGTGGTGGCTCACATCTATAATCCTTGGGAGGCCAAGGTAGGCAGGTCACTTGAGGTCAGGAGTTTGCGACCAGCCTGGCCAACATGGTGAAGCCCTGTCTTTACTAAAAATACAAAAAATGAGCCGGGTGTGGTGGCAGGCACCTGTAATCCCAGCTACTTGGGAGGTTGAGGAGGAGAATAACTTAAGCCTGGGAGATGGAGGTTGTAGTGAGCCGAGATCAAGCCACTGCGCTTCAGCCTGGACAACAGAGCAAGACCTTGTCTGTAAAATAAATAAATAAATAAATAAAATAAAATTCTTACTACGATCATTGACTTAGTACTATAGATGTAGGTATTCTGCCATGTAATTTAACAGTAAGTGAAAATTATTTATTGAATTTTACATTTCCCATGTTTTTGCACTAATGGAAATGCATCTGTGTAACATGTGAATTTTTATATGAAAAACTAATGTTAGTGGCATTTTGGTTTTCTTGGCTATAATGCTATTAGGCACAGGATTGAATAAACAAATAGTGTAAAATTTGATCATCAGCATCATGAATATTTGTATATTTTGATAACAGATGATGTAAGAAAAAAATCTCTAAAGAGAAAAAAGAAGTTGTTGCAAAGTTTGCTCATTAAAGTAAATACACTTTTAAGATAAGAATTCATCATATGAATCTCTTAGAGATCATATTTTTTGTGGGTAAATTTCAAGAGGAAGGTGAAAAGGTGCCGGGCATAGAAAATGATGTGCTGGAAAACTAACTCCTCAAAAAGTAACAAAAGAAGTTCTGATTCATAGTCTTTGCCAGTTTCCATTGTGTAACTCCTCCCACCATCTACCATGATGCATTTCAGGCAAGTGGTGAATGTGGGGCATTGGAAGAGGCACGCAATGGGCATTCAGGAGCCCAAGAGGTTGGCTCCAGCACAGCCCTGGACTGGCTCCCATATGGACAATACGAGAGTGAGCTATATTGAGGGAGGAGATAGGAAAACAATAAAAACTGGCAGGAGGCCACAAAAAGCGTAGCATTCTGGAGTCATCTAATATAGGAGCAAATAGAGTCATTCTCAGCACTAACCCAGCATGATCATTTATCAATGTGCTGAGGCTCCGAATAAAAGGCAAGGTCAGCATAGCACTGAGATTGAGAGCTGCAGTACCAGGGCTGACATCCGGCCCTGCCAATTGCTATTTAGTTTTGTGACTTGGTGCTGGTTTCTGAGCCTCTCTGGGCCTCTCAGCTCCTTTTTCTCTAAGATCTGAGGCACACTGCATCTGACTCAAAAGGTCATTGGGAGGGTAAACTAGTTTCTACTGGTGAAGCATCTGGGAGTGCCTGACACGTAAGGTTATGAGCTAAACTGTGTTCCCCCAAATCCGTATGTTGAAGTCCTAACCCCAGCATCCCAGAGTGTAACCCTATTTGGAGATAAGGTCTTCACGAATGCGATTACATTAAAATGAAGCCATTAGGGTGGACCCCCCATGACTGGTGTCCTTATGAGGAGAGGAAGAGACACCAGGTGTATCAGGCCATTCTTGCATTGCTATAAAGAAATGTCTAAGACTGGGTATTTTATAAAGAAAAGAGGTTTAATTGGCTCAGAGTTCTGCAGGCTGTACAGGAAATGTGGTGCTCTTCATCTGCTTGGCTTCTGGGGAGGGCTCAGGAAGCTTAAAATCATGGTAGATGGGGGAGCAAGAGAACAAGTGGGGAGGTGCTTTTAAATAACCAGATCTGAAGAGAACTCATTCACTATTGTTAGGACAGTACCAAGGGGGATGGTGCTGAACCATTAATAAGAAATGGCCCCCAAGATCCAATCACCTCCCAGCAGGTCCCACCTCTAATATTGGGGATTAAATTTCAATATGAAATTTGGGTGGAGACACATATCCAAACTATATCATTCCACCTCGGGCCCCTCCCAAATGTCATGTCCTTCTCACATTTGAAAATAGTGATGCCTTCCCAATAATCCCCTGAAGTTTTAGCTCATTCTAGAATTAACTTGAAAGTTCAAAGTCTAAAATCTCATCTGAGACAAGGTAAGTCCCTTCCACGTATGAGCCTGTAAAATTAAAAAAAAAAAAATCTTAGTTACTTTCAAGGGACAATGGAGGTACAAGAATTGGGTAAACATTACTATTCCCAAAAGGAGAAATTGGCCAAAAGAAAGGGGCTACAGGCCCAATGTCAGTCCAAAACCCAGCAGGGCAGTTATTAAATTGCAAAGCTCCAAAAAAATCTCCTTTGACTCCATGTCCCACATACAGGGTAAACTGCTGCCCTGGGTCATGATAGTGTTGGTGGATTCCCAAGGCCTTGGGCAGCTCTGCCCCTGTGGCTTTGCGATGTTCAGCCCCTGCAGCCACTCTCACAGGTTGTAGTTGAATACCTCAAGCTTTTCCATGTGCAGGTGAAAGCTGGTGGTGGATCTACCGTTCTGGGGTCTGGAGGATGATGGCCCGATTCTCACAGCTCCACTAGACAGTGCCTGAGTGGGGATTCTGTGTGGGGCCACATTTCCCCTCTGCACTACTCTAGTAGAGGTTCTCCATGAGGGCTCCACTAGTGCAGCAGCCTTCTGCTTAGTCACCCAGGCTTTTCCATACATACTCTGAAAAACAAGCAGAGGCTCCCAAGTCTTATTCACTCTTGCACTCTGTGCACCTGCAGGCTTAACACCACACAGAAACCACCTAATTTACACCTTGCACCCTCTGAAGCAGCAGCCAAGGCTATATCTGGGCCCCTTTGAGCTACAGTTGGATCCAGAACAACCAGAGATGCAGGGAGCAGGGTCCCAAAGCTGCACAGGGCAGTGGGGCCCTGAGCCTGGCCCATGAAACCACTCTGTCCTCCTAGGCCTCCAGGCCTGTGATGGGAGGGGCTGTCTGGGAAATCTCTGAAATGGTTTTGAGGCCTTTTACCCATTGTCTTGGCTAACAACACTTGCCTTCTGTTTGCTTATGCAAATTTCTCTAGCAAGTAGTTGAATTCTTCTCCTGAAAATGGGCTTTTCTTTTCTACCACATGCCAGGCTGCAAATTTTCCAAACTTTTACACACTACTTCCCTTTTAAATACAAGTTCTGACTTATTTCTTTGCTCCCACATCTGAGCATAGGTTGTTAGAAGCAGCCATGCCACATCTTGAACACTTTGCTGCTTAGAAATTTCTCCTGCTAGATACACTAGGTCATCACTCTCAAGTTTAATCTTTCACATATTCCTAAGGAAGGGACACAATCCAACCAAGCTCTTTGCTAAGGTATAATATGTGTGGTTTTGCTCTGGTTCCCAACCAGTTTCTCATTTCCATCTGAAATCTTATCAGCCTGGACTTCATTGTTCATATCACTATCATTATTTTGGTCACGACCATTTAATCAGTCTCCAGGAAGTTCCAAACTTTTCCTCATCTTTCTGTCTTCTTCTGAGCCCTCCAAACTCTTCCAACCTCTGTCCATTGCCCAGGTCCAAAGTTGCTTCCATACTTTCAGGTATCTTTACAGCAATGCCTCACTCCTCAGTACCAATTTTCTGTGTTAGTCTGTTCTTGCACTGCTATCAAGAAATACCCAAGATTGGGTAATTTACAAAGAAAATAGCTTTACTTGGCTCATGGTCCTTCAGCTTTATAGAAAGCATAGTGCTGGTCTCCACTCGGTTTCTAGGGAGGCCTCAGGAAGTTTACAATCATGGTGGAAGGTGAAGGGGGATCAGGTACATCACACAGTGAGAGCAGGAGGCAGAGAGGAATGAGATCTCATGAGAACCCACTCATTATGGCGAGGTCAGTACCGGGGGGATGATGCTAAGCCATTCAGGAGAAACCACCTCTATGATCCAGTCACTTCCCATCAGGCCCCACCACCAACACGGGATTACAATTATGCATGAGATTTGGGAGGGGACACAGATCCAAACTATATCATGAAGAGAATAAAAACAAAAAAGTTGTTTGGGATATAAATAGGGCTAAAACTCTAGCCATTTAGAATTACTTGTTTTCTGAGGATTCTTTGTGATAAATGTTGTGTTGTAATATCGTTCTCACTTTTTGGGAGTAATTAAATTACTGTGTATCAGAGAAAAAAATAGTGTACTCTGGCAACAAAAATATCTTGGAAGAAAGTGCAGTGGTATATTGTTAGTATTATTGATATATATCACATATGTATGTTGTAGAGGTTTGGAAGCAGATGTACTTTGTTATAACAGCAGTGTGTACACACCAAGGGATGAGAACTTTGATGTTTTAAGTTTTCAATCCAACCTATACATTTAAAATATCCCCATAGGCTCCATGATTAAAATACCACCTCAAACCCTGTCTTGCTTTGCAATGTGTATGTATTGTGGTTGCTTTTTCATTTCTCTTTTCTTGTTTTGGGATTAAGTGTAGACTGAAAAGACTTCCGACCTGTTAAGGGATGAGCTCCTAGGTCAAAGGCCGTTTCTTCAAAGAGGAGATAAATATGTCTAGTAACTCAGAAGAAGAAGAAAAGAAAATAGATCTCTCTTGAATCTGGATGGATCTTGCTGTGGTACCCTTAAGCAAATGCTGATATTATCTATGATGAAGAATGGACCTTCTCTGTCTGCAGTGTCCTTCCCTGCAGGACTTTCTCAAAGAAAAACTGAATGTGTGAACTCTGAATACAGACGGCAGAGAAACAGAAACATGCAACCAAATACAGCTATAAAATATGACATGACTCATGCATAATATGTTGAAATCATGGCACTTTGGGGGCTTTTATTATAGTCATTAAAAAGTGTGTGTGAACTCTGAAAATCAGCTTAAGATGAAATTCTTTCTTTCTTTCTTTCTTTCTTTCTTTCTTTCTTTTTCTTTCTTTCTTTTCTTTCTTTCTTTCCTTCTTTCCTTCTTTCCTTCCTTCCTTCCTTCTTTCCTTCCTTCCTTCCTTCCTTCTTTCTTTCTTTTTCTTTCTTTCTTTTCTTCTTTCTTTTCTTCTTTCTTTCTTTCTTTCTTTCTTTCTTTCTTTCTTTCTTTCTTTCCCTCCCTCCCTCCCTCCCTCCCTCCCTCCCTCCCTCCCTCCCTTCCTTCCTTCCTTCCTTCCTTCCTTCCTTCCTTCCTTCCTGTCTTTCTTTTCTTTTCTTTTCTTTTCTTTTCTTTTCTTTTCTTTTCTTTCTTTGTCTCCCAGGCTGGAGTGCAGTGGGGTGATCTTGGCTCACTGCAAACTCCACCTCCAAGGTTCAAGCAATTATCCTGCTTCAGTCTCCTGAATACCTGGGATTACCGGTGCCTGCCACCATGCCCGGTTAATTTTTGTATTTTTAGTAGAGACGGGGTTTCACCATGTTGGCCAAACTGGTCTTGAGCTCCTGAACTCAAGTGATCTGCCTGCCTCAGCCTCCCAAAGTGCTGGGACTACAGGTATGAGCCGCCGTGCCCAGCTAGATGAAACATTTTTGACACAACTTTGTTACCTTTGATAAAAACCCTTTAAAACAGAAAGAACTATATAGATAAAGACCAGCATCTCCAAAGAGCTATGTGGGTGCTTCATAGATACTAAGGAAAATATTTCATTAAAACATAAACTATGGTGAATAATGGAAGTGCATTGCTGTAGAGAAGTAAAATATTCATTTCAGTTGAGACTACGACTTCTCAACACGTAGGGGGCAAAGGAATCCTGTGTGGGACCCTGTTAAAGTACAGACTTTGATTTGATAGTTCTGGGTTCTGAGAGGAATCTAGGCTTCTGCATTTCCAAGGAAATGGTGACGTGCTGCTCGTCTGAGGACCACACTTTGAGTGGCGAGGGTCTAGCAGCTGAGCTTCTTAAGGTCAGCAACTATTGCACTCATCTTTAAGCATCCAACATGTAGTCCAGCAGAGATCACTGATAAGCTGATCAACAAATGCTTGCAGGATGGGTGGATGGATGCATGTAAATTTAAAAAAATGCAAAACGGAGACAAATGCATTGATTTCCCCTCCATTTTCTAGGTCTCCTGGCATGCTAAATTCATAGAAACCTAAAAAGCTTTTACCATTCTCAAATTTTCTGTGGGTAGAACAAGAACCGACAGTTGAAGGCAAAAATGGAGTTTTCCATTCAAAATAAGAAGCGTTTCCTAAGAGTAAGAGCCTTCAAACGGAATGGTCTGAGGTCGTGAGCTTCCTGATACTGGAAGTGTTCAGACATTGGCAGGACAATCATTTTAGGGGTTTATTATACTGCAGATCTCAGCGACAAGCTGACAGGACTAGAGAACATTTAAGATATCACCCAATCCTAAAATCCTACGGGAAAGAAAGAAGCAGACGGGAGAGGTTAGTGAGGTAAAAAAGACGACCGCTTTAGATTTTAAAACCCTTTGGATGTGGTTCAAATTCCAGCAAGTTACTTTTCTGAGCCTCAGTTTTCTTCTCTGAAAAAGCAGGTAATGATAATGCCTATTTTGTAGCTTTGCTGTGAAAATTAAGTGCAATTATCTTTTTATGAAAGTAGCATATCATATAGTAAACACTCTTTTCTTCAACAGAGTGGTGTGCTGGTCAATGTTCAGCAATGAATTTCCCTGTCCTCCCCGCCATAAAAGCTCTGGTTTGTAGGGTTTGCTGATTTTCGTGGTGTAAATGTTCCCATCATGACCTATTTTAAGCTAGCAATACCTTAACAGCCAGCTTACAGGATTTCTGAGAGTCTAGCAGCCAGCTCTTGTGAGCCACTGGTGTGAGTCAGCTCCATTACACAACCGCTTCCGCTAGCCCCCATCTTACCTTAGCTGTGAGCCTTTGTGATACGGAGGCATAACAGAGCATTGCTTTCCATGGACTTCCATCCCATACTATGAAGCAGATAGACCCAGCATATTAATAATCTCTGCCTCTCATATTGGATGAGGAAGGAGGTGACTGTGGGCTGACTTAATATGTGAGAAATTGCATGAGGCGAATGAGACAAAGCTCCTACAGTGAAACCAGGAGCTGCACACATGTGTCCCTAAGAAAAGAGGGGATTACAAAATACTATGAAATAGGAGAAAAATTAGGATTGAAACCAACCAAAGAGTGGGCAGTTGTATTAGAACAGATGGCATTTTTGAGTATGTACTCGTAACACTTTCAATGTTTCAAACTCTCACGTGTTTCTCAGATTAAAGTGCAATCATGAACTTAATTACTCAATAGTTTTTTGTTGAGTGAATTTTGAATTTAAAAAGCTTATTCTTCCAAATTAGCCATTAAATATATGAGCATTTCTATTTAAATTTAATTCTATTACCTGACAAGTGTTAGTTCTTCATCATAATGACAAAAGTGTGATTAGATCATTAAGTTCAACACATCAGAACAATTTTCAAATGATATGCTCTTCATGCATTTGTATTAAGATATGGTCTAATATGAGACCAGAAATCAAATACATTTTAATCTTTGCTGAAAGAATGACATTCTCTGGCCAGGTAGATGTTAAGACATATAAATACTTTTCTTCTTCCACTTATAAAATTAGACAGTAATGGTTAATGGATGCATTGGACAAGTTAATTGTTTAATATAGCAAAAAATTATCTTGTAATGAAAAACATTCACCCAGCCTCAACCTTTTACATAAGTTTTTGTCAATCTTTAATTATTAATTCTAGTTTTACATGAAATAAGTGTCTACAGTTATCAAATCCCTCTGATTGATTTATTCAAAAGTTGGTTAAGGGCAATTGTTTTACCCAATTTCTAATTATACAGTAATAATAGTACAGCTGTAAATTATAATTCAGTTTTCTCCATTTTGGAGTTATTTATAGATCTGAATCTTTTGAAGGTAATAGCTGACATTAGATAGCTGAAAGAAATTAATGACTTCATGGTAGTGTTGATGCCTTGGATACTCATTATAACCTTTTAAAAATATGTATACATAGGTTTGATTGAGTTTCTTCCTCCTTGAAATTCTATGTGCCGGTAAAGGAGGTGACATTTACTAATGGAGACAGTCCCAAATTAAACCCATTCTCTATGGTTCTACTTTGTATTTTTAATATGGATCCTAGAACGGTGATGGAAGTTGAACTAACTTTTTACTGTAATATCAAATGAGGTTTTTTAAAGTTGAGGTTTATAAGAAAAAAGGATGAGTTGAGAAGAATTTAATTCATGCTCTGAGTTGAATTATACAGAAATACATAGAGATTTTTAAGAGCGAAATCATGTGCAAATACTTGAAGAAAATTATCCATAATTTATGGCATAATTGCCCTATGAATCTTGTATTAAACTAGAAACTTCTCATCACTTGGGTTCTGAAGCAGCTGTCAGATAGGATGGGCTGGGATTGTGTCCTGATGTGGATTCCTGCTCTCTTTTTGGTTTTGAGGCACTTCTATTGGTGCCTGGCTTTCAAGAACCCCCATCTTGGTATTTGAAAAATATCTTTCCTTCTAGACTATGCAGTGTTGTTCTGTTTCTCATGGGTTTTCACAAAGACAATAGTAGTGGTGTCAACCCCCTATGAGATGGTTTAAAAACAGGTCTGTACATTTTCTGAAATGCCTGCCACCGTGGGGTGGCAGCTAAGACCCCTTCCTTGAAACTGAGTGGGCTTTTTAACGCCTCCCATGATAGAGTTTGGTGGAAGTGATGCCCTTGACTCCCAGAAGGCAGGTTAGAAAAGAACCTGAAGCATCTGCCAGATTGTCTGGGGACACTCACGTAGGAGGAAGGCTTATACCCCTGAGGGCTTCAGGTGAGCAGAGCACATGCCTGAGAGGGAGAGCCAGTCCCTGGCTGTTTGAGTTTTCTGTCAGTGGTGTGAGTGAAGAAGCCCCAGGCATCTTCTGACTGTTTTGACTGTAGTTAGAAGACCTGGAGCAAGAATTCAGGAACTACCTGGCTGAGCCCAGTCAACCCTTAGATTGAAAAGCAAACTAAAATTATTGTTTTAGTAACTATTTTACTTCTTTTTGTTTTTTGAGACAGGGTCTTACTCTGTTGCCTGGGAGTGCAGTGGTATGATCATAGTTCACTGTTACCTTGAACCCTTGGTCTCAAGCAATCCACCTGCTTCAGCCTCCCGAGTAGTTGAGATTTCAGGTGCACACCATCATGCCCAGATAATTTTTTTTTTCTAGAGACAGGGTCTTGCTATGTTGCCAAGGCTGGTCTTGAACCCTGACCAACTATTTTTCAGTGGTTTGTTTACTGCATTAGACAACCAGAATGCCTTGCAGCTTAAGTAAGATGATGGGTCCTGTGTGTTATGTTTCCACATCCAACCTCTGCCAAGGAGAACCACTGGGAAGCTGCTGTTCTGATGGTAAGGTTGCCTACAGATCCACAGTTCCTGACCCTAACAATTCACACAATACCGTTTTTTGGTTCTGCTTCATTATATTTGCAGAACTGAAAGGGTGTCACTCAAAATGAACCCGATAAAATTTTTTTGATGAATTCAACTTGATAAAATAGCTCTTGGTTTCTAACAAGAGAGGCTTGGGAAGGTCACGTATTGGGGGTACTTTGGGCAGCAGTAAGTTTTGGAATTGGATGTTGTCATTTGACCACTGTTTAGCATCAAATGAGTTTCAAGCAAGTGCTTGGACAAACAGTACCCCTGGCACATGCTTCTCTGTTTTCTGGCAGACTGCTTTCTTCTTTGTGTCAATGGAGACAATATTTTCTGCTTTGTTTTCATTTGTGAAACTCCAGTCTAAGACTCAGAAACTCTTTGCCACAACTGTAAAACTTAATAAGCTGAATTTCCATTGCTATTATTTATGTTCCTAGTCTCTGCTGCCTAAACTATACATAGATCAGTGGAGAAGTGTTACTCTTGGGCTCCCTTTGAGTACAAAAGCTTTCCAAGAGGGATTTTGAATACAGTCTGCACTGCGCCTCTGAGGCTGCAGTCAGAGCCCACAAATCTGTCTCACAGTCAAGCTTCCTGAAGGATCTTGCAATATAATGCTAGGTTTCTGGGGGCTTTGTTGTTTAACTGTTTTCATATCTACTAAGTATTGATAATTCTTGTTGGTTTATGACTGCTGTGTCAATACAAAAATGCCACACAAACCTTATCTGGAATAGTTCTGTAAGTGTAATTGATGGCTATGTAAATAGGATTGTAGTTCCATTGTGCACGAGTCCTTCACCTCCACAGCTTGAAGGGTTACAGCAAAAGGTGCACCTCCTTCCACGTGGGGATGGGCTTCTGGCTTTTTGCATCTCACAAGTCTCCATGTGGTGAGTGAAGTGCCCCTGTGCTCCTGAAGGCTCGCACTGCAATCGCTGCCTGGGTGTTTTAATTAAGAGGCTGTGCTGTGATGTGGGATATATAACAAATCATTTAACAGCTCTCCTCTCACTATTGCCCTAGTGAATATAGGACCTGAGTTCATCTCACCCAAAATATCTTCTGCTCAGATGGCAACTGACATTAGCTACCAAACGGCTGCAGAAGGAAAGGCTAAGAAGATACTCAGCTCTTGAGTCTAAAATTGAACTGTTTGGCAAAACAATAGCTGGTAAAGTCAGCTATTGTCTTAAGAATGGATTTTCCATATTCATTTATTTCCACTTTTGCCATATTAACAACTGGGCTTGGAGACCCTGCTCGATAGAACGCTCCCTTTGCTGTTTAGAAAAGCCATGAAGGCTTATCTGGAGACAAGAAGAAGGCAGGATGTAAGAGAAATAAAAGAAAGGTCTCTTCCTGTTTGCAGCAGGAGAGAAAGCGGGCAGAGGGAAGCATAGTAAGCAGTGCAGTGTGGCCCAAGTTTCTTCCTTCTCTCAGCTCAGCTTGGGCCTGCAGTGGGGCAGCAGGTGCCATGTTGAACCACCACCACCGCAACAAAACCCTGGGATCCCTGGACTAAGAGACTCAAGGCCTTCCTGGCCTGATGTTTCCAAGTTAGTGTCTCCTATCGGTGCCTCATAAAAGCTTTTTGACAATGATAAAATCAAACTTAGGTACTGTCTTCAAGCAGAACAAGATTAGGACCCTTTGACAATGTATTAACCGTGATATACGTTTTGGTGATTTTCCAGAATAAATGAAACAAGCTAACTTCAGGTTCAGTCTCTTCACTGTATTGGCACCTCGACATCTACCTTATTTAGCTGGTAACCTGTGGCTGCCTTAAAAAGAAACTTGATGTCACAAAATGAAGAGTAACATTAATTTTTTGACTGGTTGTTACAAGCCACCAGGGCCACAGCAGGACATAGAGTTGAGCTCAGAACTGATGATGAGGCTATAATCATTTAAACTGAGAGCAGGTGGTAGGAGTGTGAGTTAAGGAACCAACAGAGGGTGTTGAGATCCCCAGAGACCATCAATAGCCGGTGGCGTCCTGAGCTCTAGGGCTGAGGAGGCAGGTGAGGAAATGGGTCACAGCAGGAAGCCTGGGGACAGCCCTAAGCCCTCTGTAGTTGCAGAGAAAGGCCCACATTGCTGGAGGCTGACAAACTTGAACTTTACCCAAGCCCTGGGATTCTGGAAAACAGGAAACGTTAAGAAATCTTCTACCCTTCGCATTCTGGGAAACTACTTACTGCAAGGAACTACCCTTCCCTGCATGACCTAGATAAGAATCAAGGGAGTCCCTCCTGCCCCAGCCACCACCTTGTTTGCCTGTGACAAGGCCAGACACAGACCCCCCAAATTCCCATTGTTGGCCTCATAAATGATTAGCCGAACTACTTGTCCTCACTGATCAATGAGAATAAAACGTTTGTTAATCAGACTTTGGTTAAGCTTTTCCCTTCCCCCAGGTCCCTGAACATCGGCCCACCCTCTGTCTGAGCCAGTCTTCAGCCCCTCCAGGGACAAGGCTGGCCTTTGAGGAGAGCATCCGTGATCCACTGCCCATCACATGATCCCTTCATCCCACTCTCCCGTGCTTGTTTTTTTCTAGCCTTGTTTCCTCCTCCCTATACAAGAAAATCTCCTTTTCCCCAACTCCGGAGATACTTGGCGGACGTTATCATCAGAGCTTTCTGACGTTATCATCAGAGCTTTCTCCCAGTGTGATAGTCTCCCCACCCCTCAATACTTCTTTAGAATAAAATCTTTCCTTACTGAACCTGATTTTTACAAGACACAGCGCCAAGACAGTAAGGAAGAAGGGAAAAAAGACCCTGACCCCTCTCTTCTTGCTGTTCAGTTCCCTGCCAGTGCCCCATTGACTGAAGCCAACAGAGATCTACAGGGAAGCCTTTCAGGGAAGGCCAGGATAGGGCTGCACGGAGAAGGGGTGGCATGTGGTGAGGGCTGGGGTGGTACAGGGAGAGGAGACGGCGCGCTGTTACTTAGGTCTCTTTTATTTTTTGTTTTTATTTACTTATACTAGATTGGTGCCTCTAACTGTTTTTACCATCCTGGATTGGTTCTTCCAGTTCACACTGCCTATTTCTATGCCTCAGCTCCTCCTGAAATTTCCTCATACTTTTCATATTCAGAAGTCATCACTGTAAAGAGTGATGAATTTTCCTTCAGATATGTGTGCATGTATGCTGCATGGACATATATACCTAGGCATATAAATAGTTTCTTAACAAAAATAGTATCATATATCTAGTTTGGCAACTATCTTTTGCAGACTTAATAATAATAATGTCTTGAATGTCTTTCCATGTCAACATATTTAATTTTAATTTTTCTTCGTTGATAAAACTTTAATTGGTGCTTTTTTTTTTTTTTTTTTTTTTGAAGTGGAGTCTCACTTTGTTGCCCAAGCTGGAGTGCAGTGGTGTGATCTCGGCTCACGGCAACCTCCAGAGTTCAAGCGATTCTCCTGTCTCAGCCTCCCGAGTAGCTGGGATTACAGGCGCGGGTCACCACACCCAGTTAATTTTTGTGTTTTTAGTAGAGACAGGATTTGACCGTGTTGTCCAGGCTAGTCTCGAACTCCTGACCTCAGGGGATCGGCCCCGCCTAGGCCTCCCAAAATGCTAGGATTACAGGTGTGAGCCACTGGGCGCAGCTATCAGTTCCTAATTTTTTCATCATTATAAACCATGAGGCAAAAAAATGTTATCATTCACATTTCTTTGCATATTTGTGTGTGGAAAAGTTCTTAGATGTGAAATTGTTAAAGAATATGAATATTAAACATTTTAATAGATGTTTCCATTTTTCCTTCCAAAAAATTAGCCCAATTTTACACTCCCACTCACAGCACATGACAGAACTTGTTTTCCCATGTTCTTGCCAATACTGGGTATTATTAACCTTTTGACCACTACCAATTTGATAGTTGAAAAATGATGTTTTATTGTTATCTGAATTTAATTATTTGTGAGTTTGATCAGCGTTTCCAATGATTAATGGCCACTCGTCTTGTGTCCTCCGCGAAATGAATCCTAACACTCCTTGCCCAATTAAAAATGAATCTGATACCTTTCCTTGTTGACTGAGAAGAAAATGTCATTGTATCAAGGAGATTTACCTATTGTCATATAGGCTATAAATATTTATTTCGTTTTTTCTTTTACTTCTTAAAGTTTACTTATTTTCTGATGTAGGTATTAATTTTCTATTTATAATATTATATGTCTATGTATTACATATCTTTATGTACAATAATTATGTTTTTCTCTTTCTATGTGTACATTTACCTTTTACTTTATAATTTTTGCTTTGAGCTGAGAAAAGCTGTCGTTGTATTTTTTCTTTTGAAACAGTGTCTTGCTCTGTTACCCAGGTTAAAGTGCAGTGGCATGATCACTGCAGCCTCAACCTGTGGAGCTCAAGTGATCTTCCCTCCTCAGCCTCCCGAGTAGCTGGGACTACAGGTGTATACCACCACTCAGCTAATAACTTTTTGTTTTAATGCGTTGCTGGTCTCGAATTCTTGGGCTTCAAGCAAGCTTCCCACTTCAGCCTCCCAAAATGCTGGAATTATAGGCGTGAGCCACCATGCCCAGCCAGGAAACATGCACTGTGGCTAAAATTATACAAATATGTAAGTGATTTTTTCCCCATTATCTTAATGTTTTACCTTTAAGTGCTTGTTCCATTTGGACTTGATGTTAGTGTTAGAAGCGTGGTAAAAATACAGATTTATTTATTTATTTTTCAAATGGCCGGTGAGTTCTGCCAACACTGTTAATAATAAATGTCTTTCCTCCCATTCATTCGCAGTCCTGTCTTTATTATGTGCTATATCTACCTATGTAGTTGTTTCTGATGTGAGCTCTATTTTCTTCCAGCACTGTTTCTCTGCATCATCACCCTGCCACTTTAATTATTATTTTAAATGTTGCTGTTCTCTTTGTTCCTTAAAAATTTTCTGAGCATTTGAAAATATACCCTTCTAAATAAACTCTGGAACAATTTTACTAAATTCTAAAAATGTTATTTTAGAAATGTGATTCTATTCGCACTTAACCCAGGTATTAATTAATGGAGAATTTTAATCTTTTATAATATTGAGTGCTCCCACTGTAAACAAGTCATAACCCCGTATGTCATGCAGTAACATTGTATCATGTGTTTCTCATAGTTTCTTTAACTTCCTCATAACCCGAGACTGGGGCGATTTATAGAAAGTATTCGGACACGGCAGCAGAATTGAAACGGACTTGAAGATTTCACTTCTAGCAGTTTGCAATATTTTCTTTGTATAAGGTGGTTCCAAGATGATTTAGAAACGATGATTTTCATAGGTGGGTCCACTGTATGGTTTGACATAGAGTTTGTCTTGCGTAGGAGTGGTTTCTAAGTGCACTCCTCACCAGATCAAGCAGAACGGTTGCCATGGACTCATCAATGTGTTAGCCATATCCAGCAACACAACTTTCTCCCATCCATCATGCCCAGGCATGAAGGGAAGGGTAAGGGTAGCGATCCTCTAGGGAGAAGGGGTTTACTCGGTGGCAAGCTGAGAGATGTGCTAACTATTCCTAATGTAGAATGGAAAGCAGAGAGAAGTTCAATACATAGGAAAATGGAGACAGGAGGTCACTTTTCCAGCTACTCAAGACTTAGTGGTCCTTGAAACAGAGATCTGTAATTCTGTTCAAATGTTACGAATCACAAGAACCTCAGACACATGCACATTAAAATGTAAGAGTGAATTTCCATTCCAAATTCAGTTATATTTTGGATTATCCACTGTCTTTAAATATTTCCACAACTTCACTCCACTTCCAGCTCCTTCATTCCCATTTCCCTACCTATAATTCTCTTTCATACACAAACATTAAAATATGTGCTCTTTCTCAGAAAAAAAGTTGGCTTAAAAAGGGTGAGTGAATAATTTTTCTTTTCAAGCTGCTCCTAAATTTCTATTGGATTACCCTTGTGTATCTGTGCCAACCATTTACCAGTCTATCTACACTGCGAAATCCAGTACCATTAAAAAGGAAATTACTTTGAAAATTCATTATAAATTAGACATATTTTGTGCTGTCTTCTTTTAGTGTGTGATGATGTAGCAGTTCATCTGCTCTTGCTAGGTTGTTAATTCCAAGCCAAAATATCTTGTGATGAGAAGGAAAAACAAGATCATACAAAATATGAGAGATCACTTGAAAGGGTTTCCACACTCCTCTGAACCACCACCCTTTTTTGTTGCCAATAACTTTCTTTGCCAAAATAGACTCTGATTATGGCAGTAAATTTGGGTAACTTATGTTGTATTTTTTGGAGGAGAGAAAATTCACAAAAAAATAGTTTACAAAATTAAGAATGACTTGGAAACCACAATATGAAAAATATCAGAAAGCCTACAAGTGCTATATTTTATATCACTTGCCATTGGTTCTTGAGAGATTAGTTCCTACAATTTTATCTCCATAATATAGTTTGTGGTTTACTAGCTTACACGTTGCCTATAAAGTAATTCAATAATTGTCAAATAAGAAGGATGTTTTAAAAGTAGAAAAAAAAATAATGATTTTAAAATTTTGGTGTGTCATTAATACAGAATAACATAGGCAATGATCTGATATTAATGCCTGTTTTATTGTGTTTGTATGTATCATCTTTTCTTTGAAATAATTTTTAAAAATACTGTTTTTCCTTAAAACATACATTTGGATCCGGATCTTTAAAAAATTGACAGACTAAACTCTTTTATTATAAAAATTTTGTTGCATTCAGAAGGAGAGAAAATTACAGTAAATTCCCAGAAAAACATGTGTTAGTTTCCTCTAGATGTTGTAACAAATCACCAAAAACATGGTGGCCTAAAACAGCAGAGGTTTATTCTTTTACTGTTCTGGACTTGGCTGAAGTCAGTGTGTTACCAGGACTGCACTTGCTGCTAAGACCCTCGGAGATAATTTGTTTCTAGCTTCTTCCATTTTCAGGTGGTTGGTGGTACTACTCGGCTTGTGACCACACCACTCAGATTTTCTTTATTTTATTTCATTTTATTATACTTTAAGTTCCAGGGTACATGTGCACAACGTGCAGGCTTGATACATAAGTATACATGAGGCATGTTGGTTTGCTGCACCCATCAACTCATCATTTACATTAGGTATTTCTAATGCTAGCCCTCTCCCAGCCCCCTACCCCATGACAGGCCCTGGTGTGTGATGTTCCCAGACCTGTGTCCAAGTGATTTCATTGTTCAATTCCCACCTATGAGTGAGAACATGTGGTGTTTGGTTTTCTGTCCTTGTGATAGTTTGCTGGAAATGATGGTTTCCAGCTTCATTCATGTCCCTGCAAAGGACATGAACTCATCATTTTTTATGGCTGCGTAATATTCCATGGTGTATATGTGCCACATTTTCTTAATCAAGTCTATCATTGATGGACATTTGGTTCCAAGTCTTTGCTATTGTGAATAGTGCCACAATAAACATATGTGTGCATGATTTATAATCCTTTGAGTTTGCTGGATTATACATCCAGGGATTGCTGGGTCAAATGGTATTTCTAGTTCTAGATCCTTGAGGTATCATCACACTGTCTCCCACAATGGTTGAACTAGTTTACACTCTCACCAGCAGTGTAAAAACATTCCTATTTCTCCACATCTTCTCTAGCATCTGTTGTTTCCTGACTTTTTCATGATTGCCATTCTAACTGGTGTGAGATGGTATCTCATTGTGGTTTTGATTTGCATTTCTCTGATTACCAGCAATGATGAGCATTTTTTCATTTGTCTGTTGGCTGCATAGATATCTTTTTTGAGAAGTGTCTGTTCATATCATTTGCCCGTTTTTTGATGGGGTTGTTTTTTTTTTCTTATAAATTTGTTTGAGTTCTTTGTAGATTCTGAATATTAGCCCTTTGTCAGATGGGTAGATGGCAAAAATTTTCTCCCATTCTGTAGGTTGCCTGTTCACTCTAATGTTAGTTTCTTTTGCTGTGCAGAAGCTCTTTCGTTTGATTAGATCCCATTTGTCTATTTTGGCTTTTCTTGCTGTTGCTTTTGGTGTTTTAGTCATGAAGTCCTTGCCCAAGCCTATGTCCTGAATGGTATTGCCTCAGTTTTCTTCTAGGGTTTTTATGGTTTTAGGTCTAACATTTAAGTCTCTAATCCATCTTGAATTAATTTTTGTATAAGGTATAAGGAGTGGATCCAGTTTCAGCTTTCTACTTATGGCTAGCCAGTTTTCCCAGCACCATTTATTAAATAGGGAATCCTTTCCCCATTTCTTGGTTTTGTCAGATTTGTCAAAGATCAGATGGTTGTAGATGTGTGGTGTTATTTCTGAGGGCCTCTATTCTGTTCCATTGGTCTACATATCTGTTTTGGTACCAGTACTATGCTGTTTTGGTTTGGTTACTGTAGCCTTGTAGTGTAGTTTGAAGTCACGTAGCATGATGCCTCCAGTTTTGTTCTTTTTGCTTATGATTGTCTTGGCAATGGGGGCTCTCTTTTGGTTCCATATGAACTTTAAAGTAGTTTTTTCCAATTATGTGAAGAAAGTCATTGGTAGCTTGATGGGGATGGCATTGAATCTATAAATTACCTTGGGTCATTTTCATGATATTGATTCTTCCTATCCATGAGCATGGAATGTTCTTCCATTTGTTTGTGTCCTCTTTTATTTCACTGAGCAGTGGTTTGTAGTTCTCTTTGGAAAGGCCCTTCACATTCCTTATAAGTCGGATTCCTAGTATTTTGTTTTCTTTGAAGCAATTGTGAATGTGAGTTCACTCATGATTTGGCTGTCTGTCTGTTATTGGTATATAGGAATGCTTGTGATTTTTGCACACTGATTTTGTACCTGAGACTTTGCTGAATTTGCTTATCAGCTTAAGGAGATTTTGGGCTAAGACAGTGGGGTTTTCTAAAAGTGCAATCATGTCATCTGTGAACAGGCACAATTTGACTTCCTCTTTTCCTAATTGAATACCCTTTATTTCTGTCTCTTCCCTGATTGCCCTGGCCAGAACTTCCAACACTGTGTTGAATAGGTGTACCACTCCAGTTTTCAAGACCAGCATCTTCAACTCTCTCTTCTCTATTTTCCCATCACTTTCTCCACTGTGTGTGTTTAATATTCCCTCCGCCTGTTCTATAAGGATACATGTGATTGCATTTAGGGCTGACCAGATAATCCAGGATAATCTCCCATGTCAAGATCCTTAAACTAATCACATCTTCAAAGACCTCTTTTTTTGGGTACATAAGGTAACATTCACAGGTCCCAGGAATGGCATGTGGATATATTTTGGGGCACCAACCATTTTTGAGCCTACTATAATACTACTACCTAGATCTAATTGAGGCAGGAGAATAGGGTCTGGAGGTAGGGTCTACAAGGCTGATTCATGCTGACTTTCTAGAACTGAATCCAAAGAAACCGCCCTCCTCCATGCCTAAGTATGGATCGGAGGATCAGAGGCTACTCCCTTTGCAGTCATCCCCCTACTTTCCACTGTGTGGCAGAGGAAAAATGGAAAGTACTTCTCATTGGTCTCCTCCTGCAACCAGTCAGAGTGGTCTCAGGCCACTCGTTCATTTACATAGGGTATAGCCAGGTAACCAATGGGAAACCTCTAGGGGGTATTTAAACCCTAGAAAATTGCTTAACCAGCACTCTTGACCCGCCTGATTGAGCTCGCTCCCATTCTGTGGAGTGTACTTTTGTTTCAATAAAGCTCTGCTTTTATTGCTTCATTCTTTCATTGCTTTGTTTGTGCGTTTGGTCCAATTCTTTGTTCAAAATGCCAAGAAGTTGAACAACTTGTAGTCAAGACCCTCCACAGGTTAACATAATTTTTGACCAATTGTTTTGCTTTGTAAGTTAAGTTATCGACAGCTTGGCATTTACCCCTGAATATTTCAGGTGTATTGCAGAGAAACAAGAATATGTACCTCGTAGTCATAATCCACAATGTGGAATTAACACTAATTTCTTAGAGTATCTAATATTCAATCCATAACCACCTTTCCCTAATTTGCTCTTGAAATGTCTTTTACAGGTTTTATATCACATTGGAAGTGGATTCCTCTGTGCCTCCTTTTTCCCCTTTGACATTGATATGATGAAGAGATCTAAAAGATTACCTGTATCCTCCTTCTGGATTTGGATGATCAATTCTTACTTGTTAAACACTTGCTTTTCTGTCCCCCATATATTCAATTGATTGGAAGTAGGTCTACGAGTTTGATTGCATTCACGCTGATCATTTTGGCAGGAGTGTTTCATAGATGATGGTGTATGTCCCATACTACATGGTGTAGGAGGCATAAGTGATAGTGGCTCAGCATTAATGATGCAAAGATTAGTCATTCCATCTGATGGATTTGTTTTAACTGTATTTCAGTCTCTTCCTTATCTAAGACTAATGAATAGAATATTATCCTTGGCATCATCTGATTAAAAGATACTTATCCAGTTGACTTTAAAAAATAAGTTATTTTGATTGTAAAAGTAATAATAGTTGCAAACATTCAGAGACAGAAAGGATGTGAAGAAGCCATTGGAAGTTCCATGTAATTCCACCATTCACACTGTTAGTGTTTATTAACCACTGTGTGTGTGTGTTTCCCATAAAGTGGGTGGTTAAATTGTCAAAATTTTTGAACTACCAGCTAACTATGAGTTTGAATCTCATGGATTAGTTCTTAAACATTGTTGACATCAAACATATAAATAATACTTGATATTAATTAGAAGAAGGTTTTTCTTGGTGATATATATGGAAATACATTAATATTAATATTAAAATTCACTCAGTTTTTTTTCTGGACTCAAAAATCCCTTTGGGGTTGTTGCTCTGTCACTTTGAAAAGAGCACGGATTCGAAGGGAAACATGGTCCCATTAATGTAGAATAATAAGAACCATTGGGAAGCAGATGCTAATTATGCTAGGGGAAGAATGAGTACACGACAGAATAAAGGAGGCAGGAAGAAGTGCCGTTTGAGACAGAGCATAAGGTGAGAGAAATGGTGTGTCAAACTTTAAATGAGAGAATGGCTGAAAAGGTCTTTTAGTTAGAAAAAAGTTATGTACAAAGGCAGAAAGATTTTTTACCTTTTCAAAATGTTTTATTAGAAAGAATTCTAAAAAGAAAACAATGTATCCAGCTCCAGTGTATCCATCTCTCAACTTCAACAGTCATCAACCCTTGCTCAGTCTGGTTTCATATATATTCCATCCACTACTAACTCTCCTCATGCTATTTAGAAGCCAGTCCCAAACATTAGCTCATTTCATCCTTCAATCTTTAAAATGTTTCTCTAAAAGATAATAAAATAAAAAACAAAGCATTATTACTCAGCTAGAGCAAATAACAATTTCTTAATGTCATCAAATATTTAAGACTATTTCCATTTTTATATATACCAATATATAAGGTTTTAAAAAAATTAACTCAGGATCTAAATAAACTCTATCCATTGCTATTAGTCAATATGTCTTTAAGAGCCTTCCTCTTTTTTAAACTGAGAAATAATTACATACAGCGAAATGAACAAATCTTGAATGTGTGATTTGGTTAGTTTTACAAATATATTCACCCTCCTAACCTACACCTGATCAAGATATAGAACCCTTTCTTCAACCGAGAAAGTTCCCTTATTCATATCTGTCTCTTGCCTTCACAGGCAACTACTTCAGAAAATGGAAAAAACAAATCTTTCCAAAAAAATGAGACAGGAAAAACTCCATACATTTATAGATAAACAGTGCCTCAACTCCTACTTCACAGAAACTTTCTAGGATTAGTGTCTGCATGGTGTGTTAGTCCCATGATTCCACTTTTAACCTGTGTCTTCATGTTAAAGCGTGTCTCTTACAGATAGAAAATGATTGGTTTTTGTGCATTCCACCTCCCTCCTCCACAGTCTGCAAATCTTTGCCTTTCAGTTGAGTGTTTAGTTCCTTTACATTTAATGTAACTATTCATATAGTTGGATTTATGTCTATGTTGTGATGTGCTTTCTAATTTTTGTAACCGTTCTCGGTTTTCCTGTTTCTTCTTCCTGTCTTCTTTTGGGTTAACTGAATATTTTTTAGCACTAATTGTTAATTTCTCTAATAATTTTTAAGCTATGTCTTTTAATGTTATTTTTTAGTGCTTGCTCTTGGGATTATAATATTTATATTTAATACAGTCTACCTAGAGTTAATATTGTAACATTTCACAAAAAAATGTAATTTTTTTACAACTATAGAGTATTATTTGTTTATACCATAGTTCCCTTTGTTGTTTAGTCTGTTGTCATATGTCTTGCACTGAAATACATTAAAAGTGCACAGTGCAATGTTAATATTTTTGCTTTTAACAATCAGTTGTTCTACAAGGAGTGGGGGCTTAAAAAACCAATTGTCTGTGGAAACAACTAAGAGAAAAAAGTAGTCTTTTATATTTACCCATGGTATTTACATATTTTAGTGTCTTCATCTTTTAGTGCAGATTCAAGTTTCCCCTAAGCCTGAAAGACTTCCTTTAGCAATTCAGGTTTCTTGGTGATACATTTTGCCAGATTATGTTTATCTGAAAATGTGTTTATTTTATCCTCATTTTTAAGGATTTTTTTTTTCTGGATATAGAATTCTGAATTGATAAGTTTTCCCCAATACCTTAAAGATGCCATTTCATTATCGTCTGGCTTTCTTTCTTTCTTTTTTTTTTTTTGGATGAAAGTCAGTTGCCATTTGTATTATTATTCTTCCGTTAGTTAGGCATTGTTTTTCTCCGAGTGCTTTCAAAATAACTATACTGTTTGTTAGTTTGCTGTGGCTGCTGTAACAAAATACCAGAGACTAGGTGTCTTAAACAATAGAAGTTGTCTCACAGTTTTGGAGGCTAGAAGTCAAACTCAAGCTGTCAGCACGGTGGGTTTCTTCTTTTTTGAAATTTGTATAAGTATATGGGGTACAAGTGCAATTTTGCTATGTGCATAGATTGCATGGTGGCCAAGTCAGTGCTTTTAGGGTATCCA
Organism: Papio anubis; assembly: GCF_008728515.1. Taxonomy (NCBI): domain Eukaryota; kingdom Metazoa; phylum Chordata; class Mammalia; order Primates; family Cercopithecidae; genus Papio; species Papio anubis. The sequence continues at coordinate 84,524,226 of NC_044990.1, read as the reverse complement.
TTACCCAAATTACCTACAATGTACCCATTAAGTAAGTTCTCATCATCCGCCCCCTCCACCCACTCAGTCTTCCAAGCCTTCACCCTCTGTATCATTAGGGTGAGTTTGCTCCAAGACCACTCTCCGTGGCTTGCAGATGGCCATCTTGTGGTTGTGTTCTTACATCGTCTTCCCTCTGTGCGTGCACATGTCTGGTGTCTTTTTCGTGTCAAAATTGCTTCTTGTTTTAAGGACACCAGTCATAGTAGATTAGGGCTACCCTGCAGATCTCATTATACTTTACCTCTTAAGATGCTCTGTCTCCAAATACAGTCACATTCTGGAGTACTGAAAAGTAGGACTTCAGTATATAAATTTTAGAAGAGAGCGGATACAGTTTAGCTCAAAACACACACGTAGGCATATTTAGACGGGAGTCTTTCTGTTGTTCCCCTTTGTCACTATTAAGAATGCAAAAAACTCATGCCAATAAGAAATGCTTATAAAACTTTTAAAAGAGCCACACAAATGTACTTTTGTTTATGCAATGTCATGATAAAGGAATGAAGAATGAATAATTTAATACTTCACCCCCAATCTGTTTCACTTACATAACACCAAACATCACTGCATTTCAGATTTCTCTCTCCTTCCCTTTCTCCTCTTTCATATTTATGTGTCGACCAAACATCAAACTGACAGAATATATTTTTTCTTTCGAGATGTTTTGACAATGGACATACACGTCACCAAAACAGGCTCAAATATTAACACGAAACCCTTTTCTCATTGTAATTGTGTTCAGTGATGGTATCAATGAGTGAGTAAATTTCTAATTATCTGGAAGCTTGACCGTGTGTATTCCAGGGGACTGCACTCTTACAGGAATAGGTGTTCTGTTAGAAAGTCTGTTCTGCATACTGAATAGGTCAGAAATAGGGGGGGAAGAAAAGGTCCATAATTTGTTTTCAGTATGCCACAGTAGTGGACATTTAACTGGGTTTGTAAATTCTCTTTTTGAAATGCAATGGTCCTAGGAGGGTTAATCTCACTAGTAATTTACATCTTAAGACATCTACTCTAAAAAGACAGCTTTCCTCCAAAGAACCTTACTGAGCACAATTGCCCTGAGCAGAAAAGTTGAGGAAAAGGTGTTGCCAAGAACTGAGTCACTTGCAGGTTCTTGGAAGAAGGCAGGTGTGTGAGCGACAATGTACTGGGCTTTGTGTATCCAGATGCAAATATGATGGTTCTGAGTGTTTAGAGAAGAAGCAAAGAAATGATTCAGGAAATACTTTTGCCCAGGATCCCACTGTGTCTGAAAATCATATTTTGTGCCACTATTATTTGAGACACACCAAACATCTGAATAATTGAATGAGTACTGGAGTTTCCATTGATATGTCTGGCTGTTTGGAGTTTCCTATTGTTCAGAAAGCACTAGGGAAGAAGCACTATGGAAAGAAAACAAATAAAATATTTGATTCCTACTCTTCAGGAACTTCGCCTATGCTAAAAAATGGAATCTGGGAAGTTTGTAGAAAGGTTTAACAAATTCAACTGTTTTGTTGTTGTTGTTGTTGTTGTTGTTTGTTTGTTTGTTTTTGAGATAGCATCGTACTCTGCAGCCCAGACTGGAGTGTAGTGACACCATTATGGCTCACTGCAGCCTCGACCTTCCTGGGTCAGGTGATCCTCCCACTTCAGCCTCCCAAGTAGCTGGGACAACAGATGTGTACACCACCATGCCCAGCTAATTTTTTGTATGATTTTTTAGACACGGGGCTTTGCCATGTTGCTCAGGCTGATCTCAAACTCCTGGGCTTGAGAGATCCTCCTACCTCAGCCTCTCAAAGTGCTGGGACTACAGGTGTCAGCCACTGTGCAAGGCCACATTCAACAAGTTTTGATCTAGCTCCTTTTACATGTAGTCACTATTTTACACTCTGGAGATGAATTGACAAATAGATAAACATTTCTACCTTTGCAACTCCTATTCTAGTGGGTGAGATAGATTATAAACAATAAATAACTAGAATACACAGCATGTTAGAAATTGTTATTTCTATTTAGTATGTTAAAAACTATGTACTCTGGTAGGTGTTGTTAAGTGCTAACAACAGCGTAAGGGTAACGGGAATATGCGGTGAAGGTGAGATTCTGTTATTAAGCAGGAGTCATGAAGGGGCTCACTGAAGGAGTGTCATTGAAGCTAAGACTTGATGGAGGTGAGGGAACGAGTGGTGTAGATTTGGAGTGAGTGTAAAGAGCATTCCAGGCAAAAGGAACATGCAAGAAAGAGCAAAGGTCGAAGTATGCCTGATCACAGTAGGACAAGCAAGTTGGCTGATGCTGTGGAGTTGGGTAAGGAGGGAGATAGTTAAGAAGAGGTGGTGGCAAGATAATGGGGATAGACTGGGTAGGGCTTTGTGGGTCATTGAAAAGAATTTGGAGTATTCTCTGAATTAAATGAGAAACCCCTGGATGGTTTTAAGCAGAGGAATTACAGCAGCGGTCACCAACCCCTTTATGGCACCAGGTGCCAGTTTCGTGGAAGACAGTTTTTCCACTGACTCAGCTGTGGGGGCGGATGGTTTCTGGAGGATTCAAGTGCATTGTGTTTATTGTGCACTTTATTTCTATTATTGCTACACTGCAATATGTAATGAAATAACTATATAACTCACCATAATGTAAAATCAGTGGGAGCCCTGAACTTGTTTTCCTGCAGCTAGATGGTCCCATTTGGGGGTGATGGGAGACAGTGACAGATCATCAGGCATGAGATTCTCATAAGGAGCATGCAACCCAGATCCTAGATTCCAACCTAGATCCACAGTTCCCACTAGGGTTTAAGCTCCTATGAGAATCTAATGCCATGCTGATCTGACAGCAGACGGAGCTCAGGTGGTAAATTCAAGCCATGGGGAGGGGCTGTAAATACAGATAAAGCCTAGTTGGCTCCCTGGCTGCTTACCTCCTGCTGTGCAGCCAGGTTCCTAACTGGACATGGACTGTGACCCAGGGCTTAGGGACCCCTGAATTACAAGATCTGACGTGTTTTATGAGGCTCTCTCTGGCTGCCTCATGGAGAACAGAGGGTGAGGAGACAATGACTGGAGGCAGGGAGACATTAGTTGAAGGCCATTGCACTAATCCTGGTCAGAGACTATGGCACCCAAGGATTGCGGCAATGAGAGAGAAGACAAGTGATCACATTTGGATATATTTTCAAAGTGAATTCAACAGAATTTCGTTTGGTTTTGGCTGTAAAATAGGAAAGGAATTGTGTAGTCAGTGGTGATTCCAAGGAAGCTGAGGAGATGGAGTTACTGTAAATTGAGAGGTGATGTTCGGGGAAGCAGGACTGGAGGTCAAAATCGATGTCACATTAATTTTGTTTTTAATATCCATGTAAGAAGTGATTTGGAAACAATCTCAAAAGAACTAAAATTAAGGAAAATGTGGCCCTGTTTGGACAAGCAAACACATCTGTGTTTCGGATATAGTGAGCTATCTTTTGATGCATCTTGATCTGTGGTATTCTCTGCCTAAAATCTCAGAGTGACGCTAAGGTCTTTGTGGTCAGTTATGAAATGTTTGTGCTTGTCGGATTTATTTATCCTAAGAAAACACAAAAACATATTAAATTGAAGGTTATCCATTCAGTGGTAATTCACGAACTGAAATTTTAAATTTCAGTATTTCAACACTTTATAATCTCTATGAGGTCACGGCAATCTGTTGAGTTCTGATAGATTTTGTAATATCTGCATTTATTTCTGTTTCAGGAATACCTCAGAGCCCTAATTTTGTGCCCAGTTCCTGTAACTCTCCTTATACTCACCATCTGCTTTCATCTTTCATTATCTGCTCCGTGGCCTCTAATTTCCATCTTTACCATTCAGAAGATTATATATGCACATTTGAATTTCAGCCATTTCCAATCCTTTGGAAAAGTCGGGTTAAGTTGAATAAGAAAAGTTGACAGTGTATCCAACATATATTATGAATAACAGACTATTTGGAGTTTTTGCATGCTTATTATCATTATTTTGGTATGATTAAATTCTATTTTCAAATCAGGGACCAAACTATACACTGAAATAAATTTCTAACTGTGGAAACACCACATTCCCCGGGCTCCTCAGGATGTGGTGCTAGACGGGCAAAGGGACTCAGGTACGGGGAGCAAGAAAAAGGGGGTGGATTCGTTTTCTAAGGGCTAGCATAATGAATACTACAGACTTGGTGGCTTTGATGATAGAAATTGACTTCTTCATCATCCTTGCGTGTCAGTGGGGTTGTTTCTCCTGAGGTCTGTCTCCTTGGCTTGTGAGTGGCCTCTTCTAGAGTTTTCACAGGGTCTCTTCTGTGTGTGTCTCTATCCTTACCTGCTCTTCTTGTAAGAGCACCAGTCGCATTGGATTAGGGTCCATGCATATGCCCTCATTTTAACTTAATTATCTCCGTAAATATCTTGTCTTCAAATACAGTCACATTCACAGGTTCTGTGAGGTTAGGACTTCAACATGTACATTTTGAGGGGACATAATTCAGCCCATAATATGGGCGAATGGGCATGAAACCTTTCAGCTTCAGTGAAAAAGAGCCCTCGGAAATGAAAGCCCACAGCTCCAAAGAGGAGTGCACAGCTTTAGGATTGTCAGGACGTGTCCCCTGCCCTCTCACGCCTTCTGACACCAATTCTGAAACCAGCAAATCAGGGCACTTCAGTCCATTTTTGAGGACCTCTTTTGTGTTTAGAGATTAGAAAGCATAAAAAAAAAATTCAGTAACAAATAAAACTAAGGGATGACCTTGTATTGATGCCAATAACAAAAATTCATAATTGGTGAAAAATGTGTTTTGTTTTGACAGTTTGGCATTATATCTGTGATTCCTCCTTCAACATTAGCCGCACATACATTGTCACTGTTTATACTTTCCCCACAATTTTCAAGTAATATGATATTTTTAAGGGTATAATAATCTAATCTTAATGAAAAAACTACTTCCTAAAACAAAAAATTCATAAGAAGAATGGCATTTTTTACATTTCTGCACAACTTTGTGATGCTGGGCTTCATTAAAAGGCTGCTGAATTCCCATATGTGCTTCTTCAATTTGTTGCAGTGTGTCGCTTTGGTTGATGTGGATGAAGAAAATCCAGCCTCACAAATGTGTGGTGGGAAAGAGGATGACAATGCCTTTCCTGGTAGTTAGGGATTGTCCACTTTGATACTACACCAAAACTCAACAAGTGGTTGTTATAAAGATTAGTTATAATGTGGAATCTGAAACTATACGAAAGGACTTTTGGGGGAGTTACATCAAAATCCACTGGTCTATCTTGTACTGTGAATGAATCTTTGACCCAATTTAAAAGTAAAAGTTATTTTCCACAAAGAATACTAAGTTAGTACACTGCTTTTTCTTGAGACAACCATTGTGTTTGGATATGCAACAAAAGTACTGTGTGCACACTTCCCATTTTGCCATATGGAATATTTAAAAAGGCAGAACCAAGGGTCGAGATTTAGAAAATTAATAGTTGTGTTACTTGATTAAGGCTATCTTAAAATGAAACTGGTGTTTTTCTTTTATTGCCAATGCATGCTGGTGAGGAAAACCATGTCTGCTAGCACTCTAGCTATAGGTAGGTCCCACTGGCTTAATTCAGGCCAAGATGTTAGCAGTTTTATCCATCATTGTTTTTGGTTCATCAGAGCAAATACCAACACAATGTGTATTAGTCTGTGCTTGCATTGCTATAAAGAAATTTATAAAGTAAAGAGGTTTAACTGGCTCCCAGTTCTGCAGGCTGTACAGGAAGCATGGGCAGCATCTGCTTGACTTTAATCATGGCAGAAGCAAAGGGCAAGCTGGTACTCCTTACATAGCTGCAGCGGGAGGAAGAGAGAGAGAAGGGAAGTGCTACACACTTATAAACAACCACACCTTGTGAGAACTCTGTCATGAGAACAGCACTAGGAGGATGGTGCTAAACCATTAGAAACTGTCAATCACCTCCCACCAGACCCCACCTCCGACAATGGGGATTACAATTCAACGTGAGATTTGGGTGGGGACACAGATCCAAACCATAGCACAGTGGAAAAGATAAATGATGTATTAGTATTATTATGAAGACAGTTTTATCTCCTGACTCCCCTAAAAGCATTCCCTGAGCGATGTCCAGGGATCACACTGATTTCTGTAATACTGGTTTACATCAGACTTGATATGTGCAAGGTAAGTGTTGTGCATAGATCACATTATCGAACCTTCAAGACAAACCTAGGAGTCTTCTGCTCTTATGACTTTGCAGATGAGGAATCTCAGGCATAGAGAGAATCTCAGGCATTAGATTGCAGGGCTCAGGCAAGGGTGCACGGCTGGTAAGCGTAACATGTGCACCTGGGATTAGAGTCAGCCCTCTGGTTTCAGCGCATGTGGTTTGCATCTACACTGTCCTTATCTGCCTTTTGCTTATCTCCCATTAACTAATAACAGCTTATGTTCAATTATGATGATACATTCTCTCTCTCAAACATTATTTTAAAATGACACCTCTTTTCAAAGAAATGAGAATGCTGTATTCACAGCGTAGCTTTTAAAAATTGTGTCCAGGTTTTCTAACCACAATTACTAAGTTTTGCTCTTTTTAATACCTAGTTAACCATGCTCTTTGTATTAATATATTTAGAGAGAACATGTGTTGAACCATTTGCTTTATGGCAAACTACATTTAAACATATTTGTAAACAGATCACACAAACCCATGAAGAGAAGGTTTGGAATTCCTCATTCCACCTGGAATGAAAGCATTTCACTTGGATGTGAGATAAAAATAAAGGGAACAAGGATCCTGGTGGGAGGCCTGGGTTGCAGCACTCCCTCAGCAGAGAGTTAAATGCACGTCTCAGCAGAAAAGGTGACTATCTTGGCGCGGTCTTTTAATTACATATTTCTGTTTTTCAAAGGCTTAAAGATTTTATTTTATTTTTTCCCTTTGGCAGTGGACAGTTCCTGAAATCAAAGTGCTCAACCCAAGATCAGGAGTATTAGAGGTTCTTCCTCCTTCAACCGGGGAAGGAACACTGTGTTGCGGGAGGTTTTCGTTGCTTCCTTCCTCTAAGGAGCATCAACAAGGGTGCCCACTAATCCTCCAGCCCTGCAGCCTAATGCGTCACCAAGGTGCTATTGTGCCTGCCGGGCCAGCTTAGGAGGATTGGGCAATGGGGCTCTAGGCTGCCTGGACTCTGGGGAATAATAGCTGCAAATCCTCCTCCAGTGAACTCAGCTTTCAGACATCCTTTAAAAATCTCATTGCATCTTCACTGCCATGCAGGAGTCCTGTGCTGAGAGACACCTTCATTTTAAGGACTCAGGTTATCCCTTTAAGTCAGTTACTAAATCCTGCTGCCTGGCGCGATGAGTTTCTCAACTTACAATGAGGACATGCCCTGGAGCTCCTCTGCCCACATCTGCGGAGGAGATTCAGCTGAAATACTATCCTTGGGCAGGCAGCATGGAAGCAGATGGGTGGTGTGGCCCCGTTTTCTGCCTGGCTTTCTTCTGTACACTCTCTTCACCGCTGCTGTGCCCTGCAACCCAGTGACTCCTGCTCTCATGCATGGCCCTGACTCCAGTAAACCTTGAGGTCTGGCTGCTGGGTCTTCACCTTGATGGTGCCTGGAGCAGCCATCATCTCCTTGACTCCTGGCTGCATCACCCGCTCTGTCAATACGGATTATGGTGCTGATGTGTACATAGCTTTTCTCCTGTCTCATTCTTTTATTTGACGATCCCCTCTTGCTGCTAATCATCCACCAGTGTGACACTTAGCAAAATAAAATATGGCAGCATTTTCTGTTAGAAAGCCCGAGGGTATAATGCTAGTGATTCTAATGTCAGTGATACTGATTTTGGTAGGGACAGAAAACACTTTTACCCTTTCCAGTTCTTCTGAGATAAGCATATAGCAGGATGTGTCTGCTCTCACTTTAGGTACACACATATACACACGTGTGCACACACTCACACGCATATCACTCGTTCTATCATTATTGGTAATTATAACTCATCACATCCAATAGAATTTTAACCTGTGATTCAACGTCGTTCCTTATATCTTATGGATAAAAAAATAAACCAGATTAAATAAGGAAAACAAAAGATCTCTGATCAAAAAGAGTTGATTAATACTGGCATTCTAAATAAGCAAATGAACTGATATGGAAACGTGATGGATCTTATCTTCATTTAATCAGGAAACCTTTCAGTCTCGTTTTCCTTTATGACACAAATTCATTTTTGCGTTGTATGAGATGTCAAACTTCCTCGAGTGGTGTGAGAAATAGCTAGAAGGTTTTGAGTAAAAGATTTCGGGCCATGATTGACACAGTGCAGTGAGGGCATGCGCTTTCCTGACAGGCTGTAAATTCGGCAGTGAGTTACAGTATACAGGTGCTCCTTAGGAAGGCTCTGACTAGATAATTTGTGAATATCAGTCTATATATCAACGGTGGGAGCTTGCAAATGGCCTCGGTATTGGATGCAGGAGCATCTTTTCTTTGAGAAGATGTGTGTGTGGTTGTGACAATGAATTATAGCAGCCAATGGGAGGGAGGATTATGGATTATGCTGATGAAAAGTGCAACCATCACTCAAGCCAGCTTTGACAGAGCCTTCCAATCAAGATTCCACTTCCTGGCCCTGGTGGATTAAGCTTTTAAAAAAGTGCTTGAAGTTCCATTGAGAAGCAAGTCACATCTTCATAAATAAACCTTGACAACAAAGGTGCTTCAAAATATATGCTCTTCAAATTTAACAACGTAAATCACCAGAGAAATACCTCTCTGTGGACTGCAGTGTCCTGTCTGAATGCTGTCTTCTTTTTGTTGATAAGAACTTGTTCTGTTTTATTTTCTTGTTAAATATAATATTTCTTGCCTTACCAGGATTTAAAATAAGACTGGGTTTCAAATCAAAGAAAGATGGGGGAGTGGGGCGAGTGGCTTTATTAATAATATGATTCTAAAAATATTTTCAGTAACTTTTTATTTTAACCATTCATATGACAATCTAGTCAAGGTTCTTCCTCCACCTCCCCCAGGTACTTAATTGTATTGTTTATTTCTGTCAATTCTTTGAGGTTTGGATTAGAACCTTTAAAGACATAGTCTATTTTCTCAGATTCTTATGCTATATGTGAAAACTTATGACTATTTCTTTGTGATTTTCTTTTCATAATTGCTTTCCTGGAATCATATCTAATGACTTTACAACAAGCAAAGAAGATATGCGTTAAAAAAAAAGAAAAATTCCAAGGCTGAGTGAGGTGGCATGTGCCTGTAGTCCCAGCTACTAGGGAGGCTAAGGTAGGAGGATCCCTCAAGCCAAGAAGTTGGAGGGCGCAGTGAGATATGATTGTATCTGTAAATAGCTGCCACACTCCAGTCTGGGCAACATATTGTGACCTCATCTCTAAAAAAACAAAAATTTCCAAAGATATATTATTAGTTGAATTCCCCTTCCTGCTCCCAAGAGGCATACAACATCACATTTTTTCCATGAAGTATATACATCCCCATATGATACATTAACATACAGTGTGGAGGCAATTAATATTTTATTTTTTCTTAAATAAAAGCCATATCATTAAACTGAGTTACTTTTGAAAGGCTAATTAAATGCAGGCAAATAACTAAAAAATTAAATAGAAGTTTCCATTATTAAATAACAAGAAGGAAAATATGGTAAACTGTTGATGTATTAGAAAAAGTCATTTTTATATAACTGATTAGTTGCATCATTTTAGAATAAAATCGTAAAGAAAAAGAAAAAATGATACACGGCAAAATCAAACTGTTCAAAATGTACTTAGTAATTTTTATTTCTCTCTTGGATTTTTATATTAAGAAAATATAATGTGGCTTATAAATTTATTTGTTCTCTTTGTATGCATTATGCTTTATATAAAACAAGTCTACAAAATAAATGAGGAATATTTAACATGAAACTTTAAATATATCTGGGAACATCATTTATGAGGTTAGTCATGCTCTGTTACCAATTTTCTCTGAGCATTTATTAAAGAATATCTTTTGTTTTAATTTGGCCCAGTCAAAGCAGTTTAGAGACATTTACAGTGATGAGGAGGGAGCTTCAATTAACTTTCATTGCTGAGATATTTTATGTGCATGTATTATAATACAACAGGGCAATTACCTAATACCTTTTGTGAAAGAATTCTAATAAAGAAAGAAATTGATTTATACATAATAAAATTCAAGCTCTTCATTTCATTTCTTATCTAATTTTTATTATTACAATAATTGTAAACTCTTATTTTGAGACCAGTGGAAAAAGCTTCTAACTTACATATAACATTGAAAAAATTTCATTATAATAATTTATTTTAAGATGAATTTATAGGCAAGCTACAGTTATAAAATTACATACTCTTCAAAGATATTATATACAATGTAGTGCTGAGTTTAATTTATTTTCTAAAGAGATTAGATGAAAGGTTTTAAAGTTGATTTATGTATGTCTAATTCTAAATACTATTGAATCAATGGGAAGATATTTTCTGGACTTTTCTGTTTACTAAATATTAATTTTTAATCTGCCATTTTAAATTATAATCAATGAGCTGCTTTTAGTTTAGTAGGAAATATTTATTTCTTCCTGAAAGTAACTGATGAAAAAATAAAGTGAATGCTTTTAAAATCACTTGAAAGTTTGGAAACCTCAAAAGTTGTTTTGAATTTACGAGAAGTTAAAGTTACTCTCAAGTTGTTCTTCCTTTTCTTCTCTGGCTCAGGGAAGAGCCAATTAATGTCAACAGTGTTGGCTGTATTTGCAGCATGGACTGTTGCCTTCTTGGAGCCGATGTGAAGTGAAGGCTACTTTAAGTCAAGACTGTGAAAGAAAAGAGATTTGAACATATTTGCTCTCTCCTCATAGATTTGTTTCTACCTCCACGCCTTCAAGCTTCAAGGAAGGTGTGAAGAAAAAGTATATTGTTTATACCAGATACTTCAGAGCAAGCAAGGGAAGCTGAAAATAGCAGCTTAAAAAATTGTGACAGTTTTTCCTTAATGGTAGATATTTAAAAATAAAATTTCCTCATCAGATTTTTATCCTCCCCCTATTAATTAAGGTAGAATAATTATTCTTTGTGTTTATTTAATGCTAACAAATCACAATATGAACACGCATGCACACACACACATTCCACACACACATTCCACATCTAAAATACATAATAATAATAATGAAAATATATTATTTTTCAACAAAACTTCCATTTCCTAAGCGCTTATATATAATCAACATATACAGTGTTATATGTATATAACATGTGTATGTTATATGCATATGTTTTCATTTGGTAATTTGGCAATTGTATGAGTAAAACCTTAGTGGGAGATTCTAAAAATAATACTTGGAGTAAAATTAACATCTGGTTAGGGTTTTTCCACACTATCTTTTCACATTGGCAGTACAGCTAAGAATCTGCATGGACTAGAAGCAAAAGAAGGAATGCCATGACGTGTAGTATAATGATCAACGGCAAAGAAAGTGGGCATTGGTGCTGACGAAGGTGGCAGAGAAAGCCCCTTCAAAGGGATCAGAGGTGACATCCTCTCATCGTGGCTCCCCTGGCAGACCACCAAACACCATTGTACTGATTCTTTCTTTTCCTCTCCCTTATCACCTAAAATACCCCTCTCTTTTTCTGTCTTCTGGATACCAAGGTTTTGTTTTTCTTCTTCCCTCTCTGGGCACTCTTTTTCAGTCCCTTTCATTAGTTCCACTTCCATTGTTCATCTCTGGAATACTGGGAGTTATTAACTATTTTTCTGAGGGTTCTTCCATTACCCAGCTATACTTTCTCCATGGACAATTCATTTGCTCCATGAATATCTGTAGGCAAACAACCCCCAGCTCTAAACCTTCAGTCCAGACTTTTTGTCTCAGTTCTAGGCTCTTGTGCTTGAGGGTGAGCTGAACATCTTCACTTGGCTGTGTCCCTGAATGTGTCATTCTTCATCCTTCTCACCTCCCCTTCTCTCATATAGTGATGCTCACCACTTCCTGTTGGTTTTCTCTCCTAAACAATTCTTGAATCCGTTCCTGAGTTTTTATTCCCCTAGATGAGCTGTCAGTAAACCCTGACCTGAAGATCAGATCTGACCTGCTTGGCACCTGTTTTTGTGAATAAAGTCTCACTGTAATATGGCCGCATCCATTTGCTTATGTATTGCCTATTGCTGTCCCCTTCCTTCCTTCCTTTCTTCCTTCCTTCCTTCCTTTCTTTCCTTCCTTCCTTCCTTCTTTTCTTTCCTTTCTTTCCTTCTTTTCCTTCCTTTCCCCCCTCTCTTCCCTCCCTTCCTCCCTCCCTTCCCTTCCCTTCCCCTTCCCCTTCTCCTTTCTTCCTTCCTTCCTTCCTTCCTTCTTTCCTTCCTTCCTTCCTTCCACCTCCTCCTTCTCCTTCTTCTTTCTTTCCTTTTTTCTTTCTTTCTCTCTCTTTCTTTCTTCCTTTCTTTCTTTCCTTCCTTCCTTCCTTCTTTTCTTTCCTTTCTTTCCTTCTTTTCCTTCCTTCCCCCCCCCTTCCCTCCCTTCCCTTCCCCTTCTACTTCCCCTTCCTCTTCCCCTTCTCCTTCCTTCCTTCCTTCCTTTCTTCTTCTTCTTCTTGTTCTTCTTCTTTCTTTCTTTCATTTTTCTTTCTTTCTCTCTCTTTCTTTCATTCTTTCTTTCCTTCTTTTCTTTCCTTTCTTTCCTTCCTTTCCTTCTTTTCCTTCCTTTCCCCCCTCTTCCCTCCCTTCCCTTCCCCTTCCCCTTCCTTCCTTCCTTTCTTCTTCTTCTTCTTCCTCCTCTTCTTCCTCTTCTTCTTCTTCTTTTCTTTCTTTTTTCTCTCTTTCTCTCTTTCTCTCCTCTTTCTCTCTTTCTCTTTCTTTCTTTCTTTCTTTCTTTCTTTCTTTCTTTCT